>NC_050479.2:1512659-1812659 GCF_012460135.2 Molothrus ater | reverse complement strand
ACTGGGAATTTGGAGAATTATTTCCCTCTTTCTGTAGTCAGTTTTTTGGATAAGAAGGATCTACCTGCCTGCAGCCTTCCAGGACAAAATCTGCAGGACATAGAATAAAGAATAAAGTTGTTCTATATTAAAGGGTAAATTCTGAGGGCAACACTCTCCCTTTGCCCTGGGATTACCCCTGTGGAATATGGCTGTGGTTGGGAATCAGACAAAAATCAGGAAGTGAGAGCAGCCTTGGGCCTATGAATTAGTGAAGAGTCAAAACCTGGGATTTTGAATCTCCCCGGAAGCTTTGTACAGAAACCCTTTACTCATCCAGAGTTTTCCCCAGTATTGGTACAGCTTTAAAACTAACATTTTTTTAAGTGAATAAAAAGAGGAGAAGCAGCCCAGAATGACCATTTCAGAGAATATTAAACCAGATGTTTTAACAGGAAGATCCTCACCGAAGGCAATTTTTGCAAACACTCGAGAAAAGCAGCTCCTCTTAGAAAGCCTCTTAAACAGAATTAATTCCAATGTGCCTGTGCAAGGTAGCAGGCAGAGAGAGCTGTGGCTTTCTTCCCTGTGGAGGAATATTTTTTTATTGTTGGAGGCTCCTTAAAGAAGGCCTGGGTCTGTCTGGCTGTTAATTGTGGAGTTGTCTAGACAGTGATGATATTATTACCAAGCTATGCACAGCTCCTCACTCTGTCACTGTTTCCAGAGCTGCCTACACAAATTGCTTCACTGTTGACATGTGCAAGAGCTCCCCAGATATTTATTTTTCTCATTTAGAGGAGATACAGCGAGGCTTTGAAAACCATTATGCACTGAACCATTGCTAATGTTGGAAATGTCTCGTGGGCTCCAGCTGGGGGAGAAGAAGAAGTGGAGGGAGGAAAAGGCACCGTGGGCAGGGTTGGGTGGGATAAGGAAAAAAAAAAAAAAAAAAAAAATTGGGAGATTTTGGGTGTGGAGGACAATGGGATCTGCTCCAAATCTCGCTTGTCCCAGGGTTTATATTCATCAGGGGCTGTCCACATTTGGGGAGGCCAAAAGAGAAAATGCAAAACGCCCTCTGAGACCTTAAAAAGGACTTTTGAGTGTGGGGTGGCCATTCAGGGTGGTTTTCAGGGGTAAAAAATGAGGGAATTGCTGGAATCATCCCATGGGGCAGAAATGTGACCCTGGGGTGGCTGAAGAGGATGAGGACACCTCACACAGGACTAGGAAATAATCCAGGCTCCCCATGTCAGCTCTGGGACCCCGCGTGCCTCCTCCCATCCCATCCTTGTCCCTCACATTCCAAAGCTCAGTTCAGATCCCAGGATTTCCTAAGACACCCCACAAAAGGAATGAATGCCCTGAAAAACACAGCAGAGTCTTCAGGAGTTGTGTCTAAAACCTTATAGAGCTATAATTAATATAATTTATGCAGCTTTTCAAAGGATTAAAGATGTAAGAATTGATATTTATATATAAAAATAATTTTATATATATTTATACTATATTATATTATATTTATATATCATTTATACTACACTATATATTTTTATATATAATATATATTATATATTTATACTATACTATATTATATTTATATATAATTTATAATTTATATATAATAATTTATAGTTACATATACATTATATAAATATTTATTTTATATATATATTATATATAAATAATTTATTTATAATAAAATACCTTGATGAGAGTTATTTACCACACAGCACAGGCAGGTAAAACTACAGGCAGAGTTCACTATTTTAAAGCAATTATATTAAAATTAGGAAAAATAATTATTAAGTAGAGTTTGATGTTACTCACCCAGAGCAAGGAAATGGGGCAAATCTCACTCAGCCTCAAGGAGTGACCTCAAAGGGTGTTCCCATGCCAGGGAGGAATCTCCACACACTCCCAAAGAAAAATTATGATGGGAAACCCTCCAGTTGCAAAGTGGGATTGGGTTTTTACGGGATGAAGTGTCAGGCAGCTGTCCCAGCCGTGTCAGCTCAGCAGCTTTAGGGTTTTAGATAAGTTATCAGTATTTTCCCTTGCTGGGTCATTTATCAGGTGCTGGGCCTGGCAAATCCTCCCTTGTTCCAGTTTCTATCGGGAAGTTGAACTTTGGGATGGATGAGTCAGGCTGGTTTCAGCTCAGGCTTGGCTTCCAAGCCCAAAAGGAGCAATTCACTGACAGCTCTGCAAATTTGGGGGTGTTGGAGTTGTTTTACCCCAACTGCAGGCTGAGCATCTTCCCACACCTTTGGATCACCATTCCTGAGCACCTCAGCCTGGCGAAGGTTTTGATGCCTTCAATTTTAAATTTTCTATTTTTCAGGTTCTGTACTGCTTTAGTGTGTATTTCCGGAGCTTCATATTCTGGGATGGTGAGCTCTGTGCACAGAGCAGGGAGACAAAACAATTCCTGCTCCAGCTGGGCACCAAGGACAAATGATCCCAATCTCAGCCCCAGAGCACAAACCCCGTGGGCTGGAGAGAGAAAAACAAGCAGGGTGGGACTGCAGGGGCTAAAGCTGCAATGGGACAATGAACTGCAAGGTGCAAATGGAGCAGAACTGATCCCAGGGAGAGCCCCCGTGCCCGGCCGTGCATTTTGGGGCCATTTTGGTTCATCTTGGGTGCAGCCCTGGCTGGGCTCTGGTGCTGCCCAAGGTGCATCCATGGAGGAGATGCTTTGAATCAATCCCTGCTTTATTCTGTAGCTCTGCCCAGCCTCTGCTCTGGGGCAGCTTTCTCAAGGCTTCCCCAGCTGGAGAGGAGGAAATCTGCCCTCAGTCCATGGCAGCACCATCACATTCCCAGACCTCCCCTGCTTTGCTCCCTGGGCTGAAAGGAAGGGCTGAAGGCCTCAAAGCAGCACCTGCAAATCCAAGTGGGCAGAATCACAGGATCATGGAATCATCAAGGTGGGAAGAGCCCTTCAGAATTCTCCAGTGCCACCCCAGCGCCACCAGCATCACCCCAATCCCTGTCCCCAAGGCCACATCCAGACTGCTCTGGGACAATTCCAGGGACTCCAAACCTCCCTGGGCAGCTCAGCCCAAGGCCTGACCACTCTGCCAGGGAAATTTTCTTTGCCAGTCTCCAACCTGAGCCTGCCCTGGTGCCATTTGAGGCCATTTCCTCTCCTCCTTTCCCTGCCCCTCCTGTCAGGAGCTGTGCAGAGCACTGAGGTCCCCCCTGAGCCTCCTTTGCTCCAGGCTGAGCCCCCCAGTTCAGCTGCTCCTCCCAGGATTTGTTTTCCAGCCCCTTCCCCATCTCCACTGCCCTCTGGACACTCTCCAACCCTTCAAGGTCATTTTGAAGCGAGGATTCCAAAACCAAACCCAGGGCCCAGCACAGGGGACAATCCCTGCCCTGCTCCTGCTGGCCCCACCATTCCTGATCCCAGCCAGGTGCCAGTGACCTTCTCAGCCAAAATTTGGCCTGCACAGGTGTGGCCACGTGGGGTTCACCTCTCTGACAGCACTTTAAACTCTGCAGCAGAGGCTGAGTGAGCAATTCCTGCCAGCTGAGGCTCCAAGAGCTGAAGTCCTCACGTCACCCAGAGCCGCAGTGTCAGTGTCACACTGTGACACATCAGCTGCCAGGCAGGAAGGTTTCCAGCTGCCACCATTTGCTCTTTCATCATTCCTTGTTGGAACCCTGGGTGCTGAGAATTGGGGACTTTTTGTGCTGCCAGGCACTGACCCCAAGAGAACACTGCACTGACCTGAGGGTCTGGAGAAGCTTCCAGAATGGAATGACAGAACTGGGATTGTGGGGGTGGAGTTTGAATAGAAGTGTGTGATATCACAGGGTGGGAAACTCAGAGTTTAAGGGTTTAGAATACAGGAATAGATAGAAAGCAAGATGGAGGGTTTAGGGCAGAGGCTGCTCCTTCTTCAAGTTCTCCTTCTTCTCTTTTGTCTTCTCCTCCTTCACCACCTTCTCCATGGGTTTGGGTGGTTTTGTGGAATTGGATAAAAAAGTCCACATTGCCAACTTTGCGTGATTAGTTATTGGGTTAAAAGTGAAAATAATTGAGGTGCCATTTGTTAATTGGACAGTTTATCCTTCAAAGGCCTTGTAGAGAGAGTTTGCCATTTTGTCACTTGTTAGTAGAATGCTGTAGAACTCACGACTTGTAAGACTGTAATATAGATAAGAAATAATAAATATTGAGACTGAGCATGAAATACCATTTCAAGCGCTTTCAATCCTGACCCTGACAGAGGCAGAAAGAGAAAATAAATAATCAACAATTCCTAAAGAAGCAATTCCTTCCTTCCTGTGAAGACTCAGCTTCCCTCTGGCTCTGGAGGCTGCCAGAAGTGGTAGAGCAGGGCAGGAGCTGAGACAGATTCTCCTGAGCACTGGGATTCCAAATCTACCAATGGAAAGGATTTGGGGATTTTTCTTTCCCAAACAGAATTAGACCTGCAGCTCCAGAAGGATTCTCTCACCCATTTTGGTTCCTGGTGCCCACAAGAGCATGAAGTCACATCCTGTTCACAAACCAGGACCTTGAAGCTGCGGTTAGAAAACTGAATCATAATCTCCATTTCACTCACATTTTCCCTATTTTTATGTGGGATTTTTTTTTTCCCTCTGCCTGCTTTCATTTCCCTTTTTCCTTTGCTATTTCCCTCTCTCCTCCAGGCTGTTACTCGATACCAAAGCCACGTGTGCTGTTCCCAAAACAGAGCTTGGATGGATTTGTGACACGGATTTGATGGGAACAACAGCCAGATCCCTGATTCCCCCCCCTCCAGCCCCCAAAAAATCCCTGTTTGATGCTGACCAAAGCTGAAAGCACGGCTGGAGGGAGCTGAAACAAGACGCTGAGTCATTAATTTTCCTGAACTGTGGAGAAGTTTGGAATTACATCATCATTTAAGGGAAGTACATGAAATTTTGACTCGGTGTCTGTGTGGCCCCGTGGCTCCGAGCCTGGGATCTGGTTTCTGCCTGGATGGTGGGGCTGGAGGAGGGGATTTGCTGCTCAGCTCCCCCTCACACCCTTTCCTTTCCTGGGGTTTTGCCTCCCAAACCCCCTGTTCCCCATGGATGATGGGGATGGGGCTTTGAACACTTTCCCAGTCCAGGGTTCTCCCCACAACATCCAGGCAGGGAAATAATTTGTGTTACCTCATCTCCCTGGGGTAAAACTGTGCCAGGTTCCCAAAAGGAGCCTTTGCATCTCTCTGTACCTGAGCAATTCGGGTATTAACTTCAACAAGCCACTTTTTACCTAAAATAAGTGATTTTTTTCATGTATTTGGTGTCTTTGCGTTGCTGAGCAAAGGAGGAAGGAGCTCCTCAGGGAGGGAATCCCAGTGAAATCCCAGTGGAAGGAGTCAAAGACCCAGAGCCCAGCTGGCTCCAAATTGTGGGAAATATCTGGCCTGAGCACTTCCTGCCTTTAGGATTGATTGGGACTGGTTTGGGACTGGTTTGGGATTGGTTTGGGACAGGTTTGGGATTGGTTTGGGATTGGTTTGGGACAGGTTTGGGATTGGTTTGGGATTGGTTTGAGACAGGTTTGGGATTGGTTTGAGATTGGTTTGGGATTGGTTTGGGACTGGATTGGGATTGGTTTGAGATTCGTTTGGGACTGGATTGGGATTGGTTTGGGACAGGTTTGGGATTGGTTTGGGACTGGATTGGGATTGGTTTGGGATTGGTTTGGGATTGGTTTGGGACTGGATAGGACTGGATGGGGATTGGTTTGGGATTGGTTTGGGATTGGTTTAGGACAAGTTTAGGACTGGTTTGGAATTGGTTTGGGACTGGTTTGGGACTGGATTGAGATTGGTTTGGGAAAGAAAAAGAGAAATTAAAGAAAGCATCAAAATATGAAAAGTTTCAGCACCCTCCTAACTCAGTGATGTTTCTCTTGACTCCTCTTGACTAGAATCCCAGAATTTAGGTTGGCCCAGCCCTGCCAGCCCATGCAGTGCCAGCTGTGCCCCATGGGCACCTTGTGCCCAGCCCAGAGCACTCAGTGCCACCTGCAGGGGACACCTGCAGGGCTGGGCACTGCAAAGCTCCCTGGGCAGCCCCTGCCAAGGCCTGAGCTCCCTTTCCATGGGCAAATTGCTCCTGATTTCCTCCAGGAAAAAAGACAAACAGTCCTTTGCCATGAATTGCATCAAAACCCTGACATTTTCTTCATTTGGAGTTATTTGTGTTGTGGAATTTTTCCTGCTGTTCTTTGTTTGGAAGCTACACGAGCTTGAAGTCAGTGAGGATTTTATTCCTAAATCCTCAAATAGGATTGACTTACTGGCGCCTGAAATTCCTTTTATGTTAAGAAATAAATACAATTTATGTATTTATTGGCACCTGAAATTTCTTTTGTATTAAGGTTTTTAGGTTGGGAAAGATGGTGTTTAAATATTGGGAATATTTTCCAGAGATGGAAAATATTGGGATCTCAGTCTGAGATCCCAAAGCTCATCCCTGGATGGGGCTGGAACTGGGTTTTTCATGGATTAAACAAAATCTCATCTCTGAGGGCAGCAGATCGAGGAACCTCTCACAGCATTCCTGGAGCTGTGGTCGCCAAAAGCTCCTCTCGCCCAGGGAAAGATGGGCAGGGAAACATTCCCAGCCAAAATCCGGGGAGGAAGGAGGAGGAGGAGGAGGAGGCCCAGCACCTCTTCCATGGAGCTGAGGTGGTGGCACTTCGCCAGGGTCATGGATCCTTCATGATTCCCCATCCCCTGGGTGAAACTGATGCCTTAAATTTTAGTTTTTATATTTCCCAGATTTTGTATTGCATTAGTGTGTGACTCTGAACTCTTTATGAAGTGTTAGCAAGCTCTCCTCACAGTTCAGGCCCAAAAAAGCACAAACAGCAGCAAATTGAGGAGAGCAGTCTGGGAGGATGGGGCTGCATAACCTGGAGCTGTAATTGGACAATTAACCCCAAAATGGAAATGGACCAAAACCTGTAAGAGTGACAAAACTCCTGACCCAGGGTCCATCTTGGGTCCATTTTGGGTCCATCTTGGGTCCATTTTGGTTCATCTTGGGTCCATCTTGGGTCCATCTTGGGTCCATCTTGGGTGTAGCCCCAGCTGGGCTCTTGTGCTGCCCAAGGTGCATCCTTTAAAGGCCTTTTTCATAAATCCCTGCTTTATTCTGTAACTCTGCCCAGCCTCTGCTCCGGGGCAGCCTCTCAAGGCATCAAAACCACAGGGTCATCCTTCTTGTTCAGGGATGAAAGTTCTCCCCTGACATGTGCAAGCAGCGTGTGGAATGCTGGAAATGAGAACCTCATCCGGCCAGGAAATGTTTCTTCCTGAAGTAATTTTTCTATTTTTAGGAAATAAGCACCTCTCTGAGGGAGAGATGTTGTGCAAGGCCCTGGCTCTGATTATTGTACCTTTAACCTGGCAGATTTAGGGGGCACCTGTAGCTCCACTTCACCAAAATAGGCAACTTTGGACCGGTAAAGAGTTAAATTTTCCATTGGAAGACCCCAAATTGAAGATAATTCTGGGAGAAACACAGCCTCAATTCCAATAGATCATCCCTGACTGCCATGGGACAGCAGGAATCCACAGGGATGCAAAACAGAATCTGAGGGAAATTTGCAATTTTTCTTTTCCAAGTTTGACAAACCCAAGGAGCTGAATTCACAGGGGCAAATCCAGGCTTTACTCAGCTGCTGTTATTCCCAGCAGAAATAAACTCCACTCACGTAGAAAAAGCCTCAAGTTGCACCAGGGGAGGTTCAGATTGGATATTGGGGAAAAAAATTCCCTGCAGGAGTGGTCAGGCATTGGGATGAGCTGCCCAGGGAGGTGGTTTGGGGGTTTTGGTGATGGTGGGACTGGATGATGCTCAAAAACTCCTCCGGCCTTGATAATGCTGTGATTTCCCTCATTATTATAAATTTACCTGTGTGTTTCCTTCAAATAACCCCAAACCCCAAGGGCAACAGCAATAAAAAATCCCAGTGGTGCTCCCCAGCAGAAAAAACCCAAATAAAGAGTGTGACAGCTGTTAACACGGAATATTTTGACAAGGAGCAGCAGGAAAAAGCAAAGAAGGGTGTGCATTTCACTTTTCCTCCCTGGTTCTGGCAGCAGGGAAAATGTTTACATTGCTCTAGGGTTTCACTTGGGGCATGGAACTCTTTCAAAAGCTTCTGTGGGGCAAACAAAACTGTCTGGGATGGGACAGAGAGGCAGCTCTCACTTCTGGGCTGGAAAGGGATTCACTGAATTCATTGAACCATTGATTTATTGAAATTTTATATATATTACATATAAATACTTTATTGAATATATTACTGATTTATTGAATTAATGAACTGAATCGAATTGAATTGTGTGAAGGAATTGAAATCAAAAGTGACCTGAGGAGCAGCATTTCTTCTGGGTAAAAATAAAACCCCATCCTAGGATGGGTTTTGGGATCTCAAACTAAAATAAAACTGGTCTTAAATACACAAATAACACACAGAAAACTGAGCTGAGGAGCAGCACTTTTTCTGGGTTAAAAGGAAAAAAAACCAACAAAATTTTCAGCCCCATCCAGGCAACTTGGGATGAGCTTTGGGATCTCAAACTGAGATGAGACTGGTCTAAAACCCCCAGGTAGCACACAGAAAATGTTTACATTGCTCTAGGGTTTCACTTGGGAGGAGAAACTCTTTCAAAAGCTTCTGTGGGGCAAACAAAACTGCCTGGGATGGGACAGAGAGGCAGCTCTCACTTCTGGGCTGAAAGGGATTTATTGAATTCATTGAATTATTGATTTATTGAATTTTTATATATATTATATATACATAAATACTTTTTGTATAGAACCTGAAGAGCAGCATTTCTTTTGGGTAAAAAAAACTCCAGCTCCTGTCCAATCCAGGGATGAGCTTTGTGATCTCAAACTAAAATAAAACTGGTTTTAAATACAGAAATAACACATAGAAATCAGGAAAGGGATTCACTGAATTCATTGAACTATTGATTTATTGAATTTTTTTATATATTACATATAAATACTTTATTGAATATATTACTGATTTATTGAATTAATGAATTTAATTGAGTTATGTGAGGGAATTGAAATGAAAAGTGACCTGAGGAGCAGCATTTCTTCTGGGTAAAAAAAAAAAAAACCCAAAACATTTCCAGCCCCATCCAGGGCTGAGCTTTGGGATCTCAAACTAAAATAAAACTGCTCTTAAAAACACAGATACTGCAGCAAAGGCATTTGGGATTATGTGCATGAGCTAATTTCATTTTTGCTGCACTCAAACCCATTCTAGTGTGACTGTCTAAGAGTTAGACTCAAGATTAATTGATCTTGACATGGTTGAGGGCAGACTATCATTAAAGGCTGGAAAAAATCCACCAAGATTGATGGGTTCTGATGTGGGGTGCTGCTTTTTAACTGCAAAATCTGCCTTTGAAAAGGAGGAAATCAGCTGGAGAGGATCCTGGCGCTTCCTACTGCTCAGTCCATGGGAGCTGCAGATTAATGGGGTCAGCCCAGCTCAGCCAGGAGGGCTCAGTAAAGCCAGGTTTGCTTTCCATATCCAAAATGTTGCCCTGGCACTCTGGAAAAGGGGATCTGAGCCATCCAATTCCCCTTAGAATGAGGAGTTAATAATTTCTCTAAACTCTCAGGCACCTAAACAACAAATCCACAGCTAATTTTGGGAACTGCAGAGGCAGAGGTGGGAATGGATGGCACAAACTGATGAAAAAAAATGGTGGATTATATAAAATAATAAACCAATTTTATATTAAAAATATTATATATTATACATTATGTATTATATATCATATATTGTATATAGTATATATACTATATAATATATACTATATAATATATACTATATATATAATATATTATATAATATTTTATATATACTATATATAATATAGTATATATTATATATTATATATTATATTAGATATTAGATATTATAATAATTATATAAAATAATAAACCAAAACAATAGACCAATTTTTTTCCTTATATATAGACTGAGCTTGGTGCTAGAGTAAATTATAAAGCAGTCATACTTTCATTAGTGATTAATCCAGCTCCAATATAATTAATCCGTGGTGAAATCAATTGTAATTCACTCCTGTCTCATGATGAGAGAAGGAACAGAAAAAATTCCCCAGGTCAGAATCAATACCCAAAACTGAGGACAGTTTTCAAAGTCTGGAAAAAAACAATCCCTCTGGTTTGTCTCAGCTCAAGAGATGATTCATATCAAAAATATTCCCTTTCCATTAAAGAATTCTCTTGCTCCACATTCCCAAAAGGTTTGCTGCCCTCCTTCCCAAGCCTGATATCTTTAAAATCCCAGAAATCTCTGCAGTGATTTTTGATGCCAGCTCTCTTTGTCCCCATTAGAAGGACAATTTTGTGACATGGATTAATGAGGATGAGGGGACAAATGAAGAGGCATCTTTCAGGTTAAGCATTTCAGATTTCCCTCTTATTTTTTATCCTCTTTCCATTTATGCATCCAGATCACTCTGAGGTGACACCCAAAAGTTCTTGGCTTAGCACTGGAAATGCAGGAGCATCCCAGGGCAATATGGGAACACCTTTCCCTTCTTGGGACCTGTGCAAGAACCTGCAGGGAAAATCATCCATCACCTTGAGGGAATCCCAGGATGTTCAGGAGATGAGCAGAGGGATGGAGCAGCTCTGCTGGGAGGAAAGGCTGGCACAGCTGGGATTGTTCACCTGCACAGGAGAAGCTTTGGGCTGAGCTCAGGGTGGCCTTGCAGGGCCTGGAGGAGCCCCAGGAAAGCTGGAGAGAGACAATTTCCAGGGGATGCAGGACAGCACCCAGGGAATGGCTGCCAGTGCCAGAGGGCAGGGCTGGGTGGGATCTTGGCAATGAGGAATTGTTCCCTGGCAGGGTGGGCAGGGCTGGCATGGAATTCCACCCCTGCATCCCTGGCAGTGCCCAAGGCCAGGCTGGGCACTGGGGCTGGAGCAGCCTGGGACAGTGGGAGGTGTCCCAGTGTGGAACAAGGTGACCCCTAAGGTCCCTTCCAACCCAAACCATTCCATGATCCCATGCCAACATTCCCATTTATCACACTGACAGGACTCTGGCCATGTCATCAAACACAAACCTTCCACCAGGCCAGGCTGATCAAGGTGTGATCCTTGGCTTTCCCTCCTTGCAATCCTCATTTTCAGCTGAAAGATGCCCTCAATTTCTGCTCTCTATTGTCCAGCTGCAGCCCAAACCCAGCTTTGCTGAGCTTCCTCATCGAGCCCAGCCTGTCAGGATTTCTTTGAGAATCAGGTTTTGTTAATTACATTAACGAGGTTCCCTCTCCAATCAGATTGCTCTGCCAGGAAAACACAGGGATCCTCTGAGTGCTCTGTGCTCCCCTTCTGAGTTTTATTGCAAAGGTCAGACTGAGAATTCAGATTTCATTCCTGGTTTTCCGTGGCTGCTCTTTGCCATGCCAGCCTGGCAGTGCCAAGGCCAGGCTGGGCACTGGGGCTTGGAGCAGCCTGGGACAGTGGGAGGTGTCCCTGCCATGGCAGGGGTGGGATGGGATGAGCTTCAATGTCCCTCCCAACCCAAACCACCCTGTGAATCTCTGAAGGCAAATCTGGGCTTGTGACTTTCCCAAAAAGCCCTAAATTTTCATGCCACAGATATTTCCTAAATCCCAGCTTGGGAATAACCAGCTGAGAGCACCCTGGGTCCACAAGGGAGCCGATTAAAGGGACAATGGTGACATTTCTGAACTTGATTTTCTTGCACCACCGTGAGAGCCAGAAACCTCATCCCTGGGGACCATCCAAGGTGGAGCTCCTGAAGAATGCCACTGATGCCAGCTGGAATGTCCTGTTTACCCTCTGGAATGGCTCCTCCATCCCTCTGCCTCCTGAAGTTAAAAAGCAGCACTCCCTGAAATTATTTATTTGGCCTCTCCCATAAATTTTCTCCCTGAACTTCAGTGCAGCATTCCAAAATGAACCAAAATATCCAGGAAAAGCTCTGCTGTTATCTCTTGGCTGTCTGGCTTTGGGCAACATTTTCCATGACAACAAGCAGCAGCAAAAAAAAAAAACCACAACCAGAGCCCAAACAACAGCAGGGGATGGATGGACCAACACAAATAAAGGGAAATACAGCGAATTTTTATCCATAAAAAATGATTTCTTAAGCAAAGTTTGTTATTTTATCTTTGATCCCCAGCACCGTTTTCCACAAGCAGAAGGATCCACTTCAAAATCTCCCATGAAAGCTGTAAGAAAATAACATTTTTATTTATTTCAGCTCTTTCTTCACCCAAATTTATATTTATAAATTTCTGTTTCGCACCATTCAGGCACAGGCTGTTAACTGTTTTCCCATAAGGAAATACCCAACAATTCTACCTTGGAAATTGTATTTATCTCCTTGAGAAAGCTGAATTATGAAAGCTAAAAAAACAGCTAAATTCAGTGGAGTTTTTTTCTTTTTTTTCCTATTTCAAACCTCTGACAGCATGAAGAAAATAAGATTTTTTTTATTTTTAAATCACCCAATATAAATGAAGAGTATTTAATACAAATTGAGAGCATTGAGCAGTGTTTAAAGAGAAGGGAGTCACGGTCTAACTCTTCCCAAAGAGAGGGAATGTGGCTGGGAGGGGGAGATGAGCCCCAGACACTGCTGAAATCTCTGAAGATGTCTGCAGCAACCAACACTCTCCCTAATGAGACCTCAGAATGTCTTGATGAGCTTCTCTAATTGCTCTGCATAATTGGAAGGAACTGCAGCCCCATTTCAAAAATGCTCAGCTTCCAATTGGGGGAATGTGGCTCTAATTAAGCTGAGGGGGTGGGTTGGGTTTGGGGGGGGGGGGCTTTTGTTTTATTTTGTTTTATTTTGGTTGGTTCTGTTCTGCTTTGTTTTGCAGCCTTGATTATTTAGGGATGAAAACAACGTTAATCAGTGAGCAGATTTATCAATTATCAGTCAGAAACATCTCAAAATCTACTGATAGTTTTTGGCTTCATCAGAGGATTTGCACTGTTAATAAAGGAACAACCAACATTTCTTAATATTTCACTTGTTCCCCACTAAATCAGCAGCTTTTCCCCAATTTCTCCCTTTCAGGCAGCACACCAATAAGCAGAAATATTTTAAAAAGCAGATAAAAAGGTAAATGTTTCTGCTGGGGGTGAGATGGCTCTGGGGAGACCTTAGAGCCCTTCCAGGGGTTTGGGAAAAGGAGGGAGAGGGAATTTTATAGGGACAGAGTGTGACAGGACAGTGGGAATGGGTCTAAAGTGAGGTGGGGCAGGGTTGGATTGGATGTTCAGAAAACCAGGGAATTCTGTGCCTGGGGCTCCCCAGGACAGGGTTGGCTCTCCCAGCTCCCAGGGAACATTCCTGGCTCCCAGGGAACATTCCTGGCTGACATTCCTTGCCATCCAGCAGAATCCCACCTGGTGCTGCTCTCCTTCCTCATGTGTCCCACATCCAGCCTTGTTCCAGGTGCAGAATCCATCCAGGCGTTTCTCCAAGTGCTCCCAGAGCTCTCCTTTCTCTGGGATTCCCCTTCCAGGGATTCAACAATCTCCCACCACCATTTGCCACCCCAGAAGGGTGAGATTTGTCCATGGATTCTCCCAAATTCCACCTGCTCCATATGAGCTCCTTGCCATAGGTCCAGTTGGATTTATCTCCATGGTTGCAAAATTCCATGATCCAACTTTTCTCCCAGAGCTGGATTTCTCTCTCAGTCTCACATGGCATTTAGACTGAGATGAAAAGATGCTGCTGTTCCCTATTTAGCACTGGAAAATTGGGTGCTGGGAGTGAATTATGAGCAGCAGAAACCTGGGATATTATCAAGGAAAAGTCTGTCAGTCCCAACATCAGACATTGCCTCCAGGATCTCCATTTCCACTGCGAATTCCCATTCCTTCTCCAAGGAACTGTGCAGAGAGTGAGGCTTGACGAGGATATTCATAAGAGCTTTGGAATTTTCTGGAATCCCAGGATTAAGGCTGGCCCAGCCCTGCCAGCCTGTGCAGTGCCAGCTGTGCCCCGTGGGCACCTTGTCCCCAGCCCAGAGCACTCAGTGCCACCTGCAGGGGACACCTGCAGGGCTGGGCACTGCAAAGCTCCCTGGGCAGCCCCTGCCAAGGCCTGAGCTCCCTTTTCAGGGAGAAATTTTTGATAATATCCAATACAAACCTCCCCTGGCCCGGCCCCTCCTCCTGTCCCTGCTCCTGGGAGCAGATCCCAACACTCCTGGCTGTCCCCTCCTGGCAGGGAGTTTGGAATATTGGAATATTGGCCCAAAACAGGACAGGAGCAGGAGCAAGGCAGCCTTATCACCACCAGCAGCAAAGCTTTGGTGGTGTTTGCCTTGTTCATTCCTTGTTTTTGATGATTTTTTTCTTCCCTTTGGGAGCACAAAAGATCTGGGAGATCAAATCTGGCACTTCATCATCCCTCTTGTAATCTCCCTCCTCGAAAATGTGTTAATTTGGAAAAACAGAGAGGAGAATAAAAGGAGGATTTATGAACACACACAGACTAATAAATAAGGTTACAACACTGCAAAAGGGCCGCTGTTAAATATGTTTTACATTTGAAGGGCAATAAAATTGTTCAAGCAAGCTCTGCTGAGCCTGGTTTTAATGAAGTCTTTTCTCTCTCCAAGGCAGCGTTTTCCATGTGGAGAAGGTTATTTCCTCCATTCTTGATGGGCTCAGCTCTCACAGGGATGGCAGGGCACTCTTTAGAGCTGCTAGTTTTCCCTCTTTCCCAAAGGAACGAGAAATCCCATGATCCAAAACATCCCTGAGCACTGGTGGAGGCTCCCTAACAAAGGGTCAAGTGTGCAGAGCTGGGATCTCTCAGAAATTAATGGTCAGTGCCAAAAATCCCAAAGGAATGAGAAATCCAGGCTGTGCTCTGTGTGGTCATGGGCAAGCAAGAACATCCAGGTTGGTTGGACTTCCCAAAGTTTTGCTTTTCCCACTCTGGAATCCCAGCACTTCTGATCACCCCGCACCTCTGAAAGTTGGTTTCCTCCTGAATCTTTTCTTCCATTCCCCTGAGCATTCAGTGCTCCCTGTGCCTCCTGCTGAGGGATGGCTTCATCCCTGATTTCTCCTCACCCTCACAGTCTGTTTATCATGGAATTATGGAATGGTTTGGGATGGAAGGGATATTAAAGATCATTTTGTTACAACCCTGCCATGGCAGGGACACCTCCCACTGTCCCAGGTGCTCCCAGCCCCAGTGTCCAACCTGGCCTTGGGCACTGCCAGGGATCCAGGGCTGGAATTCCATGCCAGCCCTGCCCACCCTGCCAGGGAACAATTCCTCATTGCCAAGATCCCACCCAGCCCTGCCCTCTGGCACTGGCAGCCATTCCCTGGGTGCTGTCCCTGCATCCCCTGGAAATTGTCTCTCTCCAGCTTTCCTGGGGCTCCTCCAGGCCCTGCAAGGCCACCCTGAGCTCAGCCCAAAGCTTCTCCTGTGCAGGTGAACAATCCCAGCTGTGCCAGCCTTTCCTCCCAGCAGAGCTGCTCCATCCCTCTGCTCATCCTGGAGCCTCCTCTGGGCTCTCTGCAGCAGCTCCAGCTCCTCCCTGGGCTGGGCCCAGGCCTGGGGCAGCTCTGCAGGTGGGGAATCACCTGAGACAGGGGCACAGGGGCACAATCCCAATCCTTTTCCTGCTCCTCACACTTTATTTTACCCTTTATTTTCTCTTGCCACTGTGAATTTCTCCAGACCCAGAGAGAACCTCAGGAGCAGCCAAAAGCCCTCTGGCTCCACAGCTGAGCACAATGACATTTTTACCAGTGCTCTCCAACCTGGAATTTCATTCCATTGGCATGGGAAAACCTCCAGGCAGTGGAACAAAGTTGTGGGACTGGAGGATAAGTGTGTTACATGGAGGAAAAATTGGTGACACCTCCTCTTGTTTTCCCAGAAGGGAATCCAGGGGTGAGGTGCTCCTGACAAGCTCCTGATCCTGAAAAGAGAGGGAGGAAGGAGCTGAAATGGCTGAGTCACAAAACTCCTGAGGACGCTTCTGAGGCAGAGCAACTCCTGTGTCATCCCTTGCTGGTGGCTCTGGAGCAGGGAATGTGGTCCTGCAGGGATGCAGAGCAGGAATTGCCTTTGAACTTTCGGAGGGTGGCAGCCCAGCCTCTCCCTCCTCTGTGTGGGCGTGGGCTTGGCAGCAGCTCTGAACTCCTGCATATCCCAAACCTGCTCCTCGCCCTTCCCTTTCTCCTAGAAAAGAATGTGTTTATTGCCCCTTGGCATTGCCAGGAATGGCTTTGTTTCAGGGGAATTTGTGCCTTCTCTGACTAGAGGAATGTTCACTTCCATCCTCAGGATTTTCCTCTGGAGCATTTTCATTTGGAGCCTCAGGGTTTTCACATGAGCCCCTCACATCCAGCAGGTTTCTAGATGTTACTGCCAGGTAACTATCCCAGGAAAATCCCATGGGAAACCCACATCAGCAGTGGGTAAACTGGAAAAAAACTGTCCTGAACTGTGGAGTCCTGACTTCTTTTCACCAGGATCAGGATTAAATGTGTGAGAGGATATTTCTTGTTGGCACTCAGATGTTTATCAGTTCTTATCTCTGTCACAGCCTCACAAACCCTGAGTTCTGCAGCACTTCACTCCAACAAACTAAAAGTGGAGCCCTGTCTCTCTCTCCAAGGCCTTTGAGGGATAAACTGTCCAATTAACAAATGACACCTCAATTATTTTCACTTTTAACCCAATACCCAACCACCCATGCCCGCAATGGGGACTTTTTTATCCAATGACACAAAACCACCCAAACCCATGGAGGAGAAGGAGAAGGAGGGGAAGAAGGAGAAGAAGAAGGAGGAGAAGCAGAAGATGAAGAAGGAGAAGGAGAAGGAGAAGGAGAAGGAGAACGAGAACGAGAACGAGGAGAAGGAGAAGGAGGAGAAGGAGCAGCCTCCACCCTAAAACCTCCATCTTGCTTTCTCTCTATTCCTGTATTCTAAACCCTTAAACTCTGAGTTTCCCACCCTCTGATATCACACACTTCTATTCAAACTCCACACTTTTAATCTCAGTTTTATTCTTGAATTTTGGAAGCTTCTCCAGGCCCTCAGGTCAGTGCAGTGTTCTCTTGGGGGTCAGTGCCTGGCAGCACAGAAAGCCCAAAATTCTCAGCAGCCAGGGTTCCAACACTGAACCCCTTCAGAGGCTCTGAGTTCAGACAGGGAAAGGCTGAGGAGGAAACAATTCCTGGTGTCCCACCCACCTGGTGGGGCAGGGGATGGACAGGCCACCCATCAGGAAACATTTCCACGGCCCAGCCCCTGGATAATTGATGAGGGCTCAAAATGCTAAATCCTACTGCTCAAGCTGCTCTCTCCTGTGCAGAGGTGGGCAGGGTAATGGAGCATTAAGTCTGGCTCGGGCTGGAACCCGGCTCTGTCTCGGCTCCGTGCCCAGGACTGAGGCAGACTCAGAGCCAGGGTGATGAAAAGTGTCTGGAATCACCTCCAGGAACTCAGGGCGACCCCAGGAGCTCCCACATCCCATCCCACCCCTGCTCCCTGCCCCACGCTCGCATCCAAAGGCCTGGAGGTGTTTTTGCCCCGTGGGGGATGACACAAAGAAACGTTTGGCTTCTCCCAGCCCGGGCTGCGCTTCCCGAGCTCTTGGAGAAACACTCAGCCTTAATTGGAGGCATCTTTCAGCAGGATTTATCCCCTGGAAGGTGAGACACAGGGAATTGTTCCTCCCCCTCTGAAGGTAAACTGCTGCTGAACTCTCAGCCCCACGTTTGCCTGCCTGATGGAACATGTTGGAATTACATAACCCCCAGTTTTATTTCGTTTCAGGCACACACAGAGGGTTGCACAAAATACCTGAGACACTTTTCCAGTTGGAGAAAACCCCACATGCAGGAATTTGCACTCGTTTTGGAACAGCTCCGAGGGGAGAACTGGCATTTCCATATATAAGTTTTTATAATAAGTCTTTTTAGAGATTTGTAAAATCCGCCTCCATATTTGCCCCGATTTAGGGCAAACATTTTTTCCCAGGTCAGGATCATTTTTAAATTTTGGAAATGTAGAAAAAAGGCACTTTGGTAATTCAAATTCTTTAAAAATGGACTTTGCATGGAATTGCATAGATAATCAAAGATAGATGATTAATATCTTTTTAAAAATGGACTTTGCACGGAATTGCATAGATAATCAAAGATAATTAATATCTTTTTAAAGATAGATAATTAATATTAATTAGACAATCACATAATGATTTGAGTTAGGAAGGACATTAAAGCCCACCCAGTGCCACCCCTGCCATGGCAGAGACACCTCCCACTGTCCCAGGCTGCTCCAGCCCCAGTGTCCAACCTGGCCTTGGGCACTGCCAGGGATCCAGGGGCAGCCCCAGCTTCAACATTTCTAACACTGGGAATGGATGCAACTGAATTTTACATGTGAATTACACAGGGGTTTTCCCCCAAATTCAGGCACACTGACATATTTTGAATTTATAAACAATCACAGAACATCCTGAGTTGGAAGGGATCCTCATGGATCATCCAGGCCTGCCCAGAGCCCAGCAAGCCCAGCCTGGGCATCCCTGGCAGCGCTGGCCAAAGGCTCCTGGAGCTGTGGCAGCCTCGGGGCCGTGCCCATTCCCTGGGCAGCCTGGGCAGTGCCAGCACCCTCTGGGCAAGAACCTTGCCCTAAAATCCAACCTAAATCCCTCCAGGCCCAGCTCCAGCTGCTCCCTTGGTCACCAGAGAAAAGAGAGACATTCAATGAACCCAGTAATATTTTTTCCCACTGAGTGACAGTCACTGGCTCTGTCTGCTCTTGATGCAAACAATAAAGGAGACATAAAATCATCCAAACCCCACTCAAAGCACTCACAGGTTCCTCATTCCAAGCAGTTCTTGTTGACTCCCCACCAGTCCCAGCCCCCAGATAAACACCCAAGGGGTCTCAATCCTCCTGGTTTTTCCATCTGCTTCTCCACTCTTCCCTCTGCACAGGCAAATGCTGAGAATTGCACAATATTTGGTTTTCAACCTATTTTGGGCTGGATTTTATGCTCTGCAAAAACTTCAGATTTCTGTCTGAGGTCCCACCTGGAATGCTCTGCACTGGTCTGGTGTCCCCAACATGGGAAGGACATGGAAATGCTGGGAAAAGTTCAGAGGAGGCCACAAAGTTCCTTAGGGGACTGGAGCAGCTCCCCTATGAGGGGACAGGATGGGAGAATTGGGAATGTTCAGCCTGGAGAAGTCTTGTATTTGTGGGGTTCCCAGATGGAGGCAGGAATGATGAATCTGACTCCATGTTCTCTGAAGGTTAATTTATTATTTTATGATACTATATTATATTAAAGAATGCCAAACTATACTAAAGAATACAGAAAGGACACAAACAGAAGGATAAAAAGATCATAATGAAAACTCCTGACTCTCTCCAGAGTCCTGACACAGCTTGGCCTTGATTGGCCAAAGAGTGAAAACAACTCCCAGCAGAATCCAATGGAACAATCACCTGTGGGTGAACAATCTCCAAACACATTCCACATGAGCACAACACAGGAGAAGCAAATGAGATCAGAATTGTTTTCCTTTTCTCTGAGGCTTCTCAGCTTCCCAGAAGAAAAAACCTGGGCAAAGGGATTTTTCCAGAAAATGTGATGGTGACAGAGGAGTTTGTGTGGAGACCTCACAGCAAATTCCAGGGTCTGAAGGGGCTCCAGGAGAGCTGGAAAGGGACTTTTCATCAGGAATTGGGATAACAGGAAAAGGGGAAATGGCTGCCAATGCCAGAGGGCAGGGCTGGATGGGATCTTGGCAATGAGGAATTGTTCCCTGGCAGGGTGGGCAGGGCTGGGATGGAATTCCACCCCTGGATCCCTGGCAGTGCCCAAGGCCAGGCTGGACACTGGGGCTGGGAGCAGCCTGGGACAATGGGAGGTGTCCCTGATCATTGGAACAAAATGATCTTTAATATCCCTTCCATCCCAAACCATTCCATGATTCCACGATGCTGGAGTTGGGCTTTGAGGTCCCTTCCATCCCAAACCATTCTGGAATTCCATGATTGATGTGTGTGGGCTTTGTGGAGACATTTCCTGCATTCAGGTCCTGGCAGGAAGAAAAAACTTCTTTTCTCCACCTGAACATTTCCAGGTTTGCTGGGTGTCCTTCAGCTCTTAATTTATTTCTCCACGCTCCCATCCCTGCAATAAAGGGATAATAATTCCCACTCTTTCTGTGATGCCACTTTTCAATGATTACATAAAACTCATCACTTCCCAGGTCCTTGGGAAAACAATTTCTTTAAATTACTTAACACAACAACAAAAATATCCTTAAGAAAGCACTAAAAACCTAAAATTATCCCACTTTTTTTCTCAATGTATGGGAAAGGTTTAATTAGTAAACAAACTTTCCCTGGTGCTTTAATTGGCTGGAAAAAACATGTGGGATTTTTCCCAATTTCCACTTCACCCTGATTGGGCCCTGCCTAAAGCTGTGCTCCCGTTGTGGTCAGGACATTTGCTCAGTCCTGCCTTAAAGCTGTGTTCACAGGAGAGATCTGGGAAGGAAGGACTGAGGAAGAGTCAATAAATGTTGTATTCCTTTAGAATAATGAATTTTGGGTGAAACTGGGGAGTTTTGAACATGAAAATTTCAACAGTACTTAGTATTTAGTATTTTGTAAAAACTTTTAACAGTTTACAGCACTTTCCACTAACTTTTTTTATAAATTTGTTCTGGAATGGGGTTCTTGGTCTTTTTAAAATTGTGAGAACACTTCAAAAGGACGTTGAGGGGCTTGAGTGTTTCTAGAGAAGGGAATGGAGCTGGGAAGGGGCTGGAAAACAAATCCTGGGAGGAGCAGCTGAGGAATTTGGGGTGGTTTGGGGGAGACAAGGAGGCTCAGGGGGGACCTCAGTGCTCTGCACAGCTCCTGACAGGAGGGGCAGGGAAAGGAGGAGAGGAAATGGCCTCAAATGGCACCAGGGCAGGCTCAGGTTTTTTAAAACACTTCCTGTGGAACTGAACAAAAAATCATCACCCAGATTCCTTTGGTGGATCTTTTCCTGGCTGTCCCCTGGATCTCTGTGAGATGGGAACATTTGAGAGTCTCTGTTCAGGTTTCTGCAGAGCTCTGGGACATTTTTGTCCCTCTCAGAGTGGTCAGGCCTTGGGCTGAGCTGCCCAGGGAGGTTGGGAGTCCCTGGAATTGTCCCAGAGGAGTCTGGATGTGGCCTTGGGGACAGGGTTGGGGTGATGCTGGTGGGGCTGGGGTGGCACTGGGTGATCCTGAAGGTCCCTTCCCACTTTGATGATTCTGGAATTCTGAGCCTGACACAGGGAGCTGGTGACTGGTCCAGTTTTCCTGGAGTACCAGGAGATGTTTGGCCCAGTCTGGTTTTCCATCAGCACAGGCTGACACCTTCAAACAACCAAACATTCCACGTGTATCCCATCCCTGGAGCTGCTAAACCCCAACTATTCCCGTCCTTGCTCCCTCTGGCTCCCAATCCATCAGAATTCCCTTAAGGAATGTGGAATTTGGGGCGTGCTGCCATCACCCAGAACCTGCCAGGGCCTGCCCAGCTCCAGCAGAACCCAAATCCCTCATCGCACCCTGGAGCTGGCGATTCCTGACACGTCTGAGCTCTGCCTGCCACCTATTGGTGTTACAACTCCCGAGCCCGCATTCCCATTCCTGTTCCCAGCTTTTTTTAGGCCAACAACGGTGCCAGGGTAAACCTGACACCATCTTTTGGCCAGGGTGACTCAGAAATGCCTTCTGAGGCCAGGCCTGGCTGTTCCCTGGTTTGAGAGAGGGCAGGGAAAGCTGGGAATTGTGTCCTGGGAGGGTTGGTTTGTTTTTCCAGAGGCCACTTCCATGGCAAGTGGATTGTTGCCAATCCAAGCTTTGTTCCCAAAGCTGGGATTTGTGATCTTAAAATTCCCGGGACATGAAAAGCTGGGAACTTTATTTGTTTTACTGAATTGTTTTGGGATAGAGAGTGAAACATTCCTGGTCACTCCAGACAGAAATGTTGAATCCAGAGGGAGATGGGTCAGCACCACTGCACAGGAATTGGCATTTTGGGAATTGAATTGGCATTGGAATCAATCCTGGAATTGATTCCACAGCACAAGGTGATAAAATCATGGAATTCCAGAGTGCTTTGGGGTGGAAGGGACCTTAAAAATCATCCCATTCCACCCCTGCCACGGGCACTTTGGCAATTCAAATTCCTTAAAATTGGACTTTGCATGGAATTAGATAATCAAAGGACCATGGAATGATTTGAGTTGGGAGGGACCTTAAAGCCCACCCAGTGCCACCCCTGCCATGGCAGGGACACCTCCCACTGTCCCAGGCTGCTCCAGCCCCAGTGTCCAACCTGTGCCAGGGCCTACCTTGTGTTCTAAAATCTGAATAAAATTTGCATAAAACCAAAGATTATAACCAAGTCCATAATGAGCCAAACACATCCCTATTTTCAACAAGTCCAAGTCCCTTTTCAGTGGGAATGGGGCTCTAATTCTTCATTTAATAATTATTATTTGCCTATTTTTTTTTCTTTTTGCTGGCCAGAAGTTTCTGGATGTAAATACCAAGTGGACATAATTCCCAATTCCAGGGAACAATTCCTCATTGCCAAGATCCCACCCAGCCCTGCCCTCTGGCACTGGCAGCCATTCCCTGGGTGCTGTCCCTGCAGGCCTTGTCCCCAGTCCCTCTGCAGCTCTCCTGGAGCCCCTGCAGGCCCTGCCAGGGGCTCTGAGCTCTCCCTGCAGCTGCTCCTCTCCAGGTGAGCACCCCCAGCTGCCTCAATAACCAACTTATCTTCCAAACAACTCCTTACCATTACCAAAAATGAGGTGGGGAAGTGAACTTAAAGAAACTTGCGGAACAAATCCCAATTTAAGATGGGAAAGGATCAGCAGTCCAGCACTCCACATATTTTTGCACTCCGTATTTTTAGCAAACCTTGTGGTGGCTTTAAAGGGAGTCAGGGGTGGGAAGATTCAACCCAGATGATTAAATTTGGGAATGCGATGCTCAGACAAATCATTTTTCCAAGATTCCCCCCGAAAAAAAAGTGGGAAACTGATCCATGGGGCCTAAACTGGTGCTCACATCACTGGAGAAAAATCAACATTTTATTGTCCACTCACAACTCTCAGAGGCCTCAGTCAGAGGCTGATTCTGTCCTTAATTTTCTTCATTTTGAATAAATCTCCCACTGAACTCCATAAAAGCCTTGGAATTAAACCCTGTGCTCAGTGTGGCACTGGCAGAAATTGTATCCAAATATTCCTTTAGTTTATGTGGGGAAAACAAGAGGAAGCCTTTGCTCCACTTTTATTAATCACCGATAGCCATTATTATTAATATTGAAAAATATTGGTTTTCCACAGGTTTTGGGGTTGTTTTAATTTTGGTTGTTGTGGTTGGATTTTTTTTTAAGATACAGGAAGGATTCTGATGTTGTTTAAACCTCTGAATATCAATTTTGCTGTGCCTGACCCTTTTAAAATCCAAGTGAAATAAAATCTTGTGGTATTCTCTTAAATCTTGAACATTAAAACAATAAAATTAATTTAAAACCAACAAAAACAAAACCCAAAAACGATCAACCAAAGAAACACAACCAAACCCCAGTTTATTTGTGAATCAAAGACAGAAATGGAAGAAAAATTTGTTCTCTTCTTGATTTTTGAATGTTTCTGTAGGAACAAAATTAAATTTCCAAGTGGAACAAGACTGGAAGTGTCTGAAATGCAGGACTTAGGGTTAAAAATTAATTTTCACCTTTTTTCTGATGTGGTTTTACTCGGTCAGGACCTCCATCAATTATTTCCAAGCCCTTCTGGTGACCCAGAACTCCCCAAACAGAGTTTCTCAAAGGAAGCAGGAATGGTGTTCCTGAAATTTATCATTTCCTGAGACTTTCTTATGAGTTTCACCTCTGCTGGCCTCTCCACTTCCAGAAACTCCGAGTTCCTCCTGAAACTGCTGCAGTGACTCAGCTGCAGCAGAGCACAGGAGTTTTCCCAAAAATCTGATTAGAAAAGCAAACCAAGGTGATGGAATTGTGTCCACTTGGTATTTTCATCCAGGAAAAAAATAGGCAAATAATAATTATTAAATGAAGAATTAGAGCCCCATTCCCATTGAAAAGTGACTTAGACTTGTTGAAAACAAGGGATGTGTTTGGCTCATCATGGACTTGGTTGTAATCTTTGGTTTCATGCAAATTTTATTCAGATTTTAGGACACAAAAAGAAGCCCAGACACTGAGTTTTGAATAAATTGGAGCTTGCTGGCCATTTCAGTTCCTGGAAATCCCTATTTAGTGCCACCAAATCACCACCCCTGCCTGGGGGTGTTCAAGGAACCCATTTTTTAATTGATTGATCAAAGACTGGCCTTGATCTTGGAGATCTTCTCCAACCTTAATTATTCCATGATTCTGATTCTGAAGAGCTGCTGTAAAAAAAAAAAAAAAAACAGCACAAAACGGATTTTACCTCTGCAAGCAGCCAGGGTTTAAATCCAAAATCAGCCCAGAGCTCTTCTCTCTCTGCACTAATTGATCGCTTAATTGGCTCAGTCAACACAGCATCTGCATCACACGAGCAGCACTAATTGCTACAAGATCCTGGTGAAATGTTGAGCACTCCAAGGCAGGGAATGTGGGATGTGGATGTGCTGGATTGATCCCAAAGGGGCCTGAGCGAGGGGGTTCATTTTGGGAATCCCAGCTGTGAGAACTGGGGGGGTTCCCCTCAGCTTCCAGAATGATGAGGAGCCCCTGTTCCTCCCCTGATACATGTGGGAAAAGAAGGAAAGGAAGGTTTTGTCCAAAGGTCAGGGATAATTCCTAAAGGAATGGATTTATTCATATTTATTTTTCTATATTTATAATGGCTATTGTTGTTTTAATTTCAAAATATAAGAGAATACCACAAGATTTTATTTCACTTGGATTTTAAAAGGGTGAGGTGAATATAAAGGGTGAACTCAATATTTAGAGGTTTAGACACCAGAATCCTTCCTGTATCTTAAAAAAAAATCCAAACAAACAGTCAAAAATAAAAACAACCCAAAACCTGTGGAAAACCAATATTTTTCAAATTAATAATAATGGCTATCAGTGATGAATAAAAGTGGAGCAAAGACTTCCTCCTGTTTTCCCCACATAAACTAAAGGAATATTTGGATACAATTTCTGCCAGTGCCACACTGAGCACAGGGTTTAATTCCAAGGCTTTTATGGAGTTCAGTGGGAGATTTATTCAAAATGAAGAAAATTAAGGACAGAATCAGCCTCTGACTGAGGCCTCTGAGAGTTGTGAGTGGACAATAAAATGTTGATTTTTCTCCAGTGATGTGAGCACCAGTTTAGGCCCCATGGATCAGTTTCCCACTTTTTTTTCGGGGGGAATCTTGGAAAAATGATTTGTCTGAGCATCACTTTCCCAAATTTAATCATCTGGGTTGAATCTTTTCATCCTTTGCCTCCTTTTAAAGATAAAATTACAGGCACAGAGGAAAATTGCCCGTGGAGGTTCAGATGTGTCCTGATCCTGAGCAAACTGAGGTTGGCTCCCTGCAGGAATTGCAACACAAGGAGCCAAAAAGTTCCTTTACAATCCCTCAGTCTGCAGAACGTACCTGGAGAATCGTGAAGGGAGGGAAGAGTTGTGGGATGGGGGCTCTGGAAGGTGGGAATAGGAACTGGGAGGGATCCATCCCCTGCTGGGTGGATTTGTGAGCGAGTGTGGGAATGTGTCTTTTGTTGGTGGAGTGACAAAATTATTTTTTGTCTTCTTTAAAAGGAAAAAAGCTTGGAAGTTTTGTTGGTTTTTTTTTTTTTAATTAGCAAAAAAAGACACTTTATAGGACTTGGAGGATTCTACTTTAAACATAAGGATAATTAATTGGACAGAAGCTAAAAAGTTTTGCTTAAGTAATTCATTAGAAAAAGAAGAGAACAAAGAAACTAATTGTTTTTGTTTGAGGTGTTTTACCAGGAGCAAGAACCTCTTGCACCTGGCTCAGTTTTTCTCTGTAAAGAGTTTTGTAATTTTGCCTTTTATTAAAAGTTTTTTGTTTCCAACACTGCCACAGAAGCCATCCTGCTGATTTTATGCCTTCTAAGGTAGCTGAGCCATCTTGGGTGTGAAATAGATCTCCAAGAGCTTGTGAGACCTGGCTCAAAGAGACCCCTATTTCACATGGTGCCTAAAAGAGTTTTGTAATTTTGCCTTTTATTAAAACCTTTTTGTTCCCAACACTGCCACAGAAGCCATCCTGCTGATTTTATGCCTTCTAAGGTAGCTGAGCTATCTTGGGTGTGATATAAATCTCCAAGAGCTGATGAGACCTGGCTTGAGAAGACCCATATTTCAGCCGGGGTCTCCAAGTGTTGGAATGTTGGGGGGCACAAAACCGATGATGGACTTTGGGCCTGGTTAACATGAGAGATTTAATAACAGGATGCCTTAGCAAAAGCAAATAGAACTTTGAAAATTGGACCTAGATTGCAAGAAGATTCAATCACACAGGTTTACCAGAAAAAGAAAATCTCATTAAACTCTGCAAGCAAGAGATGTTGTTCCATGCAGAAGTTTGTGTGTGTGTGATTTTAACCTGATCATTGTAGCACACATTGCTAGTCTCCCTGAAATTGAATATAAGTGTTTGTATCCCACAATGAAATCAAATTCTGATCACTGAGTCAGCCTCCCCATCTCTCTCCATCCAAGGACAGATCTGCACAAGAAGTTGCAGCCACGTAACTCCAGGTTTTAAATCCGTGGAGTTAAACCCACGAGGCAGAGGCCCACAGATGGAATCCTTCCTGAAGAATCATGGAATGCTGCAGCTTGGAAAAGGCCTCCAAGGTCAGTGAGCCCATCCCAGTGAGCCCATCTGTTGTATTTTCAGGGAACCCCCGATGAAGGGGAGAGAAAATGATGCATCTGACTCCATCTTATCAGAAGGCTAATTAATGACTATATTATACTATTATATTCTATACTCTATTGCATTATGTCTAAGACTTATCTCTTTCAAAGCCACATGGGATGAAAAATTGCTCAAACTCAAACACAGAAACATCAGTTTTCCAGGATTACATGGGAAATAAGTTGGTTTGCCCAGTAGAAAATATAAAAACCTGGCTCAGAAAGGATATTTTGACATGTTCTGGTTTTCTAAACATGCTCCAAAAATTTTATTTTCATTCCAGTAGGAACTCAAAATACACTTCAAATGTTAAAACATTGAAAAAACTTCCCCAAAATAAAGTTCTACCCCGAGGTCAGACTCAGTTTGGTCTGCAGAGCATGGAACAGCTGGGCAAAGGTTTTACTCTGAGAAAACACTCAGATTTCCTATAATTTTTGTGGATAAAGTTTTCCTAAATTAAACAGCTCATAGCCAGAAATAAGTGGATAATTTGTTAAGTCTGTTTCTGGAAATCAAACTTCCAGCATGAGATCCTTGACCTGGTGTTGGGATGAGAGCTTGGCTCTAATCAAGAGGAATGAGAAATGAAGGAAATAGAAAATGTTGGAAGTTTTATTCAGCCTGGAGGAAAGAGCAAACTGAGTCAAATCTGCAGAAGTTATAATGATTTTAATATGATTTTTAGAGAGCTAAAATCACCAGAGGTCAGATCTGAATGAGATTTCTCGTGATAAAAATCCTGCCTTTGCTGGCAGGGGAAGCTCTGAGGGTGAGGAACTTTCAGTCCAATGCCTTCCAGCACATCCCAGGCTCTTATTAATGGGACACTGCAAGAGGAACAGCTCTGATCTCTGCTCTGGGACAGGGACAGGGACAGGATCCTGGCTGGAGCTGGGCCTGGAGGGATTTGGGTTGGATTTTAGGGCAAGGTTCTTGCCCAGAGGGTGCTGGCACTGCCCAGGCTGCCCAGGGAATGGGCACGGCCCCGAGGCTGCCACAGCTCCAGGAGCCTTTGGCCAGCGCTGCCAGGGATGCCCAGGCTGGGCTTGCTGGGCTCTGGGCAGGGCAGGGCTGGCACTGGGGGATCCCTGGGGGTCCCTTCCTGTTGGAACCCTGGGTGCTGGGAATTCCAGACTTTCTGTGCTGCCAGGCACTGACCCCCAAGAGAACACTGCACTGACCTGAGGGCCTGGAGAAGCTTCCAAAATTCAATAATAAAACTGAGATTAAAGGTGTGGAGTTTGAATAGAAGTGTGTGATATCACAGGGTGGGAAACCCAGAGTTTAAGGGTTTAGAATACAGGAATAGAGAGAAAGCAAGATGGAGGTTTTAGGGTGGAGGCTGCTCCTTCTTCTTCTCCTCCTTCTCCATGGGTTTGGGTGGTTTTGTGTCATTGGATAAAAAAGTCCCATCCATTGCAGGCATGGGTGGTTGGTTATTGGGTTAAAAGTGAAAATAATTGAGGTGTCATTTCTGAATTGGACAGTTGATCCTTCAAAGGCCTTGGAGAGAGAGACAGGGCTCCATTTTTAGTTTGTTGGAGTGAAGTGCTGCAGAACTCAGGGTTTGTGAGACTGTGACAGAGATAAGAACTGATCAACATCTGAGTGCCAACAAGAAATACCCTCTCACACATTTAATCACAACCCTGACCAAGGCAGAAAAAGAAGATAAAAACACATGATACCTTCCCACTCAGGATATTCTATGATCCCATGATATTCCAGGCTGAGAGAGATGGAACAGCTCAGTCCCAAGTAGGGAAGTTTGGGGACAATCTAGTTTTGGTAGAGGAGAGTAAAGAAATCCCAGTGAGAGGAGGAGGACAGAAGGCAATGAACAGAAATATAGGAACTCCCATTTCCTGGGGGTTCCCAACCCTAGAATTACCCAAAAATAGGGTTTGAACCAGATGATCCCCCCCTCATCAATCCCATCAGCAATTCCTTGAAAACTAATTTGAAAAATAGAGGGAAAATGGACTAAAATGAACTCTGAGTAAACCAAGAGATGCGTTGCACCTTAAAATCTTAATTTTTGTGTCAGCTGAGGGATGCAAGTGGTAGATACAGGAGCTCTGAGCTTTCACCTGCCTCATGGAAAACCATTTATTATTGCAGAAGAACCAGGAATGAGCTACAAATCATGCTGAGGAAAGAACAGGAGCTCTCAAACCCCTGCAGTTCAAATCAGTTTGACAGTGCAGATGCTCTGACAGAAAACGGGCAGCACATCCCATTTGTGTAATGCCATCCCACCCCTCTCCTAGTCCCAGGCAAGGCAATTAAAATCATCATTCCCAGGAGCATCCCAGAGGAGTTTCCATGGAATTGCAGAGCAGGGAGAGGGGGGCAGGGTACCACAGATACCCACTATCCATTAGGCAGAATGTTAATTGTACTCTGGGTATTGGAGAGCATTAAAATCTGACAGAAAATTCGCAGCAAATGCCATTCTCAGGAATTTTAGCTTTTATGCCCTGAGGAACAGAACACTTTAAATGATGGAATAAAGGCCTTGGTTTTATTAAAAATAAACCCAAAAGCTGATGCTATGATGAGTGTCTCTTCTTTCCAAGATTCCAGCTGGAAATTTGTGGCTTCTTCTCTAAATTTTGGCCCAGTTTCCATCTCCTCCAAATGGAGCAGCGGAAGGAACTCAGGTGCTCTGCTCTGCCTGGCATTGAGGTGATCTCACACTCACCAGGGCTCTTCTTAGAGTGGTTTTTGTCTTATTTTGCACCAGTGTGAAATTCAATCTTCTGTTCCATGGAATGTCAGAGCAGATCTCTCTTTTAAAGGATTTTAAGAGGATTTTTCTGTTTCTCCTGGATTCTGCATCATGGTGTGATTTTGGGCTCCTCCATGGTAGCACCTTCCAGTCTGTCCTGCTCAAAAATAACTTTTTCAATGCCAGTGAAGTCCTCAAAGGCAGTGGAGTCACATCCATTAATATCTGGAATTTTCAGGAAACACAAAATCCTGCAGGTCAAAAGTATTTTTGTATAAACCCAGAAAGAACAGATGCACAGAAAAGATCCCATAGAGGTTCATAACTCTAGAGGGTCAAATCATAATAAAAAGTAGGATTTGATCCTATTCTTTCCTTATTCAAGGGTACCACTGAGTCCTGAGAAGAACCAGCCCAAAAACTGATCAGAATGAAGTTGTTCCTCTCCCTGTTTTAAAATGCATCTCAAAACCCCACATATTTAAAAGAGACTTTTGTCTCTGCACTCCACTTGAATTATTCATGTGAAATCAATCCCTGAAATATCTGCAACCATTCCATGTACGAGGCTCTGGTCAATTTACAAATTATTTTTAGGCCAAATGTGCGGCAAAATTCTTTCCAGCTAATTGCAAAATGGAGTTGGGCTTGGCCTGGTTTGAACCCAGTTGCTTGGGCTGCTTCTCTGCATTAGCTAAGCCGAGGTTAAGAGAGGAGAGGGGTGGGATTTGGGCAGCAATTTACACCACCCTGGGCTCTCTCCTGGCTGTGGAATAGCAGGGAGGAAAATTGGTGCAGATCTTCTCAAAATTCAGATTTTCCACCTCAGGAATGAAGAGGCAGATTTGGACCGTGCAGGTGAAGGAGGAGATCAGGGTAAGTGGTGGAATGGGAAGAAGAAGAAAGAGAATGAAGATGGAGAGAGGTTATTTATGAGAGGTTGTAGTGGGGTGAATTGTTTCAAACTTCCAGAGGGCAGGGCTGGATGGGAAATTGGGAAGGAATTCCTCCCTGGGAGGGTGGGCAGGCCCTGGCACAGGGTGCCCAGAGAAGCTGCCCCATCCCTGGATGTGTTCCAGACCAGGCTGGAAGGGGCTTGGAGCAACCTGGGACAGTGGAAGGCTCCCTGCCCACCACAGGGGGATTGAAATGAGATGAGATCTAAGGTCCCTTCCAGTCTTAGAGCAGGAAAATTCACTCAAAAGCCAAAATTTGTGCCTGTTTTTGCACAACTCAGGTCCATAAATATGGAATTGCCTGTAACAGCCCTGTGCTGCTGAGTAGGAGGGACAGACTCAGCAGGAAGGCCCAAACCACCTGGAATGAGTTGTGATTTGATTAAAATGATCATAAAAACCCAAGAACTCCCGTGAAGGAAGTCATTTGAACATTTGCTTTAAAGAACGCTGTCAGCTTTTGGGTAGAGGCTTCAGGAAGTGGAAAATGGAATTGCTCACCACAGCAAGGGGACATAAAACTGATGCTAAAGTTCATTTGCAAATGATATTAAGGAAAAAAAACCTGGTCTGGCAGCACTGTTTAAACCTGTTCCTAAATAATTTCAGTGATGGAGAATCAGCTCATGTCAGAAATTTACTGGAGCTCTTCCTGGGTGTGAGAAGAATTCCCTGACTCTTCTCCTTGCTGCAAGAACTGATAGGTCTGGCCTAAAATCCTTCTCAGGTGCTGATGGTTCAAACCCAAAAGGATGGGGATTGAGGCCTAAAATCTAATCCAGCTCAGCCAGGACTTCATCTCTGGAAGGGTTTCTGCAGTGGGCAATTATTAGATATTCTAGAATAGGTAAAGACTGACATTTGTTAGGTGATATTTACCTGTCTAAAGTGTTAATTATGGGGTAAAGTGAAAAACAGAAAACAAATGCAAACACAGACCCTCATTCAAGCCACACACGGCCTTGTTTGGTTTCCTGGGGTCAAGCTCCTGAGGTTTTACAAAGCCCAGCTCTCCCAAGTTACCCATTACAAACCCAAGGAAGGGAAGGGAAGGGAAACCCAGACTTTTATCTGAGCCACAACTCTGGAAAGGCTTTGAGGAGGTGGAAGCCGCCCGTGACCCCACAGAGGCCACCCCAAACCTCAGCCCGCCCCACAGAGCCCCTGCAGACGCTGCCATTTGCGGTGTCTCCGCTGCAGCAGGTTCCCCCCAGCAAACCCAAGGGGGTTTTGGCAATTTGGACGGCTGAGCATGACCCAAAGCTGAGCTAATTTCCAAGGAGAACGGCGTGAAATGGGCCTGTGACTTCCAATAAGCGGCGGCTCCGCGCCGGCTTCTGAGAAGTGCGGAACTCTTTATGGGCGTTTTAGCAGAGCTGGTGCTTGTAAGTGATCTCCCTGCCCAGCCTCAAGAATCCACTTACAGCACTAATTGTTTCCACAGAAAGTGATTTTTAATGCACCAAGATCCTCTCATTTCCCCCCTCCCTTCTTTTCCCTCTCCCCGAGCCACCTCGGGCCTCAGACTGAGGCCTGCAGTCACCGGTGGCCTCGTGTTTTCCACAAAGAACTAAAACAAAATAGCAAAGAACCACGGGGAAATTTTAAAATTATTTACCATGTCCTCCCCAATGTTTTGGTACAGGAGAGTAAAGAAATCTCAGTGAGAGGAGGAGGACAGAAAGGCAATGAACAGAAATATAGGAACTCCCATTTCCTGGGGGTTCCCAACCCTAGAGTTACCCAAAAATAGGGTTTGAACAAGATGATCCCCCCTCATCAAATCCCATCAGCAATTCCTTGAAATCTAATTTAGTTTTGGCTTGTGGAAGTGTCACAGTGATTATTTATCACATTTGCTGTTTTGCAAGAGAATTTAAGCAGAAAGAGAAGCAGATCTCAGACCAGTTTTTTAATGCTGATCTCAGAACAAAGAGATCAAAGTTACTCCAGATCTACAAAACAAAGACATTTGAGCCATAGATCTTTTTCCAATTAACTGTTTAAAGAAGAATTTCTTATAGCCCAGGGTTAGGTCATCAGGATATTATTCCTGACAGCACAGGCTCGAGGAAATTACTTTGGTTAAGTTTGCAATTGAAGCTGAATCACCTGCACATCTTTTAAAGTTCCAGTCGTTATATTTGCTTGATTTTGTTCCTGTTATTGTTCCTCTGCTTATTTAAAACTGACTTTATGGACTCCCCTCAACTATCCCAGCTTGCTCCAAGCCCTGTCCAAGCTGACCTTGGACACTTCCAGGGATGGGGAGTCCACAACCTCTCATTGAACACAGAAGAAAATCCTTCACTGATCTCCTTACCAAGAGGGTCTTTTGAAAATCCCCTTTGCCACAGCCAAAACCAGAGCATTTTTGGCTCCCCCAGAACTGATTGAGAACCTCAAGAGTTCAGTGCCTCCAGTGCCCAGCCCTCCCTCAACCCTAAACTGTTAATCCTACTCTGAAAGCAGCAGGAATTTTATTCCCCACTTCCCAGGGAATGGCTGATCTCTGATTCTACAGAATCCAAAGTTGAAACTCAACCTCTGAGCAAACACTTGAGAAAATTCAGCAGAAGTTCTCTAAAAACATGATGCCAGCAGAGCTGGGGTTGTGCCAAGGCCAAGCTTTTATTTTTCTCAGGAAGCAGCTTGATTTTTGCATGCATTTTCCAGGCAGGATCCCTCCAAAGTTTGTTCACTAACCAGCTTTGACACCTGCACAAAGCACTTGTTGGCAAATATGTGCTCTGAGCCCACTTAAGGTTTAAAAAGTGTCCCAAATTGTGGGTGTATGACAGGGAGCCAGGGGGAAAAGTGCCAGAATGATGGAATGGTTTGGGTTGGAAGGGACCTTAAAATAAATTGCCATGGGCAGGTGTTGGAACCCTGGGTGCTGAGAATCTGAGACTTTCTGTGCTGCCAGGCACTGACCCCCAGGAGAACACTGCACTGACCTGAGGCCATGGAGAAGGCTCCAAAATTCAAGAATAAAACTGAGATTAAAGGTGTGGAGTTTGGATAGAAGTGTGTGATATCACAGGGTGGGAAACTCAGAGTTTAAGGGTTTAGAATACAGGAATAGATAGAAAGCAAGATGGAGGGTTTAGGGTGGAGGCTGCTCCTTCTTCTCCACCTTCTTCTTCTTTCTTCTTCTTCTTCACCTTCTCCTTCTCCTTCTTCTTCACCTTCTTTTTCTCTTTCTTCTTCTTCTCCTTCTTCTCCTCCTTCTCCTTCTTCTCCATGGGTTTGGGTGGTTTTGTGTCATTGGATAAAAAAGTCCCCATTGTGGGCATGGGTGGTTGGGTATTGGGTTAAAAGTGAAAATAATTGAGGTGTCATTTGTTAATTGGACAGTTTATCCTTCAAAGGCCTTGGAGAGAGAGACAGGGCTCCATTTTTAGTTTGTTGGAGTGAAGTGCTGCAGAACTCAGGGTTTGTGAGGCTGTGACAGAGATAAGAACTGATAAACATCTGAGTGCCAACGAGAAATACCCTCTCACACATTTAATCACAACCTTGGCAAAAAAAGAAGTTAAGACTTGGCAGGCAGGGACACCTCCCACTGTCCCAGGTGCTCCCAGCCCCAGTGCCCAGCCTGGCCTTGGGCACTGCCAGGGATGCAGGGGCAGCCCCAGCTGCTCTGGGCACCCTGTGCCAGGGCCTGCCCACCCTGCCAAGGTACAATTCCTAATTCCCAATATTCCACCTAACCCTGCCTTCCTTCAGTTTAAAACCATTCCCACTTTTCCTGTCACTCCATGCCCTGGTGAAAAGTCCCTCTCCAGCTTTTCTCTAAGCCCCCTTTAGGAACTGGAATGGTATCAGGGACTAGCTCTGGACAGCCACACTCCTTGGAAAGCACTGCCTTGGAAAAGTAGCAAAATTGGCTTTTTCTGGGCTGCAAGAGAAGGCTTCAAATGCCTGCAAAGGAATTGCAATGTCACCACCTCTCGTGAGATTATTGGGAATTTCACACCAATTGGTAGTTGCCTTCAAGTCCCAGCACTTTTCCAGGATCAGCACAAAAGAAGGAGACATGGAAAAGCCTTGAAAATGCAGGTCAACAATCTTAGTGCTCCACCAGGAAAATATAATTAGAAAGAAAACATTTAGCATTCATTAATTTTGGTTTTAAGGAAAAAGTCTGAGGGATTTTTTTCACTTTGATTCATAACTTTGGAATGCTTTGGGCTGAACACGCCAGAATGGGTTTATTCAGAGGAATTTGGTCATCCCGGAGGAAAATGCTCGATTTCCCTGCTTAATTTCCTGAAATGCTCTCTTTAGCCTGGAAATTCAACCCTCAGTGCTTGCTCAGCAAATTCCTCTTGCTGCTCTTCCCTGCTGCTTTCTCTTCATGAGCAGTGCTTCCTTTTCCCCCTGCCTGCTTCCCCTGGGACACAAAAGCCAGGCTGGACACCGAGGAATTCCGGGCACTCGGGGCTGTGCCACCACTGCTGGGGACAGTCACAGCACAGTGGGCAACGTTTCAACCATCCTGACTTCCAGGAAGACACAAAAGATGCCTGTAACTCATCAGTGCCCAGTTGGAATTAATGAGGAGGGAAGGAATTAGTGAATTAAGGGAAATAAGGGCTCTGTTTGTAGCTCCCGATTCTTTTCCTTGGCTTTGTGCAAACCCCCAAAGCCTTGATCACTGGGCATTGAGTGGCTTCAGTCAAAAAGATTTCTCCCTGAGATCACTTCTCCTGAGCTTCCTCTTTGATCCCTCAGTGGAGAGACACTAAGAACTGGCAGAGAAAAGAGAGAATGAATTCAATCCCACAAGGTGACAAATTGGGAAGGTTTCACTTCCAGCACATTAAAGGCTCTGCTGGAGGACACAGAAGCTTCCCAAGCACGTGAGATTCCCACAGGAGCTGTGTGGCCACCACAGGGCACAAAGAAAATGAAACACTTTGTGTTTCATAGCAGGAGGAGACTGAAAACCACCCTGCAAGGTTCCACAAAGAGTTTGACTTCAATTCCACGGCTCATTCTGACACCTTGGACAGCCAGGCTCAGGGATCTCCAGGATCCTCAGAGGCTGTGGATTTCCCATCCCTGGCAGTGCCCAAAGCCAGGTTGGACAGGGTTTGGAGCACCTTGGAACAGTGGAAGGTGTCCCTGCCATGGCAGAGGGGGCCACTGGATGATCCTTAAGGTCCCTTCCAACCTAGAACATTCTGGATTTCCATGATCCCATGAAGAAGCCACTCCATAAGGGAGTGCCTTTCTCTTCAAAGTCAATAAAGTAGAAGTTTATTTACTTTGAGATGTTTCACTTTTGTTTGTTTCTTTTTTTTTTTTTTTTTCAAGGTTTCTTCCAACCCAGACCATTCTGGAATTCCTTGAAGGGTTTTCCTCTCTGCCCTGGGGAAGCTGTGCTTGCCCAGGCTGGCAGAGGGGCTGCTCTGGGATTTTTTTTATTTTGGGATCCTCTGCTGTTCCCAATGCAAGGACAGGGGGAAAAGGGGAAATAGGGGAAAAAGGACCTTCCCAGCATAACCCAACCTTTCTGCCCCTACTGTTTCCTGCTCCTGCCTCTGCCAAAGTTTCTGCTTCTGTGAGGAAAAAAGAAAAATAAACCCCATGGTGCTGCAGTGATACATGATTAGGACAATTATTGGGGTAATTATTAGGATAATCCCTCTCTGTCGTGCTGCTGGGATGCGTTTTCTGCAAATCTCCCTCTTATCAGGGAGATATCCCTACACAAATCCCTTTTTATCCCTACACAAATCCCTTTTCAGGCAGATAAACCCAGAGCCAGAGCTCAGCCCCAAGCCCAGCAGGGACAGAGCTGAGGGCAGTAAGTGTGGAAAGGTTAAAGGAGATTTTCTGTGCCTCAAAGAGGCCTGGACTTGCAATCTGCTTAAATTAAGTGTGAAAAGCAAAGATCCCGATAAGGGAGATAAACTGGAGGCTTAAAAGGGCAGCAGCTCTTGGAGACTGGGAAGTGGCTTCAGCAGCTCTGCCTTAATAAAAGGAGCCAAGAGTGATGAGAGGAATGAGAGGCCAGCTGAGCTCACCTCAGCACTTGGAGAGGAGAGTGAGACTCTAATTAAGGGCAGCACTTGGACAAGAAAAATCTCCAAGGGTCAAAGCCTGCAGTGCTGGAAAAAGAGTTGGTGCTTTGGGAAAAAAAAAAAAAAAAAAAAAGGGAATATAATAAAAAGGAGAAAGGATGTGATGGGCATCATCTGCTCGTCTGTTCCAGAGGTTTTTCATCAGGTTCAGCAGAAGAGATCATGGAGAAAAACAAGCAGAGGGTAAAGAGCAGTGCTACATTAAAATCTATTCAAAAGGAATAGAAAAACTCAAGTTAGAAAACCCCTCTAGAAACAAATCTAGGGAAGTCAGTGGTGAAGCTGGAGAAGTTGATTTTGCCTGAAAAATGATGTTTCAGAGAAGCAAAAGAGTAAGAAAACAGAAGTTTCCTTCCAGAGCAGACACATCTATAATTCCCTGCATTGTTTCTCCATCTGTGTGACAGAATCAGCTCCTGGTCTGAAGGAAAACTCAGCTTATCAGTGACCCACAGCAGCTGGCTCAAAGTGACATTAAAAATGAGAATGGTTCAAATAAAACCCCTCCACTGAGATGTTTCATTTTGAAATTATCATTTAGATAATTAGATATTTATATTAGCCTTGAGGATATTTGAGGTTTGCATTTTCCTCCCTGTTTAAGGAAGGGAATATTTCCATCCTCCAAACTTTTACAGGAAGCCTAATACTTGCATCTGATACTTGCACCAAAAACCAATTAATATTTAGGAATAATTTCACCTAAAGACTTAAAGCCAAGGAATATCTCTGACTCCACCAGCCAGACCATTCCCAGCCCCAAACCAGACCAGCTTCCTCAGGCCTTACTCAAAATTCATGGATTACTCACACGCACACAGATTATTCCAGCCAGGGAATGTCCACCCCCTTGGTTCCCACAAAGAACCTCCAAGGTGCCTGGCAGGATTTGATTGGTTTAATTTTCCTCTCTCACATGGGAATTTTGGCAGGCACCAGGATTCTCTCATCTCCATTTCACCCTCACCCCATTTCAAGCTGCTGCTTGTACCAAACCCAGCCTTGTTGTTTCCCTCCTTTGTTGGTTTTTTTTTTTGGGGGGGGGATGTTTGTTTACAAAATCTTGGTGGCGAGAAAGAAGGGGAAAGACCAAACCAAGCAAAGCTAAATACAAAAAAAAAAAAAAAAAAAAAAAAGAAGCTGAGAAAATATGCATTGGATCTTTTCCTAAATGAGGAACATAACTGAGGGAAACTGGACACTTCCTTTGCCCAGTGTAAGCAGAAAATAGCAGATTGTAAGGATTCATGGAATATCCCAGAATGGCTGAGTTGAAAGGGACCCCAAGGATCACCCAGAGCCACCCCTGCCATGGCAGGGACACCTCCCACTGTCCCAGGTGCTCCCAGCCCCAGTGTCCAGCCTGGCCTTGGGCACTGCCAGGGATCCAGGGGCAGCCACAGCTGCTCTGGGAATTTATTCCAGGGCTTTCCCACCCTCTCAGCCAGGAATTTCTGTCCAAAATCCCATCCATCCCTGCCCTTTGCCACTTTAAAACCCCTTGTCCTGTCACTCCATGCTCCTGTAAAAGCAAACTCTTCAAATTCCTGGCTGAGCCTGCAGAGCAGCTCCTCATGTGGGAAAAATTGCCATGTTCCAGCTAAAAACATGGATTATTCCCTTCAGTGGCCGTGGGGAAGCTGGAGCTGGCTCCCAGAGCTCAGCAAAGCCCCTCTGTCCCCTCTGCAGCAATGCCCCATCCTCAGTGGGGCTGGAAATGAAACCCAGAGGAAACTCCAGGAGAGAGGAAGGCACCAGCCCCATCTGTCCAGAGCCAGCAGAGAGCCCAAAGGCAGGTCTGAAAAGCAGGATGGATTTTTGTCTCTCATTAGCTACAGATGATTTTTTTACCCCTCAATTTGGAGCAGGTGATTTCCTTTCAGGTCTTTGTGTGGAGCAGGTGGCCTTTAGTAGTGGGGAGGACAAGCTGAAAATCCACCTTTAGAAACCCAACCTTTGTTCTGTTCAAAGCCTTCTTGTCATCAGTGCAATCATTTGACACATCAAGCAGCTTTCTGACACATCCCAAATTCTCTGTGGCAAGAAGCAGAGCTTTTATTAATTCCCTTTTATTTATAAATATTGCAAACACCTTTCAGCACGAGCTGCTGGCGTGTCCTCAGGCTGAGTTGGAGGGCAGAAAGAGAGAAACACTCCTATTATCCCAGAAAATTATCACTTGGTGACCTCCCAGCTGCCCACTCTGCTGACCTTTGAGGATATTCAGCCTGGCATTTAACATCTGTGCTCCCAGCAGCAGCCCTGGAGTAAAAGGTACTTAATGCAGAGCAGCTCTCCTGCAAGGTTAGAAAGGATCAATAGGAGATGTGTTTAATGTGGTATCACTATCAGGGCTCAGCTCACTGTTAAAACTGGAATATCCACAGTGGGACATCAGCTCAGTCACACAGCACTGAGATCTGCAAGGGGCTGAGATCCCCTCTGCCAGGGGCTGGAAATGGAGCTGGAGGCTCACGTGGAGGAAATGACCGAGGTTTGGAAGGAAAAAAAGAAAAATGATCAGGGGGAGCCTTCTGGCATTTCAGTCCCACTGTGGGTTTTTTCTGGAGCTGGAGTAGTTCTTGTGGAAGAGAGGCAGCTTTGCAACAGGCTGGGAACAAAAGCAGGAGAGTTTTTCCCCTGGGAATCAGTGTATCCAGTGCCTGGAGCTAATCCTCTCTGGCTGCACTGGGGAACAGGACTATGAGGGGAGTTTCCACCAGGAATTTCAGTGAACTTCCAACCCTACAACAAACCTGGGCTGGCTCACCAAAAAACCTGCACTTAAGCTGCTCTTTAAGTGATTAACTCAGCCTAAGAGATCTTGTGTAACAGCAGAGTGGGGCTTTTATATTGTTTAGATCTGCTTAGAAACCCACCTGTGCCACCTCACAGCCTTTACTGGCTGTAAAACACACCTGAAGAAGAATTCCTGCATGGAAAAGGTGCTCAGGCCTTGGCAGGAGCTGCCCAGGGAGGTCTGGAGGTGCCCAAGGAAGGCCTGGAGGTGGCACTGGGTGCTCTGAGCTGGGGACAAGGTGCCCATGGGGCACAGCTGGCACTGCATGGGCTGGCAGGGCTGGGCCAGCCCCAGGAGTTCTGGAACTCAGTGGTTGAGGGCACAGATGTGGACTGAGAGGTTGGGGATCCCACCATGGGACACCCCACAGGTCCCACTGCTCCTGCTCAGCAGGGCTGGGCTCATCCCCCTCTGGCAGCACTCAGTGGGAGCAGCTCAGGCTTAACTCCAGGCTTAACTCCAGGCTTAACTCCAGGTTTATCTCTAAGCTCATCTCCTGGTTTATCCAAATTCTGACAAGTGCTAGGAAGTGATAACTCTGCCAGCAATGACAGGGCCACCCCATGAAGGGTTTTAAGCTCCCACACAGCCTCTCCATGTGCTACAAGGGAAAAAAAAAAATAAAATGCATCTCTATTGCAAATCCCCAGAGGCGTCTGCTCAGCAGAGTGATTCAATTGTCTGGCTCGGAAAGTTGTGGATAATTATGGTTGTTCCAGTTTTCAACCCAAGTTGCTGAGCTGGGAATTAAACAGCAGCTTGTTTTCATGCCTAAAAGCCTAAATCCTGGCCACTTTTTCCTGTCCTTCCCAGAGTTTTCTGTCAGCTCTGCCCCTCTCAGGCTGTGGATCCCTCCTGAGGCAGGTTCAGCCTCTCCTGGCTCCAGAGCCACTGGAGTGCCCACATAAAACAAGTTGAAATTCCTGTTCCAGCTCTCTCTGGAGAGGGATGCAGCCACTGTGGGGCAGAATGAGCCATGGGGAATTTCCAGCTGGAAAGGGCCCAAGTGTGTTAGGTTTGCAATCTGATCTCTGAGGGAATGGGGAGAGGGAGCTGATGCCAGAACTGGCTGGCAGTGAGAAACTCGAGTTCTGAGCAATTAAGGAGTAAGGGTTGGATCCACTTTATTTTTTTTTTTTCCTTTGTTAAACACTGCTTTGCATAAAATTGCAGAATGGTTTGGATTGGAAGGGGCTTTAAAACCACCCAGGTGCAAACCCCAGCCAGGGACAGGGATGGCATCACTGAGCTGGATCCTCCCAGCCTGCTCTCAAATCCTGCAGGGATCCAGGGGCAGCCCCAGCTTTTTGTGGGAATCTGTGTGCTGCCCACCCTGCCAGGGAACAATTCCTCATTCCCAAAATCCCATTAAATCCGACTTTGAAGCCATTCCCTGTGTGCTGTCCCTCCATCCTTGTCCCCATCTCCTGGAGCCCCTTCAGGCCCTGCCAGGGGCTCTGAGCTCTCCCTGGAGCTTCTCCTCTCCAGGTGAGCACCCCCAGCCTCTTGAACTCTTCTGCAATCAACTTCTGTTCTCTGCTAAGAAAACACTGCCAGAAAAAGAAAATGAACATCCCTCATCCCTCTTCTCCCCCTGACACTGATATATATTTTTCCATTTCTTTAATTATCAGTAAATTGGGGTTCTGGCAGCGCTTTGAGCAAGTGTTTGATGCAGCCACAGAGCCCTTGAAAGGGCACCCAGGGTTTGAATCAAACCATTGCAGCCCTGGCACTTGTGACATCCATCCATGGATGGCTTTGTCCTGCAGCCCCAGCAGGATCCTTCAGCCTGCAAAAAGCACTTTCAGCATTCAGCTGGGTCAACAGGAGCGCCGAGAAAGGAGGAAAAAGGCTCAGGATGAAAACCTGATGCCATTGAAAGGCACTTCCATGCTGCAGCACGGGGTCAGGTTTCAGCCTCTGTCCCAGTTTCTGAGCTTTGTAGGATCACAGGGACACACAGGGAATATTTGGCACAATTGCAGCGAGGCCAGGCATGGAAATTTCTCTCCTCTGAGCGCAGATTTTCTGCTCCTCAGGATTTGTCAGCCCAATAGTTTTGCACTGATGAGCATCACTATTGCATCCACACAGTTTTCCATAAAATAAAGGATTTCAAGGATTTTTTTCCAGAGGAATTGAGGGCAACTTTGTTCTTTCTTCCCCAGTGGAAGGTGATTCTCTCCTGCCAGGGTGTGTGTTTGATGGAGAGCTTGAACATGGAATTAAGAATATTTTAAAAATACAGGAAAATCACTGGAATAAGGATTTAATAAGCATGAAAGAAATAAATAAAAAGCAATTCCTCAAAATTAGGCAAGATGTGGGAATCCCTTGATTTTCTGGGGGTTCTCACCCCTGAACCCTGACCCCAAGGGCCACATCCAGACTGGGACAATTCCAGAGGCAGTGACTCCACCACCTCCCTGACCACTCTGGCAAGGAAAAGAACAATTCTAAAATCTAAACTGCAGCTCCCCAGGAAGTTCCTGTTCTCCTTCACCTGATAGAATTGTTGTCACTTTTCCCTGTAGCTGGAAAATGTTTGGATTGCTCTGGTTAGAGAGGATCAAGGGACTTCTCCTGGCAAGTTTGGGAGACCTAAAAAATTCAGAATTCCCTCTCTGGTTTTCATCCAAGCTCGTGCTCCTCAGCCCTTTGCCAAGTTCCCAAATTTTAACAAATTCTCAGTCTTTGGGAAAAGCTGAGGTTGTGTCTTACCCTGGACAGGGATTGGGGTTAAATTCCCCCTTCCTTGGGGCTGGGTTAATGGAGAATAATTAAGTGGTTAATGAGTGACAGCTACAGAGCTCACAAATGGGCTATCACTCACAATTCCTCAAATCTCCAAGACAGATGGAATTTCACTGAATTTTCCTTTTTTTTTTATACAATAAAATCCCTCTTTGGCCTCTGCTCTGTTCCTTTTTTCCCTTTCTGCAAGGAGAGGTGGAGCATCCAAATATCCCAAAACCATCCCAAAACCAGACTGGAAGAGACTTTCAGGATCATCCAATCCCACCATCACCACCCCTAAATCATGTTCTTATCATGTTGATATTGACCCCCAGAACATTTGCCAATACCAGTTATTGATAAGAAATAACAGGGAACAATTATTCATTTTTTTTATAATTAATTTACATGAAAGTTTATTTTTGGTCTCTGCCAATCAGGGCCTATTTTGTTGTTTGGAATAATTTAGGAATATTTGACCTTATTGGATTTTTGTATTTTCCAGCAATATCAAACCTCTCATTGGAACTGCTTTGCTTTAGAAATGTGTAAAAATGTTTTAAAAATGTCTAAAAAAAGGTAAGTGCAACTGAAAGAAATTAGGAATATGAACATCAGGAACCAAATTTTCACACAAACAGTGGATTGATAGAATTTCCAATCCAATATTTTGCAGAATCCCAAATCCCAGGTGCTGGCCCAGCCCTGCCAGCCCATGCAGTGCCAGCTGTGCCCCATGGGCACCTTGTCCCCAGCCCAGAGCACTCAGTGCCACCTGCAGGGGACACCTGCAGGGCTGGGCACTGCAAAGCTCCCTGGGCAGCCCCTGCCAAGGCCTGAGCTCCCTTTCCATGGGCAAATTGCTGCTGCTGTCCAAGCTGAGCCTGCCCTGGCCCAGCACAGTTCAGTTGGCGCCCACAGGATTGATTTGGATCTGCACCTGACCTTCCATCCCACACCAAAATCCCAATTTACAACACCCCCAACAGGAACCCTGGTGATTCATCCCCCATGGCAAGAAGCTGGAACACAGTGGGAAAACATGGGAATTGTTTTTGTTGTCCTGCTTACTCCCCAAGCCCTTTTATGTGTGAGTTATCGATGAGCTGCATCTTTGAAACCTCGATTTTCTTTGCACACAAATTCCTTGGACACCCACGGTTCACATTTATCCTGGAGTGGTGCAACAGCTCTGGGAGAATTTGTGGCTTCAGGAAGCCACCCCAGACTATACACAGAGGGGGAGTTTTACTCTGTGTTGAGGGAAACTCATCTCTTCCAGCTTTTCCCACAGAAATTCAGCTGCTGCTCCAAGTGTGACAGCACCTGAGCCAACAGACACAGCAAGGAAGTCACAGATTCGGAGTGACTGGGACCCTAAACCACCCCAAATCCTAAATGTCCTTAGGCACAGGTGTCACCACAAGGCACAGAGCCAAAACTCAGCTCCTGTTCATGTGGGCCACCCCCAGAGCCCTGGCTCAGGCCCAGGAGCAGCCGTTGCATTGTCTCCTTCAGCTCAAGGCTTTGAAGGGCTCAGACACCAGGCTGGGGTTGTTCGGGTTGGCTCTGCTCTAAGGCAGGGTTAAACCACTCACAGATAAAGTGGGGTTTGATGCTGGTGAAAGGCTGACCAGTAAGGGCAGCACTGGTTTTAAATGGTGTGAGCTCAAACCTGAAACAGCATTGGTAATTCAGGTTTTCCGTCAACAGGGAAATCATGGAGTGGCTTCAGTTGGAAGGGATTAAAGCTCACCCAGTGCCACCCCTGCCATAGCAGGGACACCTCCCACTGTCCCAGGCTGCTCCCAGCCCCAGTGTCCAGGTGGGATGATTTTAGGTTTTTAGTGCTTTCTTAAGGATATTTTTGCTGTTGTGTTAAGTAATTTAAAGAAAATGTTTTCCCAAGGACCTGGGAAGTGATGAGTTTTATGTAATCATTGAAAAGTGGCTTCACAGAAAGGGTGGGAATTACTATCCCTTTATTGCAGGGATGGGAGCGTGGAGAAATAAATTAAGAGTTGAAGGACACCCAGCAAGCCTGGAAATGTTCAGGTGGAGAAAAGAAGTTTTTTTCTTCCTGCCAGGACCTGAATGCAAGAAATGTCTCCACAAAGCCCACACACATCAATCATGGAATTCCAGAATGGTTTGGGATGGAAGGGACCTCAAAGCCCAACTCCAGCATCGTGGAATCATGGAATGGTTTGGGATGGAAGGGATATTAAAGATCATTTTGTTCCAATGATCAGGGACACCTCCCATTGTCCCAGGCTGCTCCAGCCCCAGTGTCCAGCCTGGCCTTGGGCACTGCCAGGGATGCAGGGGTGGAATTCCATGCCAGCCCTGCCCACCCTGCCAGGGAACAATTCCTCATTGCCAAGATCCCATCCAGCCCTGCCCTCTGGCACTGGGAGCCATTCCCTGTCACTCCAGGTCCCTGTAAAAACTCCTTGTCCTTTCTACAGGGATGCACTGAAACATCCCAGATTGCAAATGGAGCTCCCCAAGCTCTTTAGCAGTGGGATTTCAGCAGCCCCGTGACCCAGGTGCTTCTGGAAAGCACAGCCCAAGGCTATTGTTGAACTTAATTGGATTGCAGGGAAATTACAGGATAAAGTTTATGAAAGTGCCAAACGATTTAGGATCAAAAGTGAGAGACACAAAACATTTCCAAGCCAAACAATGATATTTTTTTATTTAGTCTTGTTCTTTTATCCTTCATTAGGAGCAGCTTTTTCCATTTCCAGCCTCGGACCAACACAAACCTCTGTGTCTGACCCCAGTTCACAGCACTTGTTTTGCATGGGAGGCTTGTGGAATGAACTCCCATCCCTGGCAGTGCCCAAGGCCAGGCTGGACACTGGGAACAGTGGGAGGTGTCCCTGCCATGGCACGGGTGGCACTGGGTGGGCTTTGAGGTCCTTCCCAACCCAAACCATTCCATGATTCTGTGAAATTAAGTAAACAAGATCCAGGCTCTTGTTTCCTTTTTCTTGCAGGATCACCACAAAAATGGCTTTGCTGGGATGATGCAAAGATAATTCAAACTGCAGCCAGACCCAAAACCCCCTGGCTTTGGGGCTCTTTCTTATTCTCAGGCTCCATGGCCACTTTATCAGCAGCACCTTCCTGCTTTAAACCAAAGGACAGAAAAAAGTAATCCAGGAAAAAAAGGTACTTGACAGCCTGAGGAAGGAGGACGGATTTGTTGCCTTTTTGTTTGCCAGGACTGTGGCTTTGTGTTGTTTTTCCCTCTGAAGTCCAGAGCATTTCCCAGGTTTTTCAGGCAGTTCTGCTGTTTGCTGATAGACACCACCAGGAATTAGCAGGGAAGGTCACAATTCCAGGGACCCAGGGGCAGCCACAACTTCTCTGGGCAACTTGTTCTGATGCCTTGTGCAGGCTGCCCCAGAGCAGAGGCTGGGCAGAGCTACAGAATAAAGCAGGGATTGATTCAAAGCATCTCCTCCATGGATGCACCTTGGGCAGCACCAGAGCCCAGCCAGGGCTGCACCCAAGATGAACCAAAATGGCCCCAAAATGCACGGCCGGGCACGGGGTCTCTCCCTGGGATCAGTTCTGCTCCATTTGCATCTTGCAGTTCATTGTCCCATTCCAGCTTTAGCCCCTGCAGTCCCACCCTGCTTGTTTTTCTCTCTCCAGCCCACGGGGTTTGTGCTCCGGGGCTGAGATTTGGATCATTTGTCCTTGGTGCCCAGCTGGAGCAGGAATTGTTTTGTCTCCCTGCTCTGTGCACAGAGCTCACCATCCCATAATGTGAACCCAGACCCACACACTAAAGCAGCACAGAATGTGAAAAATAGAAAAGCTCCAACCTGAGGCATCAGTTCCAGTGCTTCACCACCCTCCCAGGGACTGATTTCTCCTTAATATCCCACCCAGCCCTGCCCTCTGGCACTGGCAGCCATTCCCTGGGTGCTGTCCCTGCATCCCCTGGAAATTGTCTCTCTCCAGCTTTCCTGGGGCTCCTGCAGGCCCTGCAAGGCCACCCTGAGCTCAGCCCAAAGCTTCTCCTGTGCAGGTGAACAATCCCAGCTGTGCCAGCCTTTCCTCCCAGCAGAGCTGCTCCATCCCTCTGCCCATCCTGGAGCCTCCTCTGGGCTCTCTGCAGCAGCTCCAGCTCCTCCCTGGGCTGGGCCCAGGCCTGGGGCAGCTCTGCAGGTGGGAAATCACAGAATGAGCAATCAGGGAATGGTTTGAGTTGAAGGGACCTTCAAATCATCTCATTTCACCTCTGCCATGGGCAGGGTCACCTTCCACAATCTCAGGGTGCTCCAAGCCCTGTCCAACCTGGACATGGAGCTCCAGGGTGATGCAGGACAAAGACAAAGAAATAAAGTCAAGTTTTTCTCTTCATTCCTATTTTAAAGAACTTTCAGATCAGCTCTTAAACGAGTGGAACTGGACTTTTTTTTTTTTTTCATTTCAAGTCATGCAAGTAGGAAACAAACCACGAAGGCTGGAGTTTTAATCAAAATCAGTGAGGGAAGAGCAAATCCTCACACCTGCATTGTAGCATTCACATTCTCTGAAAAATCCCTTCGCCCAGGATTTTTCTCCTGGGAAGCTGAGAAGCCTCAGAGAAAAAGGAAAACAATTCTTATCTCATTTGCTTCTCCTGTGTTGTGCTCATGTGGAATGTGTTTGGAGATTGTTCACCCACAGGTGATTGTTTCATTGCATTCTGCTGGGAGTTGTTTTCACTCTTTGGCCAATCAGGGCCAAGCTGTGTCAGGACTCTGGAGAGAGTCAGGAGTTTTCATTATTATCTTTTTAGCCTTCTGTCTGTGTCCTTTCTGTATTCTTTAGTATAGTTTAGTGTTCTTTAATGTAATATAGTATTATAAAATAATAAATGAGCCTTCTGAGAACATGGAGTCAGATTCATCATTCCTGCCTGCCTTCTTTGGGACATTCCCAGCCAATACAATCCTGCATCATCCAGTGCCATAAATCCAGGTCGCTCTGCTGCCTGTGGCAGCTTTCCCCCGCCAAGGATCTACTCCAGGAGCACCTTCACAAGGACAGTTTAATTATTTAGAAGAGATTAAATGCTTTTCACAATAAAAACAATAAAAAAGAAGATAAAAAGAAAAAAAACCCCAATAATGGAGAGTGGAATAAAAAGCAACCATAACTTGCAGGTTTGTTGGGAAATTCTCCAGCCTCTTTTCTCCTTGCAGAGGGACACAAACAAAGTGTTTAACAAAGGGATCCCATTTCCAGGTGTGACAGGAGGAGATGGATGAACAGCAGAGGATGAAAAGCCTCGTGCCACAGCTGGAATGCTCTTAAGGAAGATGAAGTGTCCTGGGCAGCTCCGGGACTGCCAAAGGAAATGAGGGGAGAAATGAGCACAGCCTGGAGGGATTTGTTCCAATTGCCCCCGTGACAGGCTGGGAGCACAGGGAAGGAGCAGCACAATGCCCGGAATGATTTCATCCCTGGTTTTTTATTATCCAGGGGTCATGGGATGCAGCAGGTAGCCAGAATCCACTTGGCTCCAAGTGATTTCCTGGGGAAAGAGTTTTGTGGGATTTAATGAAGTCATGAGCTCATGTTTGCAAGGACTCATTTCACTGGAGATGGCCCAGATGGATTGGGAGGAGGGCCACTGTTGCTTCCCAGCTCTTTGGAAATCCTGGAAGATGTTGCTAAAGCTGTCTGGGAAATGCTTTTCCCATCTTGCAAAACTTTTTTGGGGATTTTCATCTCTTTTCCCACCCTGATTCAAAATGTTAAGCAAAGCTTTGCAACATTTTGTTCTGATTGAGGACAAAAAAAAAATATTAAATAAAAAAGATTAAAGAGGGGAATAAAGAAGGAGAAAAATTGAGCCAATTGGATCTGCTCAGGTCAGGGAAACTCAATTTTTGGGCAGAATTTGGCTGCAGGTGAAGGTCTCATTTTGCCCTTCCGTTTTCTCTGCTTTCCCAGGGCTTTCCAAGAAATTCTGCTGCTGCCCTCCTTTGCCTCAAGTTTCATTTTTCTCTCCCAAATGAATAATCTTTGGAGAAAAAGTCAAACAAATAAATTATCAGGGCTGTTGTAAATGAGAATTTTACTGAACAGTTCTACAACAGATGGAGCTCACAGAGGAGCTGTAGAGAAGGATTAGCCAGTGTTTATGAAGTACTTTGAAAATAAAACTTAATATTCCATAATCCATACACTGTGCCTTCAAAAAATGAGGATTTCGTGGCCCTCAGGAATTGTCCTGCAGCCTCGTGGATCCCATTTTGCACCTGGTGTTAAGTCAGTGATTTCAACACTGTTCCATCAGGCAGGAACTTTTTTCCTGGTGGCTTCCAGCATTTCATTTCCCCCTCTCTGCCTGATAAAACCATTACGTTGAGGAGGATTGGGTGTGAAATAAAATAGGAAATTATAAAATGACATTCTGCAGGGAGGCAAGGGGACAGGCTGACTCCAAGCCAAACATTCTTAATGATTCCTCAAGAACTTGATGTTGGAATTGTTTTTAAATCATATTTTAAGCCTGGTGCTTTGTTATTATCAGCCAGTGACTTTGATTTTGAGATTAAATCTCTTGTAAGAATTTCAGGGACTAACCCAGCCACACTCCATGACATCTTTCACATTTATTTAGACTTAAAACAGCTTCACCTGATTTCCCCAGCTCCTGGAAGCTGTGCATGCTTCCACTGCTGGCATGGCAAAGAGCAGCCATGGAAAACCAGGAATGAAATCTGGATTATCAGTCAGACCTTTTGTATATTGACAGAATATATATATATATATATGTATGTGTGTATGTATATAGAAATATAAATATATATGTATATGTATATATAAATAAAACTCAGAAGGGAGCACAGAGCACTCAGAGGATCCCTGTGTTTTCCTGGCAGAGCAATCTGATTGGAGAGGGAACCTCGTTAATGTAATTAACAAAACCTGATTCTCAAAGAAATCCTGACAGGCTGGGCTGGATGAGGAAGCTCAGCAAAACTGGGTTTGGGCTGCAGCTGGACAATAGAGGGCAGAAATTGAGGGCATCTTTCAGCTGAAAATGAGGATTGCAAGGAGGGAAAGCCAAGGCTCACACCTGGATCAGCCTGGCCTGGTGGAAGGTTTGTGTTTGATGACGTGGCCAGAGTCCTGTCAGTGTGATAAATGGGAATGTTGGCATGGGATCATGGAATGGTTTGGGTTGGAAGGGACCTTGGGGGTCACCTTGTTCCACACTGGGACACCTCCCACTGTCCCAGGCTGCTCCAGCCCCAGTGTCCAACCTGGCCTTGGGCACTGCCAGGGATCCAGGGGTGGAATTCCATCCCAGCCCACTGCCCACCCTGCCAGGGAACAATTCCTAATTCCCAAAATCCCATCTAACCCTCCCATCCTTGAGTTTAAGGCCATTCCCCCTTTTCCTGTCACTCCATGCCCTGGTGAAATCCTCCTGCAGCCTTTTTAGAATTACCTTTTGTTTACTTCTCATTTGCTATTTCTTTCCTATCATTTCTTTCCTAAACTTTGTGGTGACAAAGGCAAATTTGCCTTTTGTGCCTGGCAACAGATCCCACATCCCTGGGGCTGGCCCAGCCCTGCCAGCCCATGCAGTGCCAGCTGTGCCCCGTGGGCACCTTGTCCCCAGCCCAGAGCACTCAGTGCCACCTGCAGGGGACACCTGCGGGGCTGGGCACTGCAAAGCTCCCTGGGCAGCCCCTGCCAAGGCCTGAGCTCCCTTTCCATGAGGAAATTCCATCTGATTTTGGAATTCTGTGTGTTTTTCCTTGGCAGAAATTACTCCAAACACCATCCTTGCAGCACCTGCGCATCCTCGTCTGTTGATGAGAACGCAACAATGAGATGAAGAGAGGAGGGGACAGGAGGTGTCTAATGAACACTAAAACACCTTTAATTTATGGGAAGCCCCCTCAGGTCCCCTTTAGCATCCCGGAGAATTTAGAGGGAAATTAAAGGGATGGAAACTCAGCCCCAAAAGAGACCCTTAAGTGCTTCCATCCCCCATGAGCATCAGAGAGAGGAAAAGAAAAGGAGAGGAGCAGCAGCCTCAGAGGAACAAAGGATAAAGTGCTGCTTTCCCTGGAGCTCAGGAGCTGCAAGGAGGGAAGGAGAGAGCAGATGAAACATCTGGAAGCAAGGACAAGCCCCACATTCCCAGTTTTTTTGTACAACACAAGCAAGGGAAGTGTTTCCATGATCCAAATCTCTCTGCTGTGCATTGTGGATGTTTACCAGCGTGGTCAAGCTCAAAATCAAGGGGAAAACTTCAGTTGAAAAGACACAATTTATAGGAATAGGTGGAGAAAAACTAGGATTTGGCATTGGAGTGCTGGGAATTGCTTTTAACTTCAGTTGTGACCAAGACAACCATAAAAATGAAGGAGTAACTTTAATAAGAATAGAGAAACACAGCAGAGGGGATTCTCCCTCTCAACACTTCCAGCTCCTGACAATACTCCATAAAAAGAGTGGAGAAGCTTTTCCACAGGCCAAAATGAAGATTTTAAGCCTAAAAACATGGACTTACTGATCAGCTTCACCTTATGAGTGCAGCCAGGTTAGCCCAGGTTTCTGCCATGTCCCAAGGGAAAGGAGGAGAGGAAATGGCCTCAAATGGCACCAGGGCAGGCTCAGGTTGGAGATTGGCAAAGAAAATTTCCCTGGCAGAGTGGTCAGGCCTTGGGCTGAGCTGCCCAGGGAGGTTTGGAGTCCCTGGAATTGTCCCAGAGCAGTCTGGATGTGGCCTTGGGGACAGGGATTGGGGTGATGCTGGTGGGGCTGGGGTGGCACTGGGTGATCCTGGAGGGTTTTCCCAGCCTTGATCCTGGGATTCTGAGAAGATCCAGCACTTTTTAAACTCCACCTTCAGGGCAGGTTGGATCAGTCACAGCTCTCTGATGCTCAGCCTGGAGCAAAGGAGGCTCAGGGGGGACCTCAGTGCTCTGCACAGCTCCTGACAGGAGGGGCAGGGAAAGGAGGAGAGGAAATGGCCTCAAATGGCACCAGGGCAGGCTCAGGTTTTTTAAAACACTTCCTGTGGAACTGAACAAAAAATCATCACCCAAATTCCTTTGGTGGATCTTTTCCTGGCTGTCCCCTGGATCTCTGTGAGATGGGAACATTTGAGAGTCTCTGTTCAGGTTTCTGTAGAGCTCTGGGACATTTTTGTCCCTCTCAGAGTGGTCAGGCCTTGGGCTGAGCTGCCCAGGGAGGTTTGGAGTCCCTGAATTGTCCCAGAGCAGTCTGGATGTGGCCCTGGGGACAGGGATTGGGGTGATGCTGGTGGGGCTGGGTGATCCTGGGGTCTCCTCCCAACACTCCCAACTGCAGCAGCTTTCCTTGCACAGTGTGTGAAAAAGGAAGAGCAGCCCCAGAGACACAAACCAAATTCCCATCATTTGTTCCATTCCTCTTCTCCCACCGAAGGAAAAGAAGGAGAAAAGAAAAGCACAAGAAAAGCAGAATCAAGAAAATGAAAAGTCCTGAAAATAGAAAAGGCTCCTGGTTGATAAGAAATAATCAAATTTTACACAATTCCAGCTGTATTTCATCACTCCTGAATAGGTTGCCCAGAGAAGCTGTGGCTGTCCCTGGATCCCTGGAAATGTCCAAGGCCAGGTTGGACATTGGGGCTTGGAGTCACCTGGGATGGGGGAAGCTGTCCCTGCCTTAAAGAGGGACATTAAAAATCATCTTCTTGTGGGCAGGGACACCTCAAACATTAAAGAATTTGAAGGGGTTTTTGGTGTGACTGCCAAGGGATAAAACTGACATTTTCCCAAGGATGTTACAGCTCCTTGGGATCTTGGGATTGTGTGGAAGTGTTGGAAGAAAAGGAAAAGGAATTTCTTCCATGCAGTTCTGGTCCTGGAAGGAAAGCAGGCAAACTGCCTCCATTTCTGAGCACCAAATGGATCAGCCACCACCATGAATCCCCTAAATCCCTGCTCCAGGTCCTTCCCAGCCCACAGCTCTGCTCCCAAACCTCCCCTCACTTCTCCCTGGGCACTTCTCTGTTTCTGGGCAGGTTTTGGGGGTGTTCTACTTGCATTGAAAACCTCTCCCTATTCTCCTCCAAGCCCTGTGCCCACCTGGACCTTCCAAGAGCAGGAGAGAGGATTTCCCCTCTGGGATTCCCTGCCCGGCACCCCTCAATTCCCTCACTCACCCCCGGGAATGCCAGGGCTCAGCGCCAGCCCCATGCCAGGGGAGCAGCATTGGTGCCCTCCAGGGCCCACCCTCCTCAGACACTCTGGAAATGGCTGCAGTGCTCTTTAATTGGCATCATTACCTCACATAATGTTTTCTAATTAGATTATTGATCCCCCCCCCCTTCCCCTCCTTGTTCTTTTTAATGGATTCCCCTTCCAGTTCTCCAGGAGGAGTGAGGATGGATCTCCAGGGAAACCCTTCCAGCACACAGGTGTTTCATTCTGTGTTGGCTTCCTAATTAGCCAGAAGCAAAATTGTTTGTGGGATGGCAGAGAGAACAAGAGCTGTCGTGTTCCACTAAAGTGGAACATTAATTCCTGCTCTGGAATAACAGGGAGAATAATTCCCAGAGGATTTGGGGTTTTTTTTTTGTCCTGCTTCACAAGTCAGAGGAGCTGCCTACTGAGATAAGAAAGAGATCTCATAACCTGCCAAAATGTTGGTAATTTAAAAAAAATCTTGATTCTTGGAAACACCCAAGAGCCTTCAAACCAAAGGGTGCCTTCAAACCTGGGTGCATGTCCCACACCCAGGGCAGAGTCACGGATCAGGAGGATCTGCTGGAAAGCAAATCCAAGCTGATCCTCCCTCACCTCCAAACCAGGCACAGGCTGTGGCTGCCCCATCCCTGGAAGAGTCCAAGGCCAGGTTGGAGCAACCTGGGATAGTGGAAGGTTCTCATTCCAAACCCTGGTGGTGCTGGATGATCCTGAAGGTCTCTTCCCACCTTGATGGTCCTGGGATTTCACGTGAAACACTCCCAATCCCAGCAGCTTTCCTTGCACAGTCTGTGAAAAAGGAAGAGCAGCCCCAGAGTCACAAACCAAATTCCCATTTTTCGTTCCATTCCTCTTCTCCCACCGAAGGAAAGAAGGAGAAAAGAAAAGCAGAATCAAGAAAATGAGAAATCCTCAAAATAGAAAAAGCTCCTGGTTGATAACAAATAATCAGATTTTACACAATTCCAGCTGTATTTCATCACTCCTGAATAGGTTGCCCAGAGCAGCTGTGGCTGCCCCTGGATCCCTGGAAATGTCCAAGGCCAGCCTTGGGGCTCGGAGCCACCTGAGATAGGGAAAGGTCATCGTTATGTCCCTTCCAACCCCAGCCATTCCCTGATTCCATGAAGCTTCTGCAATTCCCACAAATCCATTTCTCCACAAGTAATTCCCTGTCCGCGTGTGAGGATCAAGTCCTGCACGTGTTCAAATGGTCAAAGTCAGGGGCTGTGCAGCTCTTGTGGGCACCTTTGGATAACCAGGATTATCCCCAGCCCTCTGGAGCAGGGAAATGCTGTATCCACATCCTAAATCCTTGTGTTTTGTGGGAGAAAAATGATCCATTGGATGCTTTTAAAGTGCATTTACAGCTGGTGACAGGCGCACCCTGCCCTGTCCTTCTGCCCTTTGTCTCACCTTATCCCAGAATTATCAAGGTCGGAAAAGATCTCCAAGCTCTTCCAGTGCCATCATCACCCCAAATCACATCCCAAAATTAGATATACTGAATATCTAATGTTACTTTTCTCCCAGTAAGCAGACAGACAAAAAATACTTGGCTTTGCTGGGAATTCATAAACAAATCTTGTTGCTTCCCGGGTCATTTAGACAGAAAATTTGATGATCATTTTTACTAATCCTCATTAAAGAGCTTTTCATGGATAATAAGGCAAATTCCTCTCTCCTAAATGGGTGAGGTGTCACAAATCTATCTTGCAAACGTGGAATTCCAGCAGCTCCATCCCTGGAGCTCCTGGGAATCCCATTAGCACCTCATGAGTCTCTGTCTGGAATAAACACTGAGTGGGAAAAGGTTCCTGCCCTGAGGGATTTACAGCCGGACACACAGAGCAGGGAATGCCAACATGGAATTAGGGATAAAGTAACCACGGATATGGGATATTAAAGGGTCTTTACTGAGCTGAGCTACACTTCAAACCAACTCGTGTTTTTAAGCTTTATATTGTATTTTGCAACATGTTTTTGTGGGGGTTGGATACCCCTAAGCCCTTTCCAAATGGTAAATCATGCCTATAATTCCTTCCAGACATTTTTGCACCTTTAAATCCCAGTTGTGATGCAGTGACAGGACAAGAAGTGCCCCATCAGCCCCAAATCCTGGTTCCACTGTCAGTGGAACCACCCCATACAATTTAGCACAAATAAGCTGCAGGTTTTAGCAATTTTCTGAGTTTCAGGAGTTTGGGGACCCCTGAGAAACCAAACTTCCACCTGCCTTGGTGCTCTGGCAAGAGGATTCCCAGAGGTCCAGGGGATCAGCAGGAGGAGCTGAACCCTTGTTCTACCATCCCAGGAAACGAGGGCCCTGTGAGAACATAACCAGGCTTCAGGTCAGGTCACAGAATTCCAGAAGCATCAAGGTCAGAAGAGACCTCCAGGATCACCCAGCCCCACCAGCATCCCCCCAATCCCTGTCCCCAAGGCCACATCCAGACTGCTCTGGGACAATTCCAGGGACTCCAAACCTCCCTGGGCAGCTCAGCCCAAGGCCTGACCACTCTGCCAGGGAAATTTTCTTTGCCAGTCTCCAACCTGAGCCTGCCCTGGTGCCATTTGAGGCCATTTCCTCTCCCCCTTTCCATTGGCAGCAGAGCCCGACCCCCCCTCACTGCCCCTCCTGGCAGGGAGTTGCAGAGAGAAGTTGGAGGAGCAGCTCAGATCCAGAAAAATCCAGGCAGAGACCTTGGGGCACCTGAACCAGCCCCAGATGTGTGGGCAGAGGATCCTTCCCTCCATTCTTACACTCCTGGGATGGAGCTCATGGGCAGGAAATAATTCCAGCTCCAAATATTCCCTGAGCAACGTGGGATAATGAAAGATGTCCCTGCCCATGGAAGGGGGTGGGAATGAGATGGACTTAAAGGTCCCTTCCCATCCAAACCATTCTGGCATTCCATGAATGTTTGTGAAACTCCAAAAACAATCTTAGAAGGAAATCCTCACAATTATTTTAAAATTAGAAATATTTTTTAAAATATTCAAAATTATTTTCCAAGTGTTTGACCATGCAAGGAGCAGGTAGAAAATAATTTATATCCTGCAACCAAATGCTGCCTATTGCAAAGAGGTGAAGCCCAGCTCTGTTTTCTTTTCTCCTGTGGTCTGAACCAAGATGGAGGCACTGAAACCATCAGGAATGTTGTGGGCTCCGTAGCACAGAATGAAATGAGAAATTTCCGCAGGATTTCTCATGAAATGAGAAAATTCCACAGAAATGAGGAATTCCCGTGAGGAAAAATCAAATGTCTGAAGAAATTTTGGCCCTGCTGCAAAGAAAACAGGATCTGGGAAGTTTGAGGAGCATCCTGGTGGGTTTGGTAATGTGCAAACTGGGTGACTGGTGGTAGTGGAAAATTTGGGATATTTTGGAGAGGTAAATTGGCTTCTTCTTTACCAAGATTGGGTTGCTGAGGAAGTTGTCATCTTCTGGTGAAAAATACCAAGTTATTAGTGGGGTTTTAAGCCTTTATTCAATAAAATTCAGGATATATCACTACAATTCTTCATGGATACATGGAATTAACGCAAATGAACACTTGTGTTATACCATGGCAATTTGGGTGATAAATCTACAAAGGCAAAGCACATTATGGATACAAATCAAAATAAATCATTGCTTTATTCCCTGTTTTTGCAGCCCAACCTTCAAGGGCTCCACAGTCCTGACATTCCAAGTCTCCTGAGGTGTCACTGAGGGGGTTCAGTCTGGAGAAGAGGAGGCTCAGGGGGAACTTCACTGCTCTCCACAAATCCTTGAAATGGAAACAGCCTGAAAACATCACTTTTGGGGCTGACCATGCTTGGTTTGGTGTAAGTGGTGTTTCTTTTAGTTATTTTTACCACAAAAAGGGGATATCACCTTTGATGACCCTGGCAGGATGGGAACTTCAGACAAAGTTTGTTAGAATTATGAGGTGCAGAAATCACTCCCTGGCTTTCTAAATTCGTTCTCAGAGAGGAATCTGGGCACACCTGGACCCAAATCTTAGCCCCAGAATAATCAACATTTTCTATCTAAATGATTATATAGATGCAATTGAATTTTTGTACAACTTTGTCCCTCAGGATTAAGAATGGCAACACAAATCTACTTATATAAAAATAGCATATTATCACAATGATTAGACTAAAAACTTTAATCAGAATTATTAACTACAGAGTAGTAGCTATAACTACTAACAGAGTGCACTATGTTAAAGCAATTAAATTAATATAACGATTAATTAAATTAATATATTAATCAATTATTGTGTAGAGACTGATGTCACTCACCCAGACCAAGGAAAGGGGGCTAAATTTGTGGTTATTCTCACGGGAATTCCTTGCTCCTGGGAGGAATCTCTATGAAAGGGCAAGTTCAAAGCCTCTCCCGTTAAAAAGTGGGATGTGTTTTTATGGGATGAAGTGTCAGTCAGCTGTCCCAGGCAGCCGAGGCAGCTCAGCAGCTTTAGGTAGGTTATCAGCACTTTCCCTTGTTAGTTCCTTTATCAGGGCCGTTATCAGCTCTGCCACATCTTCACCTCATTAGCAGGGTGATTAACTCCGGGACTGATGAGCCAGGCTGCTTTCGGGGTTATTCAGCACAAAAACGATGCCCCCTCCTCCCTTCGCCACTGACAGCTTTGCTTTAGGTGTTGTCTGAGTCGCTTTTTCCCTCTCCGGGCACAGCATCCCTATCCCATCCTGGTTTTGGGGAGGCAGGATAGGTACAGAAGGGAACAGCTCTTTTTCTTTTTCTTGCTCTTTTTCTATTTTTCCCAACAATTGTAAGGGATGAAATGCCTGAGCTCGGAACCGACGGAGCCTTGGCTCCCTCCTCAGGATGCTGGATTCCCCCCAACTTGGAAGGAGGAAGGAACATTCCTTGATTTCAGAGGGTGCTGGGGAGGAATTTGGGCTTTGCCAACAACCCTCTGGCTCCCACCTTTCCTCTCCCCTTGTCCCAAACCATCTCTGGAGGGGTTTGATGGGGCTTGGAGCAGCCTGGGACAGTGGAAGGTGGAACTGGGTGGGCTTCAAGGCCCCTCCAGCCCAAACCATCCCATGGTTCCCGGATTTGATGATTCACAACTTCCCTCGTGGAGCTGCACACGAGCTCAGCTCCTTGCTCCCTGTCATGCCTGAAATCCCCCTGACACCCCTTTGCTCTTTCCTTGAAAAACACTTGATTTATTCTTTACAGAAGCAACATTTCCCTTCTCCTTTTCCACGGGTTTGCTGTCTGCGTGTTTATTGTTTTCCTCAGTGATCTGGGAGACTCTACAACCTGACCTAACTGTAACCCTGGTTTCCTGTTGCAGATAAAATACTGTTAAATGCATGACAAAGAAAAAAAAAAAACCAAAAACCCACACACAAAAAAAACCCCACCAAACCAACCAGCTGCTGTTTTTCACTGGGGTAAAGAGAGTAAACAGCTCGTGCTGTTACTCTGAGAGGGGTTTTTGAAGACAAATGTTCTGTCACACGTTTTGTGCACAGTCATTTTTTTATTAGGGAAAAGCAGAGAGGATGTTTCTGAGCCGCCCAGGCCAAGATAAACACAGGGAGAGGAGTTGTTTTAAGCGGGTAGGACTGGAAATCTTTGTGCTGGAGACTGGGGACAGGTTCAGGGCACAGCCATGGATGTTGCAGGAGAGGCATCCATAGAATCCCAGAAAGGTTTGGGCTGGAAGAGATCTTAAAGCCCATCCCATTCCATCTGCCACTATCCCAGGCTGCTCCAAGCCCTGTCCATGCTGGCCTTGGACACTTCCAGGGATGGGAAATCCACAACTTCTCTGGGCAAGATTGCACATTTTCCCTGATTTTTCCTGGTTTAAGATCATATTTTCCACTTCTTACTCATCCCACGATGTTCCTTCTAAATAGTCACAAACACATTCATATATAACTGTACACACACAACCCCATTCAAGCCTTTCCAAGGAGGATGTCAGGAAAAACTTTTCTCTCCTTCCATGTTAAAAAATAAAATCGATTCTTTTCTGGGTTTTTTCCCTTTAAAACTCCATTTATTTTAAGACAGTCACAGCAGCACAGCTCTGGGGGAAATATAGTGAGTGTGACCACAAGGTTTGGACTTAAAGCCAAACTTCTCCCAAGGGGAAGCACGAAAAAGCCAAACTTCCATGTTGGCTAATTAGGCAGACAAACCTCAGGCATGAAACTGGAGGTGGAGTTCATGGCCAGGGTTTTGGTGCAGGATTCCATGTTTATTTAATTGCTGTTGATGTGACTTTTCCTCCTTTTCCCCCCTGCTTTTGGATGCAGAGCTGTCACAGGTGCAGAGAATTGTTGCTCTTCCTCATCCAAAAACCTTCAAAGCCAGGTTGGATGGGACTTGGAGCAACCTGGGATAGTGAAAAGTGGCCAGGTGGAACTGGATGATTTTTAAGGTCCCTTCCAACCTAAAATTTCTGTGATTCACGGAAAATCTAACAGAAAACATCATAATAAAATGTGTGCCAGACTACTTTGTTTCTGAAGTGCTGCTCCAGAGCCAACTGAGAGTTCAATAATTTCCAAGAGAGCGTAAAGAAGCAGCAGCAGGATGGGGATGAGAGAAGAAAACCGAAGGCAAGACAACAGCTAAATGTGTGGTTTGAGTGAGTTCAGTGTTAATTTAGGATATTGTGGTCATTTCAGACAGAGAGAGGGAAAGAACAGGGTGGGGAGTGCTGCAGAGATGATTCTACTAAAAGCTAATTTCTATATTAGCATTGGAGAATGGATTTGATTCAGCCACACCTCTCCCATTTGGAAAGGAAAAGTGCATTTTCCATTTTGAAATGAGCACTGATTTCTTAAAGTCTCAAATGTCAGTGGCAAAAGCATCTTTAATTTCCAAAGAAATGCGTCTGAATTGATTATTTCATCTGCTCTTCTCAGTCTGTGGAGGACCAGGTACAAAATCAGACAGTTGCTGATCAAATCTAAAAGTTTCACTACAGCTCTTGCCAAAGTGCTCCATCAGGGTGAGTTTGTAGTGGAGTTCATGTCTCATTTTCCATGAAGCACAGGTTGAGAACTCCAAGTCAGTTCTTCCCAAGTATACAGAGAAATAAAAGGAAAAACTCTGTGATTTTTGAATTGCCACTATAAAAAACTACCACCATTTCTGAGGCTGAAACATGGAAAGACACATCAGGTCATCAAAGAAAACAGGGATCTTTCTGATTCAGATTTGGCTGCAAACACAGAGGTGCTTCTCAGATTATTTGTGAATGTGGTCTCTTAAAAGTTCTGTTTTCAGTTAAAGGAGAGACTTTTTAAAAGCTTGGCATCCTGCAAAACAGCATGTATAGATAAAAATCATGTTGTTTAAGTTATGAACTCAAAAATCATAGCCAATAACCATCATGTTTTAACAGCAGTTTGTGGAAGGAGCATTACCCAGAGCAGAAATCCCTCTTAAATCTTCAGAGGTGCTTTTCCCCTGAACAAAAAGATAAATGGAACCCACTAGACCTGCAAATCAATTTTTGTATTGTTAGACAAAAGTGCAAAAGAGTCTTTTGCACTCTTGACCCCAGACAGGCTGACTTTGGTAAAGGCAGGTCAGTCCCTGCTTCCTTTATTGCTGAACACTGATAACCTCTCGGAATTATCTCTGCCTGAAACCTGGAGGTTGTGGTGGGGAAGGGGATGAGGAACACGAGTCCTTCCCGTGCTCTCCTCATTCCGCCTCTCGGACCAAGCCGGGGCGAGCCGAGTTCAGGGGGGCGGCAGCAATGGCGGCGCCGCTCCCTCAGCGCCCGGCCCGGGCCCCGGCGGGCGGGGAGCCCTCGGCAGCGCCCTGCGGGCAGCAGGGAGCGAGCCCCGGCCCGGCCTCTGTGCCCGTGGCGCCGCAGAGGCCAGGGCAGAGCTGCAGGAGTCGGGGCCTCAGGCACCGGCCCGAGGCAGCTGCAGCAGCCGGGCCCGGCCTTGTGGCAGCGCAGGAGGCTCCCGTGGTGCCGCTTCTGCAGCCCGGCCGGGTGCCTGTGCATGGCCCCGGCCTTGCGCGCTGCCCCTGCCCCGCTCGGCTTCCCGCGCCCGGCAAAGGCGCCGAGGCCGCGCTCGGTGCCCCCGGCTGTGGCTGCTGAAGGCAGGGCCGAGCCCCGGTGCCCGGCAGAGGCCTGAGGGACACCCCTGCTCCCCGGGCTCCCGCCGCTCCTGGAGCCGCTGCCCACGAGTGCCCGGCCGGTCCGTGCGGCCAATTCCTGGTGCCCTGGGCAGCGCAGCCGGCAAAGCCAGGGCTCTGCACTGTGGGGCTGGGGCTGTCCTGTGGCAGCGTGGCCAAATCCCCTCAGAGCTCTGGGCACAGCAGGGGCCAAAGGCCACAAGTGCGGGGCTGCTCCCAGCCAGTTCCTGGCTGCTCCGCTGATGTTGGGCTGCCGGGCGTGGCCCTTTGTGACACGGGCACACGGTGTGGGGGCCCTTTGTGATGTGGGACGTGCTGGTGGCCAGAGAGCCTTGTGACATCAGGGAGCCCGGCCCTGGCTGAGGGTGTCTAAGGGGCGCAGAGCCCTGCGGTGCCCAGTCACAGGAGAGCCACTCTCTGTGCAGGAAGCAGCTCCCTGTGTCTGTCTGCGCTGGACGCCCACAGCGACAGAGGCCCACAGCGACAGACAAGACAAGCAACAAGGACAAAGGCAACTCCAACTCCCGGTCGCCAGCCCCTTGCCCAGCTGGCTGGAGGCCCCCAGCGGGCAGTGGTCGGGGACAGTGGGCAGGTCAGTCCTGCCACTGTCACAGACTGAGGAGGAGGAGAGGCCCTTTGCCCAAGTGGACTGTGAGCTTTCCCAGTGGGAAGCTCTGCAAGAGACTCACCAGAGACAAGTGCTGAGAGTCCAGGAAATGTCCCAGCAGAGATCCAGGAGCAGCCAAGAGCTGCACCAATGCCAGGTACGTGTGAGAGTTGGGGAAGTTTCCCTGTGCAGAGGTGGGACACACCAAGAGCTCTAGGAACAGAGAGAAACTGTCACAGTCCGGGAACTGTAGCAGTGGGGAGAGTCCTCAGTGAGATGTAGCAAGAGGTGGGCGAGTGGGGAAGAATGTGTCACAAGCCAAGAGATATCCCAGTGGGAAATAGACATGAGAGGGCAGCAGGAGCTGGGATGGGGAGAAGATGAAAGATCCCATGAGCTGTCCCTGCAGAGAGATGTGAGTGTCCCAGAGGATTCCCTATGGGACGATGCCCAAGAGCTTTCTTAGGGGGAAGGTGAGAGGTACCAAGACCTCTGACCATGGGGACAAGATGTGCACTGTCACATGTCCCCATGGGAAGACAGGAGAGAGCTGGAATTGTCCCAGGTGAGAGCCAGCAGTGCCAAGGAGCTGTCCCAAGGAGCAGACGCTGCAGCCCAGGAGCTGCCCTGGTGGGACAATGGGAGTGAGCGAAAGCTGTCCCAGGGGGAGGAAGATGTGAGCAGGCAGGAGCTGTCCCAGGGGAGAAATGCCATCAGCTCTGAGATGTGGGACAGATCCTTGCTAGCAGGGAGTGACAGGAGCCTGAGCCTTGTCCCCCAGGGGGCCCAGCTGTGGCAGCCCCGTGGGCACAGAGGTGGCAGCAGAGGCAGTGCCTGCCCCAACCAGCGCCTCTCCTTCCCTACAGAGTCCCACGGAGGCCGAGCCGGCAGCTGCTGCTCTGTCCAGAGCTGCTGAGGAGGAGGAGCTCCCCGAGCCTCTCCTGTCCCAAGGGGAAGATTTGGGAGACCAAGAGCTCTTGCCAGGGGAGGATGATGTGAGCTCCTGTTCTGAGGAGAAGCCTGAGGGCTCATGGAAGGACGAGGAGAACTCCCAGCTGTGTCCTTCATCCTGCGATGAGGAGCTGTCCCAGGCAGAAGAGGCCACCGAGCTCTCTCCAGGTGACAGCAACACCGAGCCAGAGCTGTCCGAAGAGGAAGAGGCAATTGAGGACATCCCAGAGGACAGCACAAGTGACCAGGAGCTGTCCTCAGTGGAAGAGGACAGCGAGGCCTCTCCAGAGGACAGCGTGAGTGATCAGGAGCTGTCTTCAGTGGAAGAGGCCATTGAGGATATTCCAGAAGACAACGGAAGTGACCAGGAGCTGTCCTCAGTGGAAGAGGACATCAATGACATTCCAGAGGACAGCACAAGTGACCAGGAGCCATCCTCTGTGGGAGAGGACATGGAGGTCATTCCAGAGGACAGCACAAGTGAGCAGGAGCTGTCCTCAGTGGAAGAGGACATTGACTTCTCTCCAGGAGACAGCATGAGTGTCCAGGATCCGTCCTCAGTGGAAGAGGACATCGAGGATATTTCAGAGGGCAGCAAAAGCGACCAGGAGCTGTCCTCAGTGGAAGAGGACATCGAGGGCATCCCAGAGGACAGCAGAAGTGACCAGGAGCTGTCCTCTGTGGAAGAGGACATCGAGGACATTTCAGAGGACAGCAAAAGTGACCAGGAGCTGTCCTCTGTGGAAGAGGACATTGAATGCTCTCCAGAGGACAGCACGAATGACCAGGAGCTGTCCTCAGATGAGGAGGAGATCAAAGACACTCCAGAGGACAGCAAAAGTGACCAGGAGCTGTCCTCGGTGGAGGAGGACATTGAGGACACTCCTGAGGACAGCAAAAGTGACCAGGAGCTGTCCTCAGTTGAGGAGGACATCGAGGACATTCCAGAGGACAGCGCCAGTGACCAGGAGCTGTCCTCAGTGGAAGAGGACATTGAGGTCTCTCCAGGGCACAGAACACGTGAGGAGAAGCTGTCCCCTCGGGAAGAGAACATCGTGGTGGTTTCAGGGGACAACCTGGCTGATGAGGAGCTGCCCAAAGTGGAAGAGGCCATCGAGCTTGGTCCAGAGGACACCATGTCGCTTTCCCCAGAGGGGCCCAGCTCTGGCAGCCCCGTGGGCACAGCAGTGGCAGCAGGGGCAGCCCCTGCCCTGCCCAGCTCCTCTCCTGCCCCGGGCCGTGCCACGGAGGCCGAGCCGGCAGCTGCTGCCCGGTGCGGAGCTGCTGAGGAGGCGGCAGCGGGGTCAGTGCTGGCAGCGCCCGAGAGGAGGAACGGCTCCAATGAGGAAATGAAATTCTGGCAGTTCTTGGATGACCTGGAGCCTTTCCTCATTGGAGACCCAGAGCTGTCCCGGGAGGTGTCTGACTGCGAGCAATGCATGGGGGAAGATCTGCCCTACACCGAGCACAGCATCGGGACCAAGCCCTTGGCCCCAGAGGAGGATGAGTGGGACGAGGTGAGCGTCCTGGAGCTGCCCCCAGAAGAGGACCAAGACCAGCAATGGAAAGGTTTTGGGGCAGACAAGCTCCCAGTGCCTTTCCCTCAGGAGGCCTGGGCCGAGTGCCCGGCACAGGAGCCGTGCAGCCAAGGGCCGGCGCCTGCCCCGCACAGCCCCCCCAGCCCCTGCCCTGCCCGGCTGGGAGCCCAGGCCCTCCGCGGGCAGCCGGCTGCCCCCAGGAAACGTCCCTCCCGCTTCAGGCGGGCGCTGCGGGCGCTGCGGGGGCTGTTCCGCTGTGCCTGCCTCAGGCCACGGCCCGAGGAGTGAAACAGGAAAAGATGAAGAACAAAAAGGAGAGGAAGATGAAAAAGATGAAGATGACCCCTGCCGCCAGTGCCACTGCTCTGGTGTGGGAGCAGCAGCTGTTGGGTTCAGCTGGAGGGGCTGAAAGATTGCTGCTGCAGCTCCTCCAAGGCAGGGAAGGGAAAAGCTTTGGCATGGGCCAGCAAAGCCAAGCAAGCCCAGCAAAACCGTAGCAGGCAGAGCCAGGAACAGCTGGGCAGTGAGGCTTGGAAAATGGCCAGGCAAAGAGGCCAAAGCTGCCCCCTTCCCCGCCCCACACACACCCGGCCCGGGCCTGGAAGGTGCAGCAACCATTTCTTGGGCACAAAGCAGAGGCTCCTGGAACGGACTCTCAGCACAAACCACTGCAAGAGAACGACAAAGAAGATGAAGACAAAGACAGTGAAGAAAATGAAGAAGATGAAGACGACATAGCAGATGAAGAGGATGAAGACAAAGAAGATGAAAAAATTGAAGAAGAAGACGACAAAGAGGAAAAAGACAAAGACAAGACGGAGAAGGCTTATTTAAGGATCCATAGAAGAAGAATATTAATAAGAATTTAGAAATACTTAGAGGAAGAAGAAGAATAGGAATAGGAATTTAGAAATAGATATTTAGAAGAAGTGTAATAGGAATAGGGGTAGGAATAGAAATAAGAATTTCAAAATACTTAGAAGAAGCAAAGAAGAGTAGTAAGAAAAAGAAGAATAGTAAGAAGAAGAAGAATTTAAGAATACAAAAATGAGGAGAAAATTTAATAAATTAGTAAAAGTAGCTAATAGTTTACTGTTATTCCATAATATATATTTACATTACAGTCTATGAATATGCAATATGTTGTCATTAGGATACGTTATCATGTCCCAAGACTGTTGCCGTTCTTGAAGAACATTTTTATTTACTAATAAAGTTTCTAAAAAGGCACAAGAGCAGAGTGCCCAGGTTTCCTTTGCAGTCTCTCAGCGGTGCCGATGTATTTTCGCAGGCAGTGCCCCGGAGTCCCCTGTGAGCAGTGAGTGCTCAGCCCCAGCCCAGCGGCAGAGTTGCCGGCCGGGCGGGCAGGGCAGGGCTGGCGCTGCTCTCTGCAGGCGAACTGAAGGCGCACGTTGAGGCCGGCTGAGAGAGAGCTGTGCTGGGAGAGAGCCCTTGGCAGCGGGGCTGTGCAGCCGCCACAGCGGAGCCAGCACAGCCCCGCTGGGACGCTGCCCGTGGCCCGGGAGCCCGGCCGGCTCAGAAGGGCAGCGCCGGATCGGCGTGGGCGAGGAGCAAGGGCTGCTCCTTGCCGGGCTTGCTGTGCCTGTGAAGGGGCTGCAAAGGCTCTGGTCCCCATTTTCACTTCTAGTTTGCACACAGAACATCAGCAGAAGGATCTTGCTGCTGAGCCTGTGGCTGGAGCCTTGGCCCCTCTGCTCCCCTGTCCCTGCCCAGGGCTGCTCAGCAGAAAGCAGCTGTGGAGTCACTTCTGGAGTCCGTACAACTCCTCCACGACACAGCGCTTGGGGCTGGCAGGGACCTTACAGCTCATGTAGTTCCAGCTGATTCTCTCCTGCTCTGTGTCTCCTCTCTCTGACAGGAGTTTCCTCTTTCTTTCCCTCACCCTACCTCACACTTCTTAGGGATTCAAATCCATGTTGTTGAATAAAATCCCTCTGTTGCTATCCCATGTCCTCATTTGCTCATAATCAGGGTTGTGTTTGAAACAACCAAGTGAAAGGTAAAACAATTTGATAAGATACCGACTATATTGAAAAAAAATTTCTCATCATCCTCAAGGGAAATTTAACACAATCTCCATACCAAGCAGGTCGTTTTTGAAATTCCTTTCCTGAAAGTATCCCACAGACGAAGCTGAGACAAAGTCAGTTACCAAAGTAAAAGACATTCAAGTGATTTTGGTTGGCACTAAAATATCTGATTGCTAGATATTCTGTGTTTAAACAAAGCCACCTGGATAAGCAACCAGGCCATGCAAGCAGCCAAGTGCAGGTGTCACTGTGACAACTTGTGCCTCTTCCAGCAAACCCTTACCAAAGAATTCACACAGTTTCTGCAAATACTTTGTATCTGGGTGAGCTTTCTCTTTTTAAACTCATCTTTGTTATCTGCTGAGCTTTCTGCAACCCTGCCCACAGTGAGCCATCTCCAGAGAGCCTGCAGGGACATCCCCACAGGATGCTGCAGAGGTTAAAGGGAGAACACTTCCTGCAGTAAGGCAGAAATGAAGGATGCCAACTCACTAAAGACATCGAGACACTTTAACTGATAAATTCTATTTTTTTTTTTTCAGGAATTCAATACTTGGATGAAAAAGAGGGGCTGCTAGGGCTACTGTGTTTAGCTGATTTCCATCCCTTTTCCTCTTATATGTCTGGATAATTTATTATGAAAACAACAGGAAGATGAATAGCAAGCATGAATAACAACAGCGAGCTCCTCCTTTTACAGACAGACAGCCAAGAGGGTTCTACATTCCCCTGGTACCAAACAGCTCCTTTATCCTGACAAGAGTCAGGGACACAGCACCAGTCCTGGAGGGTGCTGAGCCCCAGCTCTGAGTGCTCCAAGCTTGTGCTCAGTGTGAGTTTGGGACCAAACTTTCTGAGGAATCCCTGCTAGTCTAAAAGCCCTCCATTAGAATCCCAGGATCACTGGGGCTGGCCCAGCCCTGCCAGCCCATGCAGTGCCAGCTGTGCCCCATGGGCACCCTGTCCCCAGCCCAGAGCACTCAGTGCCACCTGCAGGGGACACCTGCAGGGCTGGGCACTGCAAAGCTCCCTGGGCAGCCCCTGCCAAGGCCTGAGCTCCCTTTCCATGGGCAAATTGCTGCTGCTGTCCAAGCTGAGCCTGCCCTGGCCCAGCCTGAGGCCGTTCCCTCTGCTCCTGTCCCTGTTCCCTGGGAGCAGAGCCCGACCCCCCCGGCTGTGCCCTCCTGTCAGGGGTACAGAAGGATTGTTCCTTTCTTAGGCCCTCTCCTCCTCCTCCTCTCTGCTTTCCAAAACCAAGTAAGAATCACTGAAGGATGACAAAGAAATCCCACATGAGTATTTGGGCTGGGATGTCACCCATTTCTTCTGTCCACAGGCACAACCAAGTGTCCCTCTCCTCCCTTGCCCAAAATCCATCAGCAGAGAGTCCCCAGACCAGCGTTCTCTCTGTGTGAGCAGCAGGAGGGAAGTTTGAGGACTTCTGCAGCCCTGACAGAGGGGAAGGCAGGAATTCTCCTTTCTTTCTGTCTTTTCCACACCAAAGGAGACTCCTGCAATAGGAAAAGGAATTGTTCTTGGTGGAGCTGCCCCACCAGGCTCCAGCCCAGAGGAGAGGCCTGGGGAAGAGGACAGTTGTGGGAGAATAGATTGTGAAAAATTAGGAATGGGGCAGCTGGATGGCAGAGCCTTATCCCTAATAGGGTGCAGCTGTGTAAAACAGGTGACCATCGTGAAAGGAAAAGGAGCACAGAATGCTGAAGTGCACTGACCAATCACCATCCCAGCTCAGAGGGTAAATGGCACACAGGTGTTATGCATACGGCAAAAGGGTATAAAAGGTTGTACTGGGGAATAATAAAGTGCTGATGCCTGAAGCCATTCTTGGTGTTAGTTGTGTCTCCTCCATCAGCCAGTGAGATGTACCAAGAGGTCTGGGAATGGGAAGAATGTGTGACAACCCAAGTGGTGTCTGAATGGGAAGTAGATGTGAGTGAGCAGCAGGAGTTGGGATGGGGAGAAGATGAGAGATCCCAGGAGCTATCCTTGGAGAGAGATGTGAGTGTCCCAGAGGAATCCCAGTGGGATGATGCCCAAGAGTTTTCCCAGACGGAAGGCGAGATCTACCAAGACCTCTCACCATGGGGACAAGATGTGCATTGTCACGTGTCCCAGTGGGAAGACAGGAGAGAGCTGGAATTGTCCCAGGTGAGAGCCAGCAGTGCCAAGGAGCTGTCCCAAGGAGCAGACGCTGCAGCCCAGGAGCTGCCCTGCTGGGACGATGGGAGTGAGCGAAAGCTGTCCCAACAGGAGGAACGTGTGAGCAGCCAGGAGCTGTCCCAGTGGGGCTGTGACAACAGCTCTGAGATCTGGGACAGATCCTTGGCCCCAGCAAGCGAGGAGCCTGAGCCTTGTCCCCCAGTGGGGCCCAGCTGTGGCAGCCCCGTGGGCACAGAGGTGGCAGCAGAGGCAGTGCCTGCCCTGCCCAGTGCCTCTCCTGCCCAGCTGGGAGCTCAGGCCCCCAGGGAGCAGCAGCAGGACAGGGCAGTGTCAGCATCAGTGCGGGCAGGGCAGGAGAGTGAGGAGGACAATGAGAGGGAAGGTGATGTCAAGCCAGAGCTTTCCCAGTGGGAAGGTGAGGAAGTCACGAGTTACCACCAACTCTCCAGCTGGGAAGAATACTTGGAGAAAGACCTGTCCCAGGGAGAAGTCAACAGCTCCCAAGACCCCTCGGACTGGGAAGAATACATTGAGCAAGGACTGCCCCGAGGAGCTACCAGCTGTGAAAAACTCTCTGACTGGGAAGAATCCTGCATTAGCCAAGACATGTCCAGAGGGAATGGCCGCAGACCCTCAGGACACTCCAATTGGAAAGATGACAGCAACAAGGAGCTCATGCAGGAAAACTGGGACGATGAAATCGAGCACAGCATTGGGCCCAAGCCCTTCTGCCCAGAGGAAGATGAGTGGGACAAGGTGAGTGTCCTGGAGCTGCCCCCAGAAGAGGACAAACACCAGAACCAGAAAGTTTCTGCAGCTGATGGAGTCCCAGTGCCCGTCCCTCCGGAGGCCTGGGCCGAGTGCCCGGCACAGGAGCCGTGCAGCCAAGGGCCGGCGCCTGCCCCGCACAGCCCCCCCAGCCCCTGCCCTGCCCGGCTGGGAGCCCAGGCCCTCCGCGGGCAGCCGGCTGCCCCCAGGAAACGTCCCTCCCGCTTCAGGCGGGCACTGCGGGGGCTGTTCTGCTGTGCCTGCCTCCGGCCACGGCCCGAGGAGTGAAACAGATGAGGAAAAAGATGAAGAAAAAGAAGACGACAACAAAGGAGATGAGTGAGAAGATGGCGAAAGCTACCCATATATTGAAGAAGAAGAGTAATAAGAATGTATGATGAAAACATGGACAAGAAGAAAGGGTACCCCAACTCCCAGCTTCTGGAATCCAATATTGTTTCATGGATACTAAGTTGCTTTGCAGCAAGAATCTGCAGGTGAGGCGTTTTTATTGTGAGAACAGGAGTAAGGCTGGTTTTACTCCTTGTGTGCTGCAATGAAGCCCGAGAAAGGAGAGGTGCTTTGTGCCTGTGTGCACACATGTCTGAAGTGCGAGTCCTCCACTTGTTGCACTTTGATTGTGAAGCCTTGTACTCAGCTGTTGAGTTTTTCCTTGATGCTGCTCAATTATGCTTCAATGTTTGCAAAATAAAGAAGAGCACAGGAAGCAAATTTAAGTTTAAAAAGATAAGTGTGTTTCTTATCCCATTGCACACCCCTGGCCCCGGTATCAGCACAGGGGATTTGGCCCGGGCGCAGCCGTGTGGCGATGCTGCCGCAGCCGAGCCCAGCCCCTGGGGCCGCTGTCCGGGTGCATTTGGCAGGGCACGGACACAATTTCAGCGCCGTCTGTCTTTGTGCTCCGTGTTTGTGTGGGCCGTGCGGGCGGAGCGGGGCTGGCGGGATCCGCGCTCCCCTCAGAGCCCCTGAGGGCGGCAGCAATGGCGGCGCCGCTCCCTCAGCGCCCGGCCCGGGCCTCGGCGGGCGGGGAGCCCTCGGCAGCGCCCTGCGGGCAGCAGGGAGCGAGCCCCGGCCCGGCCTCTGTGCCCGTGGCGCCGCAGAGGCCAGGGCAGAGCTGCAGGAGTCGGAGCCTCAGGCACCGGCCCGAGGCAGCTGCAGCAGCCGGGCCCAGCCTTGTGGCAGCGCAGGAGGCTCCCGTGGTGCCGCTTCTGCAGCCCGGCCGGGTGCCCGTGCATGGCCCCGGCCTTGCGCGCTGCCCCTGCCCCGCTCGGCTTCCCGTGCCCGGCAAAGGCGCCGAGGCCGTGCTCGGTGGCCCCCGGCTGTGGCTGCTGAAGGCAGGGCCGAGCCCCGGTGCCCGGCAGAGGCCTGAGGGACACCCCTGCTCCCCGGGCTCTTGTGGCTCCTGGAGCCGCTGCCCACAAGTGCCCGGCCCGTCCGTGCGGCCAATTCCTGGTGCCCTGGGCAGCGCAGCCGGCAAAGCCAGGGCTCTGCACTGTGGGGCTGGGGCTGTCCTGTGGCAGCGTGGCCAAAGCCTCTCAGGGCTCTGAGCACAGCAGGGGCCAAAGGCCACAAGTGCGGGGCTGCTCCCAGCCAGTTCCTGGCTGCTCCGCTGATGTTGGGCTGCCGGGGGTGGCCCTTTGTGACACGGGCACACGGTGTGGGGGCCCTTTGTGATGTGGGACGTGCTGGTGGCCAGAGAGCCTTGTGACATCAGGGAGCCCGGCCCTGGCTGAGGGTGTCTAAGGGGCGCAGAGCCCTGCGGTGCCCAGTCACAGGAGAGCCGCTCTCTGTGCAGGAAGCAGCTCCCTGTGTCTGTCTGCGCTGGACGCCCACAGCGACAGAGGCCGACAGCGACAGACAAGAAAAGCAACAAGGACAAAGGCAACTCCAACTCCCGGTCGCCAGCCCCTTGCCCAGCTGGCTGGAGGCCCCCAGCGGGCAGTGGTCGGGGGCAGTGGGCAGGTCAGTCCTGCCACTGTCACAGACTGAGGAGGAGGAGAAGCCCTTTGCCCAAGCGCACTGTGAGCTTTCCCAGTGGGAAGCTTTGCAAGAGACTCACCAGAGACAAGTGCTGAGAGTCCAAGAAATGTCCCAGCAGAGATCCAGGAGCAGCCAAGAGCTGTACCAATGCCAGGTATGTGTGAGAGTTGGGGAAGTTTCCCTGTGCAGAGGTGGGACACACCAAGAGCTCTATGAACAGAGAGAAACTGTCACAGTCTGGGAGCTGTAGCAGTGGGGAGAGTCCTCAGTGAGATGTAGCAAGAGGTGGGCGAGTGGGGAAGAATGTGTCACAAGCCAAGAGATATCCCAGTGGGAAATAGACATGAGAGGGCAGCAGGAGCTGGGATGGGGAGAAGATGAAAGATCCCAAGAGCTGTCCCTGCAGAGAGATGTGAGTGTCCCAGAGGATTCCCTATGGGACAATGCCCAAGAGCTTTCTTAGGGGGAAGGTGAGGGCTACCAAGACCTCTGACCATGGGGACAAGATGTGCACTGTCACATGTCCCCATGGGAAGACAGGAGAGAGCTGGAATTGTCCCAGGTGAGAGCCAGCAGTGCCAAGGAGCTGTCCCAAGGAGCAGACACTGCAGCCCAGAAGCTGCCCTGGTGGGACGATGGGAGTGAGCGAAAGCTGTCCCAGTGGGAGGAAGATGTGAGCAGCCAGGAGCTGTCCCAGTGGGGCTGTGACATCAGCTCTGAGATGTGGGACAGATCCTTGCTAGCAGGGAGTGACAGGAGCCTGAGCCTTGTCCCCCAGGGGGCCCAGCTGTGGCAGCCCCGTGGGCACAGAGGTGGCAGCAGAGGCAGTGCCTGCCCCAACCAGCGCCTCTCCTTCCCTACAGAGTCCCACGGAGGCCGAGCCGGCAGCTGCTGCCCCAGCAGGAGCTGCTGAGGAGGAGGAGCCCCTGGAGCCTCTGGCCCCTGGGGCAGAAGAGGCAGCAGAGCCTCCTGCCCCCAGGAAGGAGCTGCCATCAGCAGGGACACAGAGCCCAGTGCCTGCCCCTGTCAGCCCCCCAGGCTGCAGCCAGGCTCTGCTGGACTTGGCGTGGCTCATCAGCTGTGTGATCGTGAGCCAGCTACTGCTGGAGGTCCAGGCATCCGGGCAGCAGCCGCAGGAGCAGAGGCCGAGGGAAGGAAGTGAGGATGCAGCAGTGGTAGGAACAGGCCCAGCAGAGAGGGAAGAGAGCCCCGTGCCTGCCCCGCACAGCCCCCCCGGGCCCTGCTCTGCCCGGCTGGGATTCCCGGCCCCCGGGGAGCAGCCGGAGGGGGCAGTGGCAGAGCCAGAGCTGCCACAGGAAGGCGGCCAGGAGAGCTCGGGCTGGGAGAGTGACTGGGACGCCTCCAGTGAGGACGAGGAGGAGCAAATCGAGTCAGACCTGTCCCAATGGACAGACTCCTCTCTCGAAGAGGTGTCCGAGGATGACAATTTGAGCTCCAGTTCTTGGGACTTCTTGAGAGCCACTGTGGGCCCAGCGAAGGAGGAGGACAGCCAGGCTTGTCCCCCAGAGGGGCCCCGCTCTGGCAGCCCCGCGGGCACAGCGGTGGCAGCAGGGGCAGCCCCTGCCCTGGCCAGCGCCTCTCCTGGCCCGGGCCGTCCCACGGCGGCCGAGCCGGCAGCTGCTGCCCGGTGCGGAGCTGCTGAGGAGGCGGCAGCGGGGGCGGCGCCTGCCCCGCACAGCGCCCCCGGGCCCTGCTCTGCCCCGCTGGGATTCCCGGGCCCCGGGGAGCAGCCGGAGGGGGCAGTGGCAGAGCCAGAGCTGGCAGGGTCAGAGCTGTGCCTGGAAGGCAGCCAGGAGACCTCGGACTGGGACAGTGAGCCCGGCAGTGAGAGGGACGCTTACAGTGTGGAAGAGGAAGAGGAGTGGGCAGTGGCAGAGCCAGAGCTGTTCAAGGAAGGCAGCCAGGAGACCTCAGTTTGGGACAGTGAGTCCTGCAGTGAGAGGGACATCTACAGCGAGAGAGAGGAAGAGGAAGGTGAAGTCAAGTCCCTGCTGTCACTGCCATGGGCAGACTCTTCTCCCAAAGAGGTGCCCCAGCTGGCAGCCCCTGCCCTGGCCAGCGCCTCTCCTGGCCCGGGCCGTCCCACGGAGGCCGAGCCGGCAGCTGCTGCCCGGGGCGGAGCTGCTGAGGAGGCGTTGCCTGGTGTTGCCAAGGCCAGGAAACGTCCCTCCCGCTTCAGGCGGGCGCTGCGGGCCCTGCGGGGGCTGTTCCGCTGTGCCTGCCTCAGGCCACGGCCCGAGGAGTGAAACCAATTAGTAAATGATGAAGAAAAAGAAGAAGAAGAAGACAAAGCAGATGAAGGAGATGAGGAAGAAGATGAAGACAAAGAAGATGAAGACGATGACAAAGAAGACAAAGACGAAGATGAAGACTAAGACAAGTCAGAGAAGGCTTATTTAAGGATACATAGAAGAAGATTAGGAATAAGAATTTAGAAATACTTAGAAGAAGAGTACTAGGAATAGGAATAAGAATTTAAAAATATGTAGAAGAAGAAGAAGAATAGGAATAGGAATAGGAATTTAAAAATACATAGAATACATAGAAGTAGCAAAGAAGAAGAAGAGTAGTAAGAAAGAGTAGTACGAAGAAGAATAACACTAAGAAGGATAAGAATAGAAAAATGAAAATTGAATGAATAAATAAAACGGGAAAATAATTTCTTTTTATGTCATATTGTATATTTATATTACAATCTATGATATAAAAACATTGATATAACATATGCTGTAATTACAATTCATTACAATGTCCCAACACTGTTCCTGTTATTGAAGAATCTGTGTGTTTTCTAATGAAGTTTCTAAAAAGGCACAAGAGCAGAGTGCCCAGGTTTCCTTTGCAGTCTCTCAGCGGTGCCGATGTATTTTCGCAGGCAGTGCCCCGGAGTCCCCTGTGAGCAGTGAGTGCTCAGCCCCAGCCCAGCGGCAGAGTTGCCGGCCGGGCGGGCAGGGCAGGGCTGGCGCTGCTCTCTGCAGGCGAACTGAAGGCGCACGTTGAGGCCGGCTGAGAGAGAGCTGTGCTGGGAGAGAGCCCTTGGCAGCGGGGCTGTGCAGCCGCCACAGCGGAGCCAGCACAGCCCCGCTGGGACGCTGCCCGTGGCCCGGGAGCCCGGCCGGGGCTGTTCCTCAGCAGCCCCGCCTGCCTGCAGCAGCCCCGGGCCGGGCGGGAGGGGTTCCCCCGCTGCAGCCCCAGCCCGGGCAGCAGCAGCAGCAGCTCCGTGCTGCTCCCACAGATCCCTGGGGCAGCGGCTGCACGGGGCTGTGCAGCCACAGAGCCCAGAGCAGCGCAGGCAGGCCTGGAGCAGCAGCTCTGGGGCTCTGCTGCTCCTGGTGGGCAAAGAAGCTGAAGAGAATGAATAATTAAAAAATACATAGAAGTAGAATAGTATTGGAACTTAAAAATATGTAGAAGAAGACAAGAAGAAAAAGAGTAGTTAGAATAAGGAGAATAATAATAATAAGAATAATTTAAGAATACACAAATGATAAAATTTAATGTATAATGCAGGGATGACTCCAGTCTCTGCTCTGGCACAGGGACAGCACCCAGGGAAGGCTGGAGCTGGGCCAGGAGGGATTTAGGTTGGATTTCAGGGCAAGGTTCTTGCCCAGAGGGTGCTGGCACTGCCCAGGCTGCCCAGGGAATGGGCACGGCCCCGAGGCTGCCACAGCTCCAGGAGCCTTTGGCCAGCGCTGCCAGGGATGCCCAGGCTGGGCAGGGACAGGGCTTGGACTGGATGGGTCCCTTCCAGCTCAGGATATTCTGTGATTTCATGGAATTTCAGGAGAATTGACAGCAGGTGCAGAACAGATCTGGCTCAGCATAGATCGAATTCCCAAACTCTGATGCTTTTTGAGCATGTTGGTGCCATCACCTCTGGAGACTTTAAGAACAGGCTGGAGAAATACCTCTCAAGAATAACAATTTTTTAAGGCAGTTGACATTTCTTGTCCCCTCCAGCCCTACGTTTCTTCCATTTGGGGACTTTTCTTAAATAATACTTTTGACAACTCACCCTGGGGGTAAATTTACTGGGTTACATCTCCAACAAGTGCAGCAGGAATGCACCTCCAATGGGCTCTGCTATTGTAGGCGTGAAGAGCAGCAGGAATTCAGGTGTCACTTCTACTTCCACCTTTCCAGCATGGAAAATACTCCCTAAAAAGCTTTGAGGTGAAGGGAGAAACCAGTTTGTAATTCTGAGTCTGTTGGTTCCAGAGAATGATGAGACATTAACAGCTAAATGAGAAAGCCAGCAAAAATCCAGACTGCATCATCCCATCCACAAATTGAATAAAACTTTTCTTTATTTCTACGATATTTCTTTATTCTCCCTCATCTTGATTTGTTTTTTCTTCACTGAACTTTGCACAAGTGGCTAGAATCAGGTATTCCCTTCACTCCACTCAAAACAACACCTCCACACTCCTCTAGTGGTGCAGGCACTGAACAGATGGCTCACAGAGACCACATGGAAGAGAGAAAAATTATTTTTAAAATTAAAAAAAATCCCAAACCAACCCCAAACTGCAGCCTGCTGTTAATTGGCGCCATCCAAATGCCGATGTACATGCAGGGCAGGCAGTGGTGCAGTGTGTTAAGAGATGTCTGTGTCTCTTTTGGTAAATAAATTGTTTAGAGCTCTCAGATTTCCAGCTAAATGGTGGTGAAGTTTATCAGAGAGTGTTGGTTCAAAAGAGGAACTGGCAATTATCACTCAATTACAGCCCTTGGAAATCAGACAATGAGGCACCATTGGCACGGCCCCAGGAAAACACTGAGCACAGAGATACTCCTCGGACTGCTGCTCCTCACAGGAACAAGAATTTCATTTGAATTCCGTGTACACTGAGCACTTGCATGTTGTCAGATCAATTTGCCCCTTTGATTTTTCAGAGGCCCTGTGAGGAAAAATTCATCCCAGCTAGTCCATTGTTTACCAGGCATTGCAACCGAGCTTTTGTGGGGGATTTAAAGCCTGGCAGAAGGAGGGGGAGCATGGAACAAACTGCTGGAAAAAAAACCCCAGTCTCACCCATGGCAGCTCCACAGAGATTTTTGTCAGGTCTGGTGGGATTTTTGAATGGAAAAATGCAGTTTTTTAAGCAGCAAGGATTTCTCCCACCAGCATTGCCTGGGGAGGGGGGTGAGGGCAAAGAGAGCAGTAAAAAAGTGAGGTGGGAGAAATAGGGTGAGTTAAATAACCAGGCAGAGTGAAAAGTTCCCTGCCCATGGTAGGGGGTGGAACTGGATGAGCTTCAAGCTCCTCTCCAACCCAAACCATTCTAGGACTCAGTGAGATGAAAGCACAGCTGTACAAATCAGAGAAATTCCCTGTGGGGGAGATGCAGATGCTTCACCTCAGACCAGGAGGGCACTTAAAAAGAATTATCGTGTCAAACTTGATAGGATTTGTCTGATTGGTCCCAGTCAGAGAGCTGAGACATTAAAAATGACATCAATAAAAGATAAAAATATTTCCTAGAGGGAAGATGGAACAGTTGCCACTGATTTTCTCAGAATCTTGCAGAGGAAGAAATGTTCCACATAAAGATCAGATCAGTAGAAACCGTGAAGCAGAAGTGGAAAACTTTCTGTAGAATCTGAATTTGCTCATTTAGAAACAACAGTATCGTTTCTTGGAAGGCCCCAAGAAATGTCACAGATACATGAAAAGGACCTAAATTTAAATACACAGATTGATGCTCAGATAGGGGGAACTTGTTCCTTTATCAGGAAGGACAGGCTTTAGGGTTTGGTAATTCAATTACAAGATAACACAAGTGGAGCAAGAAAATGTTTTCAGGTGTTCTTACCAAAAGGCTTTGGTTTGGGAAAGTGCTTCCTAGGTTCTTATCCGATAGGTCAAAGCTTCTTGTTTTGTATAAAAATTATTTTTGTTCATTTTCCAAGGGAATGAAAGAGGGAATTCTATTCCAAATAAGACTTGTTTACAAAAATTTCTTACATTAAGCCCCAAGACCATTCCAGGACCTAGAGAAGGCTGGAGAGGGACTTTTCCCAAGGGCATGGAGTGACAGGAAAAGGGGGAATGGCCTTAAACTGAAGGAGGAAAGGGCTGGATGGGATCTTGGCAATGAGGAATTGTTCCCTGGCAGGGTGGGCAGGGCTGGCATGGAATTCCACCCCTGGATCCCTGGCAGTGCCCAAGGCCAGGTTGGACACTGGGGCTGGAGCAGCCTGGGACAGTGGGAGGTGTCCCTGCCATGGCAGGGGTGGCACTGGGTGGGATTTGAGGTCCCTTCCAGCCCAAAATGATTCTCTGAACTGAGACAAGTTTGTGCATGACTGTCAGGGAGCAAATTGCTGGAATTGGGCAAATAACTGGAATAATCACCCGAAACTGTCATGGGAGGCAGGAGTCAGTGCTTCTTCCTCACGCTACAGGTGATGAATTTGGTGTTCAGGGAAAAAAAAAAAAGTCTAAATTCCCCAGAAGCCTTTCAGCATCCAGCTATCCCTCCTTGTGAGTATGAATTCGATCCATGGCATGGAATTGCTGTGGAATAGCCCCCTGTAAAGGGAATAACTCAGCTGTTTCTCAGTGCACAGCAGCAGCAGCAGTAAGGCCTGGCAGACAGCAGCAGAGTTTCCTCCCTGTCCTGTCTCACAGAAGGCAGTTCCTCCTGCCCCTGTTTTCTCAGAACCCCACGCTGATAATCTCGGCTATTTGCAGCTACTTCTGCAAATCCGAGGCACAGATGTGTGGGATGCAAGATAAACAAAGGATAGGAAATAAATCCCCAGCGTTCTGCTTGGGGTTTTCTTTCCCAACAGGAAGGGATCCTCATCACTCTGCAGCTCTCATCTCCCTGCAGTGACAGAGGGACATTGTGTGGCTGTGGGGCTGATGCTCTGCACCTCAGTTTTGGCTCAGCTCTGGAGAACAACTGAGAAAAAACATTATTTCTTACAGTCTGACTTGCTCAGATTTCATATCCTGGCTTGGTTTTGGGTCAGTTTTATAAAGCTGAGGTGTGGAAAAATGTCTATTTTCCAGCAGACTAATCTCTCCTTTGCCAGCTGTGCTGGCTTCTGCCTCTCCTTTCTTGTAAGTGAAAAAAACCCAAATATCATCTGGCTCCCTGAGGGGGAATTTTAGCCTCAGCTCAGCAGGTTTCTCCAATTGCTCACACGCATTCCCAGTCCCACTGACAGCTGGAAGGGGCTGAGCACACAGGGTGGGATGAGGAAAACAGGTGAGCACAGGAGAGGAGCAGCTTTGGAAGGGGAGCAGCTCAGGATGGCAAACGGGGATCTGCTTTTATCCCCTGGCAATTGAATAGAAAAGTGTTGTGACAGGATTTGAGTCTGCCAGAGTTCTCATCCTTCTGGAGAGCTCCTCAGAGAAGCATCAAACCACAAAACTGCCAAGAAAATGAGGTTATCAGTGTTAATCCCCATATCTCCACCTGCCCACTGTCTTTGTGGAGTTTTGGTCCTAGAAAATCATTGTTTGGGGTCTCTTCCCAAATCTTCTTTTTGAGGTTTCAAGAGGTGTTTTGCTCCTTATTTATCTCAATTTTTTCTCTTCCCTGACATCCCTGGCTTGGGGAACTGTATCTTTTTCCATCAAAGAAAAATCAGTAGTGAAGAAAAGAGAAAAAAAAAAAAACAGAGGAAGGAAAATTAGCTGTTTAAATCCAATTGGAGCTACACAAGAAGTTGCAGGACAAGGACAATCATGCCTTGATTTATCACTTTACAGTCAGGACAGTGTTAAGTGGTGTTCTCTGATATCAATTAAACCCCCTAAAAAGATGCTCTCATTTACCTGATGATATTTAGGCAAGAGGAAAAAATAATATAAAATAAATAATAATAAAATCTTTGAAATTGAAAAGAGAAAACGAAAAGAGAAAAGCAGTGTCAGAAAATGAGATTTTTCCTTGCTGTTTCTCACCCCTCCTTTGCATTAAACAGGATTCAGAAGATTTTCTGGTTTTCAGCAAACAACTTCTCTGCAGTGAATTTATTTTAGCAGTCAGCTGCCCTCCTGGAAAACATCTGTATTTAACAGAGAGCCAGGCTTTCAAAAAGCAAAGGTTTAAAATTCAGCCTTTGTTTTAAGCCAAAAAAAACCCTAATGTTATGTGAGAAATTTCCACAGGAAAAGAAAAAAAAAATAAAAAATCTTGTCTTCAGATGGACACAAATTTATAGAGAGATGAATCATAAATGTCACGCTCTGAGGGAGCTCTGCCCAGAGAGTTCCTTTTCCTGCTCGTGTCGAGCTTCTGACTTTGTGCTTCAGTGCCTGACTGACATCCCCTGGAAAGTTCAGGGACATTTCAGGGACATTTCGGGGACATTTCCCCCACCCTGTGCACGTTGTTTGTGTTTGATTGCATTTCCCGCTGGGCTTTTCACCTTGGGGGTGGAAAATATCATCTCCCTGGGTTGGTTTTCATGGCTTTTCTAGGGATGGGGTAACTGAGAGGTGTTTTCAAAGATTTTAGTATTATTTTATATTTTTTATTTTACATTTTTATTATTATTTATTTTATATTATTATTTCAAGTATTTGCTTTTATTATTATTTATTTATTCTTTTATTTATTATTATTTTATCATAACATTATAATAATAGTATAATATAATAGTATTAATATATTAACAAATATATTATTACATATTATAATAGGATTATATACTATTATTATATACTATTATTACTACTATTATATACGATTATATACTATTATTATATAATATTATTATAATAGGATTATATACTATTATTAATATATTAATAAATATACTATTAAATATTATTTTTATTATTTTATTATTTGTTATTATAATTATTAAATAATTATAAATGATCATTTTCTGTTATTATTATTGCTGAATACAGAGACACAAGAGATGTAAGACTCGATGCCATTCCATCAGAAGCCACCCTATTTCCTGGTTACAATTCTTTAGAAATGTTTTTCAGCTTATTAGATTTGCCATACAATGCTGCTATTATTTCTAACACCAATCACCTGTATTTTACCTATATTTAACACAAATCATCTATTATTTAACACCAATCACCTATATTTTTCCTATATTTAACACCAATCACCTATATTGGTGTTAAATATTTTTCCTATATTTTTTATATTTTTCCTATATTTTTCCTATATTTAACACCAAACACCCATATTTTTACCTATATTTCACACCAATCACCTACATTTTATCTATATTTAATACCAATCACTTATATTTTACCTATATGTAACACAAATCATCTATATTTTAATCTATATTTTTACCTATATTTAGCACCTATCACCTACATTTTACCTGTATTTAACACCACCTGTATTTTTACCTATATTTAACACCAATCACCTATATTTTTACAGATGTTTAACACCAGTCACCTATATTTTTCCTATATTTAACACCAATCCCTTATATTTTTACCTATATTTAACACAAATCATCTATTATTTAACACAAATCACCCATATTTTTGCCTATATTTCACACCAATCACCTACATTTTATCTATATTTAACACCAATCACCTAAATTTACCAATTTACCTATATTTAACACAAATCATCTGTATTTTAACCTATATTTTTACCTATATTTAACACCAATCACCTATATTTTACCTATATTTAACACAAATCATCTGTATTTTAACCTATATTTTTTACCTATATTTAACACCAATCAGCTATATTTTACCTATATTTAACACAAATCATCTATATTTTAATCTATATTTTTACCTATATTTAGCACCTATCACCTATATTTTACCTCTATTTAACACCACCTATATTTTTACCTATATTTAACACAAATCACCTACATTTTTACATACATTTCACACCAATCACCTATAACACCTAACACTAACATATTTAGTTATATTTAACACCAATCACCTACATTTTTACTGATATTTAACACCAATCCCTTATATTTTTACTGATATTTAACACCAATCACCCATATTTTTACCTGTATTTCACACCAATCACCTACATTTTATCTATATTTAATACCACCTATATTTTACCTGTATTTAACACAAATCATCTATCTTTTAATCTATATTTTTACCTGTATTTAGCACCTATCACCTATATTTTACCTGTATTTAACACCACCTATATTTAACACCAATCACTTATATTTTACCTATATTTAATACCAATCACCTATATTTTACCTATATTTAGTACCAATGACTTATATTTTTACCTATATTTAACACAAATCACCTACATTTTTACATATATTTCACACCAATCACCTATAACACCAATCCCCTATATTTTTCCTATATTTAACACCAATCCCTTATATTTTTACTGATATTTAACTCCAATCACCCATATTTTTACCTATATTTAACACAAATCACCTATATTTTTACCTGTTTTTAACAACAATCACCTATAATTTTTTCCCCACATGGTCCTGCTACAATGCATCTCTCATAGTTGTAATTCTCTAAAATACCCGGTCTTTTTGCAAGGCCCTATTTTGAAACTTGTTGAAACTTTTTTCCAGTCCAGTCTCTCTCCCAACACTGTCGTCTCTATTCCGTGGCCTTCCTAAGCCAGCTCTCCTTATCTCAGGTTGAGATTAACTTTTTTTTTGGAAAAATTTTTGAAAATTCTTTGCAAATCCATTTCTCACAGCTGCAGTTACTGTTTTGGCCTGAAAAAATAAATGTGTGTGTGCACAGATTGTATACCCATGAACCCAGGGGAAGATGTTGGTGTGTAAATGCCTAAATAAATCGTTTTATGAAGCATATTTACAGGAGGATTATACAGAAATAGGAGCTTCTTTGAGCCAGGTCTCATCAGCTCTTAGAGGTCTGTTTTTCACCTAAGATAGCTCAGCTACTTTTGGAGGATAAAATCAGCAGGATGGCTTCTGTGGCAGTGTTGGAAACAAAAAGGTTTTATTAAAGGCAAAAGAACAAAACTCTTAACAGAGAAAAACTGAGCCAGGTGCAAGAGGCTCTTGCTCCAGGTAAAACACCTCACAGAAGCCATTGGTTTCTTTGTTCTCTTCTTTTGCTAGTAAATTGCTCAGGTGGGACTTTTTGGTTCCTGTCCAATTGGCCATCCTTACATTTCAGGTGAAGTCCCCCAAGCCTATGAGATGCCTTTTTCACCTAATCAAAAAGAGAAACTTCTGGGCTAATTTCCTTTTTAAAGAGACAAAAAATAGTTTTTTTCACTCCGTCACCACAATACGTGAGGCAGGATCTTTTTCTGGGAGAGCACAGCAAAACCCACAAACATTTTCTGCGCCTTAAACCGAATATTCTGAGGGATTTTCACTTTAATTTGCTTTTCCAGGGGGGCAAACCCAGCAGTGATTCCTGGAGGAAAAGTGAAAATGCTGCTCAGAGGAGCCTCCCAGGGCGTGGGGACCCAGAACATTCCCCTGGCTGCCCTGGGTGATTCAGGACCCTGGCAGGGGGCTCAGAGACCTTGGCACAGAGTAAAAACCACCTGTGCCTTCAATTTTAACCCATGGAAACAATTCCCAACTTTGTGTGAGGAGTTACAAGCCACAAGGGTTTGAGTAGAATGATGGTGAATTTATCACGGGGTGAAAAAGTAGAGTTTTGGGGATTTAGGATGGGGGTTCAAGAGGCAAGATGTCGGAATCTGGGCATGTCCTGTCCTTCTCCTTCTCCTTCTCCTTCTTGTCCTCCATCCTCTGCTGGGATGGTGGCACTTTTGGATTGGTTTAGAATAAAGACATTCTGTCTAACATAGGTGATAGGTATTGGAAAATGATTGTGAATAAAGTACAGTAGTGTCTTGGTTTGAAAAGGAAGCGAGGTTTTTTGGGGGTTTGTTGTCAAACTCATGAGTGCTCAGATTTGAATATTAGCACCTGGTGTGGTTACTGAAAGCATGGATACCTTCTGAGAACACAGGGGGTTAAAAGTAGAGAACTCCCTGGAGAAAGCTCTGAAAGTGGTCACTTGATTGGGAATCCAAGGTTTTGTCTCACTGTGCTGTGCTGGAAATTTGGTGGGGGGAGGAGGAATGTTTTTAGAAGGTTTTCATTCTGAGTTCTGTGTGTGTGTTTCTTTTGCATATTGTAAGTATTTAATAAAGTTTTTTCCCTGGATTCCTAAGTTAGAGCCTGCTTTGCTCTATTTCTACTCCCATCTCACAGCAAACATTAAGGAGAACATACTTCCATGAAGTCACCAGCATTGCACCAAACCATGGCATGCAGTTTGTAGTATAAAAAGCCAACACCACCCCAAGGGCAGTGGCTGTGCCACAACCCGACCTGCAGGACAGATCTCAGCAGGTCAGAGAAAGAATGGAACAGATAACAGAAAATAAACAGCCTTGAAAAGCAGAACTGAGGAATCTCCACTTCTTCTTTGGTTGTGGGGCTGGAAAAAAAAAAAAGAGAATTTTAATACCTTGGGGTCATCTGAAGCACAGAAACCCGAGAGGGGGGGACACTCTGTCAGTTCGGGTTCAGTGCCCCCCATCAGGGCTGTCCCCAGGAGGGACAGAGACACACTCAGCCCTGTCATCCTGTCTCCCACTTGGGCTCATTTACTGGCACTGCTGGCAGGAAGCAGCCATGGGGAAAGGGGGATTTTGCAGTGACAGCCCCCAGGATAGCAGAGCAGAGCTGCCCTTTGTTATCAGGGCCGTTGCCCATCAGTGCAGCTCCAAATTCAGGCACCTCCTCGCTGGGGGCATCCCTGTTTGCTCAGGATTTGTTGGGGTGGTGGCACTTGGAGGCTGGGCATGGCTTTGGGTTATTTAGGTTCAACGAGTCTCTGGTGGTCAAGTACCCACAGCAAAGGGCAGACCACAAAAATCAGCCTGAGGGTTATTTACCATAACCATATACAAAACCACAAGCAGCAAAGGTTCCCTCAAATACATCAGAGACACTGCACATCTCTTTATTAAAGCCTGCCTGCTACACTTCAATTTGCCTTTCAATCCAAGCAGGAATCAAAGTCAAAAGCTCCAAATCAAAGCACAAACGAATCAAAGAACAAAAATAATAACTACAGAAAAGAATCCTTTCCTCTCCCTCCATTTTTTCTTGTTTTGTTTTAACTTTGAATTGATTTTACTCCATTCCAGCATTGGAGATCAGTGATAGGCAGCTATAAAATTCTTTTATTCGCTCATAAATAAAATATCTGTGCTGCTTGAGAGTTATCCACTCATTTTGACAGTAATGAGCGTGCCATTTTAGCAATCCATTATAAGCCATCTAAAATCCTTCAGCCAGAGGAAGCAGATACCTGCTTAGAAATCATCTCTCTCTGCCCCTGTGTGACTGATGCTCCTCTGATTATTTGTACAATTCCTGTTTCTGTCCAGACACCAAACAATTTGTCTTGAGGCGTTTCTTCTTCCTAAAGGATTTTATTTTTTCCATTTTATGAACAATTTCCATCTTTTTTGCACCAAGAAATTAAGTCTGGCTCCTAAACTGATTAAAACCTCTGAGGTCTCCTTTTGGGTTTTGCTTCCTTTTTTTTTTTCAGTCTTTCTCAACCACAGCCTTTTTCCTTGATTTCTCCTAATCCTTTTCCCAGATTTCTGGCCCAGAATTTCTTGTTCCCGATAATATTTCCTCAGAGCCCAGGGAGCCACCCCTCCTGTGAGCTCTGTCCAGCTGCTGACTCCACAGCAGCACTCAGAGGCTTTTCCCACTCCAGAGGAAAAGCAGGATGAAGCAAATTGGCATCTCCAAATTATGGGAAACTCAGCAATTACCAATTCTTGTAAGTGTGGCTGGTTTTGCCAAAAGAGCAGCAAGATTTAAAGCTGCCAGAAAGTGGGGAAAGCTGAGGACTTTGGGAAGAGGCAGAGCAAGGGACATCACTCAGGTGATTTCCCACCTGGGCCCAGCGCAGGGAGGAGCTGGAGCTGCTGCAGAGAGCCCAGAGGAGGCTCCAGGATGGGCAGAGGGATGGAGCAGCTCTGCTGGGAGGAAAGGCTGGCACAGCTGGGATTGTTCACCTGCACAGGAGAAGCTTTGGGCTGAGCTCAGGGTGGCCTTGCAGGGCCTGCAGGAGCCCCAGGAAAGCTGGAGAGAGACAATTTCCAGGGGATGCAGGGACAGCACCCAGGGAATGGCTGCCAGTGCCAGAGGGCAGGGCAGGAAGAGTAATTCCTTTTCCTCCAGGAATTGCTGCTGGGTTTGCCCTCCCTGGGAAAGCAAATTAAAGCAGGCAGTGAAAGTCCCTCAGAATATTCGGTTTGAGGTGCAAAAAATGTTTGTGGGTTTTGCTGTGCTCTCCCAGAAAAAGATCCTGCCTCATATATTCCTCCTGTAGATATGCTTCATAAAAAACTATATTTAGGCATATAGACACCAACATCTTCCTCTTTATTGTCTGCACACAGACTTTTACTTTTAAGGCCAAAACAGTAACTGCAGCTGTGAGAAATGGATTTGTAAAGAATATTCAAAAATATATTAAAAAAAAAATGATCTCAGCTGAGATAAGGTGTGCTGGCTTAGGAAGGCCATGGATATTGGGAATTGGGAATTGTTCCCTGGCAGGGTGGGCAGGGGCTGGCATGGAATTCCATCCCTGGATCCCTGGCAGTGCCCAAGGCCAGGCTGGACACTGGGGACAGTGGGAGGTGTCCCTGCCATGGCAGGGAATGGATTGAGTTGATCTTTATGGTCCCTTCCAACCCAAACCATTCCATGATTCCCTGGTTCTAAATCCATCCCTCCATCCTTTCCAGGGCTCCCTTCCCCACCTGAGATATTTTTTCCACCCTGTTTGTTCAGACAGAGACAAAGTGATCTGACCTTCTGGGCAATTCTATTGAAGTGGGATTGATGGTTGTATTTACTGCTCTTTCTCCAAAAGTTTGGTCATTATGGATTAATATCAATAAAAGGATTTATAAAAATCCCAATGGGGGCCAGCATTTGAAAAGCTCTGGCTGTGGGACATGTGGGACATGGATAACTTCAGGCTTCAATATTCCATATAGACCAGGTGGTATTTTCAGGAAAAAAAAAAACAAAAACCCTGAACATTCTCCCTGGATCTGAATTTGTTTGGAAGTTGGGGTCAAACTCAGCAGATCATGTCAAACAAATGAAGATAAAGGGAACATCGTTGCAAAGGTGAACTTTGTTATTTTGGAGAATTTGAAGATAACACTCCCAAGCATTTTAAACATCAGTCATCCCTTGCTGGCTGCAGGGGGGAGGGAATTAAATTTCCTGCCCTGCTGTCAGTCAGGAGCAGGGATCAGCTCCAGTTTTGCTGCAGTGCCATAACCAACACCCTTCTCCTCTGTCAGGAGAGCAATGATTTTTAGGGATTTTACCAATTTTTGGCCTCAAATCCTAACTTTTCCAGTTTTCTTCAGCTCAGGATCCAAAGAGAGCCCTGAGCACCCTGGGACAGTGGAAGGTGTCCCTGTCCATGACAGGGGGTGGATGAGATGATCTTTAAGGTTCCTTCCAACCCAAACCAGTCTGGGATTAAGATCAGTTTCTGCAAACAGAAAAATCCCCTGAATCACCTCAATCTTTCCATTTTCTCCAGAGGTGATGGATTTCCAGGAGCACCATCCCCTCCTTCCCCTGGGACAAAGATCTGGGGCCCAGCCAGGAGGGGCCAGACCATTCCCATTCCCATTCCCATTCCCATTCCCATTCCCATTCCCTTTCCCATTCCCATTCCCATTCCCATTCCCAGCCGAGATCCCAGTCCAGCAGTGAGGCTGCATCTGCCTGTGCTCAGCCTAGTTCAGGTTTCTTCTCAAATCTTATTTTAGACCTCCTCTGTTATTATTTATTCAACAATGTGAATGAGATATGGATTGCCTTCATCGATTGCCTTCTTTGGAATTTGCCTTTTTATTTTTTTTTTTTTTGTATCTCACATTCACCTTATTCCTGTGCTGTGTCAAGCCTAGAACAGGGGAAAAAACCTAAATTGAATCAGACTGCTTTAAAAAAACTTGTTTTAACAACCATATTTACCCTTAATTCCGTCATTTAGCAAGAGACTGGAGTTGAGAGTTTCCTCTGCGTAGACCCAGTTGTTGCAATCCACCCCACATGAATTTTAACAGGAATTAAAAAAATGTGGCCTGGAGTTCATCTTGGATTGTCCTCAGCAAATGCTGATGTTCTAGAAAGGAGCATTTGCTTTCATTTTGGTACAAAACATCTGTCCCCTTCGTATTTTGGGGTTTGCAGGGTATCATTAACAGAAAAGAAATGAAAATTTATGTCCCATAAATTCCAGGCAATTAATCCAGGTAGGGAATATTAATACTTCATTAGCCCAGCTTTAATAAAATCAGGAGGAGAACTGAGAGCTCTTTGCCTTGACTGGGAGAGGTCTGGATCCAGACTCTCACACCCTCAGGGCCTCATTTTGCAACTTGCTGCAAGAAGGATCCTTCCACCCTCAATTCCAGGAATTCCAATCTGTGAAAAGATAAAGCTGTTCATAATTACTTGTTGTGATTAGTTTATTGAGACAGAAAGGTTTGTTCATCACTGTTGGGTTGTGAGACTCACAATTTAAAAGGTGAAAAATTTCTATCATTGTCCTCACAAAACTGCCACCAGATCCAATAGGAACATTTCAAAGAATGAAAAAAAAAATAAAGAATGGGAAGTGCTCTTCAAAAAAGAAAAATAAATAAGTTCTAGTACAAGTCACTATTACAAAGTTACTACTTTGACCATTTCTGTCTGATTTCAGGTATTTTGAGGCAGCAAACTCCACCTTGGGCTTCTTTTTTGGGAGGGAGAAAGTTCATTTCCTTCAGGGCATCTGGCACTGCTAAAACAGCTTCAACTTGGACACCAGCACACACAAAGATGAGGGAATTTCTGTCCTGCTTAGAAAATCTCAAATCTGTGTTGGGTGTTTGCCAAGCAAATCCAGTAAGAACTGGGATCCACCCCCTGGGATTTCTCTGTATATGGATGAATCACATTCCTGTCCTGGGATGCCCCATGAGACTGGGGGATGATGATGATGGTGATGATGATGATGATGATGGTGATGATGATGATGATGATGATGATGATGATGATGATGATGATGAACTCATGGCAGATGTGGCACAGGGATGTTTGGAGAGCCTTGGATGAGGGATGGAGTCCAGTCAGAGGGATTCCCACTGTCCTCTCCCAAGCTGAATTCCTCATTTCTCCCACTTGAACAGAGCTACAGAAATGAATTTTTAATTTTCTTGTGCTCTGGGTCCAGATAAATTTCTGGAGGATGTGAGGAAGGGAAGCAGTGAAAGAAGGGGACTCCCTCAGTCATGGGCTTTGTGACCTTCTGGTCACAGGTGGGGGACACCTCTGGCTCCTGAAGGAAAGGTGACCCTTGGGAAATCTGTCTGTAATGGCACAGCAGGACTGGGTGGGTAGAACAGGAGCTTGAACAGAATTAAAAGAGTGCAATCCCCATTTTTCAGCCTGGTTTTGGCACCTGAGAGGCTCAAAGTCCCCTTGGCTTTCTGCAAAAGCCAGGAAAAAAGACAGTGTGGTTTCCCTCAGGATGGGGGAGAGCTGCTGAGCTTCCTCTGGTTTCCCAGATGGGTTGGGAAGCTCCCCAGAGGTGATGGAACCCAATTTGTCATGAATTTAGGGCAGCTCTTAGGTGACAGGACCCCTCTCTTAGGAAGAGAACAGGGGCAGTTCACACTGCACAACATGAAGTTGTGGAGATGAGAGACACCAAATCTTCAGATTGGAGATTAGAAACCTCAAATCTTAGAATGGTTTGGGTTGGAAAGTGTGAAAAAAAATGCCAATTACTTGGTTTTAGAATTTTAAAAGTTTAATAGGAATAAAATGGTTATAAAAATAGCAATATAATCAGAGTAATAAAAATTTGGACAATTTGGATTAGGACAAAGTGAGACAATAAGAACAAAGAGTTACGGACATCTGTGTACCTTTTTCTGGGCAAAATAAACCCAAAAAAGGACCCACGTTAACAGAGGATTAACCCTTAAAAGCAACAGCCTGTTGCATATTCCTACACCTCATCCATGATGCATAAATTCCATTCAAACACAGGATTCTGGCTGGGCAGTGTCAGCTGCTTCCTCTGAACCCTGACGGTGTCATCATGGCTGAGCAAGGCAGGAAGAAGTTCATTTCTCCTGATAATGGAGCAATGAATTCTCTTTCTCTGAAAGATTCAGGTGTCCTGTGGCTGCTATCCCATTGTGAGCACAGTTTCTATTTTAACATTTTGTTATAACCTAAAACTATATTTAACACACTACTTAAGAGAATTAATACAGCATAACTTTCTAATATAACACATATCATATTTATTTTAATATTTGCGAAAAACCAATCATAAAATGCACATTTTTCACAGAAAGATCCTTGAAGGCCATCTGCCATGGGCAGGGACACCTTCCTTTATTCCAGGTTGCTCCAAGCCCTGTCCAGCCTGGCCTCACCAGAGCAGGGAACAGTTAAACCCTTACTGCTACTCCTCTGCCACTTCCCTGTCCTGCCCAACCCTCCATGGGACATGTGTGCCAGTGAAATCCCCCCCAAACCTGCTGCACAGAGCATCTGAATCCTCATTGCTCAATTTTTCCCTTCAGGAAACCTCCCTCCTCCAAGGCTGAACCCAAGAGGGAAATGTTGGCTCGTTCACGTTGCCAAAGGCACATCCCCATGAGCCACCAGCAGCGGTGTGAGGCCACAGGGGGATTTAAAGCACCTCTGATGCCCTGAATGGGGGAATTTTATTCAGGAAAATATGCTGTTGTTGCCTTGGTAATTCACACTGCGGGGAAAGCTTTGTTAATACAGATGTTTCACCCTGCAGGGCTGCTGGAGGCAGCCAGGAGCTCCCAGAGATAAATGCTGTTATCTCTGAGAGTTATCAGCCCCCATTTGTGAGTGTGGGGGACACAGAGGACAAGCCCCATTCCCGTGTGACTCCTGAGGTGACGGTTTGTCCCTTCTCAGCCTGTGGCTTCCCCTGCCCTCTGAAGCGGTGACATGTGCAGGGTGGCAGAGGGGCCTCCCTGGAGCAGGGGGAGCCGAGGTTGAGCCACAGAGATCTGATCAATCCCACTGGTTGTGCTTCCCAACTCCTCCTGCAGCTCCTCCGGGTGCTGCTGCCACCTCCAGCCGTGAATGGAGGCTCTGGAGGCTCCGGAATTCCTAGAAAAGCCCTGATGTGAGGAGCACTCGCAGAGCTCCAGCCACAACAGCCCAGGTGACCCAGAGAGGTTCTAAACAACTGGAAATGCGGATGTCATCCTTGGAAAAATTGAAATACGTCATTCTTCCCACTTTAAATATGAGTCTGATGAGAAAGAGCACCTAAATACAACAGTGACTGTTGGAATAAAATCATGGAATCACAGAATGGCCTGGGTTGGAAGGGACCCTAAATCCCACCCAGTGCCACCCCTGCCATGGCAGGGACACCTCCCACTGTCCCCAGTGCCCAGCCTGGCCTTGGGCACTGCCAGGGATGCAGGGGCAGCCCCAGCTGCTCTGGGCACCCTGTGCCAGGGCCTGCCCACCCTGCCAGGGAACAATTCCTCATTGCCAAGATCCCATCCAGCCCTGCCCTGTGTCAATTTGAAGTCATTCCCTCTTGTCCCATCACTCCAGCTCCTCGTGAATTGTCCCTCTCCAGCTTCCCCGTGTCCCTTCCTTTAGATATTGAAAGCGGTAAGATCCTCACACAACCTTTTCTTCTCCATCATAAAATCCATTAAAAAAAAGATCTGAAATCCTGTGGCCCAGAATGGAGAATCTGACTTTCTCCATTCCCTGTGTAAAAGATAAGGATTTAAGTCCACACAGCTAATTAGAAGATAAAACTATTTTCAACATAATCAATATTATTTAAGTATTAATTAATTAATACTATAATATTAATATATTATAATATTAATATTATAATATTAATATAATATCAACACAATATTATACTAACATTAATATTAATATAAATAAAATATTATATTAATATTATATTGATGCTATTATATTAATAAAATTAATATATCAATATAATAATCTTAATATAATTAAGATTATTCTTGATATAGGGTGACATCATCAAACCAAAAAAGATTTATTATAATATTCGTCAACAAGATACAGGAAGATTTTGTAAGGAAAACACCTTCATTGTCTCAGGGTTTTTGGAGGTAAAATGTTGTGAAAGTCTGATTTTTACTCTGCTCCCAGCTTCAGGCTAAGTTCATTGCAGCATTAAAATAATGCTCTTCAACCTGAATTTCAAAGCAACTCTTTAAAATTCCCAAATTAATGCTGAATCTGAAATTCAGCAAAATTAATGCTGAAATGCTTTAAATTAATGCTTTAAAATTCCCAAATTAATTAATTATACAGTTGTTTATGGAAAAAAAAAATATTAGGGAAGAACACAGGGCTGGTTTATTAAACCTTTTCCAGTTCTCAAAGTTCTTCATGTGCTAAGACAAGGTCTCCCAACGGAATGAATGGCACTTTTTGGAATGGATTGGTAATTGGAATGACTCACTCAGGATCTTTGTCCTTCCTGGTTGTGTTCACCTCTGTGTTCATCGGCTCAAATTAAAAAAGAGACAAATCTCCCCCATATTCGGATGCAGAACCCTCTGGAATTGAATTGGAGATCAGAAACACGAATTGGAAAAATTACAAGGAAAACTTCACCTGGAGAAATTATAAGGAAAACTTCAATAAAACTTTTCCTTCAAAAATTTTAAGGAAAACTTCAATAAACTGGAAAAATTATAAGGAAAATGTCAATAAGGAAATGATAAGGAAATGATAAGGAAATGACCACTTCCTGGTCGTGTTCACCTCTGTGTTCCTCAGGTCAAATTAAAAAGGAGACAAATCTCCCCATATTCAGATGCAGAACCCTCTGGAACTGAATTGGATATCAGAAATGCAAACTGGAAAAATTTTAAGGAAAACTTCAATACATATTATTTCACACCCTGGTGCAGATCCAACTTGTGGCTCAAGGGTTTGAGGAGCCACCCATTGCTGGAAGCTGGGAGGACACTCCTGGTGATGGGAACTCTTGTTTTCCTTGGAATCCATCATCAGCCCCTTCCATGAGCCAGGCAACACCGATCCTGCTCTTACTCAGATTTAATGACCAGAGTTTTTGCATTTTCTTCAAATGAAGTGCAATTTTCTGGAATTCATTCATAAACCACGAGTTGCCTTCCCCTGCTTTTCAATCCAGTTTTTTCCTACAGGGCTGGGTCTCTGTTCTCCATGAGGACATTGCTGTGGGTGTGCCCAAATCTCCAGTCTGGCAAATCACCTCTTCCAGGACCACCTGCAGATTTCTTTCTGCCTTGCCAGTGTTAGAATTTTGCTTTTTTTTTGATAATTTATGCCTATTCTGAGAACTTATGCTGTGAATTTTGGTGGTTCAGCACATCCCAGAGGAGCACCCCAGGATGTGCTGGGCCAGCAGAGTTACATCACATCAGGAACTCCAGCAGTTTTCTGCCTCCTGTGGTGCTCTAAATTTGTTTTTTTTTTAAAAAGAAAAATAATTCAGGGCTTCTTTGTGCTCTGGCACAACCTCCAAGCTGCTGTAGCTCCATCAGGTTTAGTGGTGGCTCATCTGCTGCACTGAGCAGACAAATTTTGGGGTCACCTCTGTGTCCAACCTGTTGTTTACTGAACATTTTGCACTGTTTCCTCAACAGAAAAAAACACCAAAAAAACACCAAAAAAAACCCACAAAAAAACCCCAAAAAAGCACACACACAAAAAACCCCAAAACAAAATAGAACAAAACAAAAAACAAAAAAAAACCCAAAAAACCCCCCAAAAAACCCCAAACAAACAAACAAACAAAAAAAACCCAATAAAAAAACAAAAACAAAAACAAAAAAACCAAAAAAAACCAACCAAACAAAAAACCCCAACTCAGTAGGGCCAAAATTCATCATCCTCAGGAAGATTTTGGCTGCCATTGTGGTGCAAAGGTTCCTCAGAATGCTCCAGAGCTGCCTCTACCTGCCAGGAAAGAAGGGAGGAGAGCATTCCCAAAAACTGCAGCTGTTCATCCCTCCCAGGGAGAAACAGAGAGCTGGAGGTGTCCAGGGCCGAATTCCCAATAAAAGGCTGGAGAAGGAGCCGGATATTTGAACCTTGAAAGAGGTTTTTTAACCAGCTGAAAGAGGAGCTTGTTTCTTTTTTTTTTTTTTTAAAGTGATTTTCTGGTAGCGGCCGCTCCTGGGGTTTGCGCTTCCTTCCATTTCCACACCACTCTGCCATTCCCAGTCCCGCTCCTGGGATGGGACATTGCTAAAACCCCAAACCGAGCCAAGGCTTCTGCATTTTCCTGTGGGAATTGCAGCCAGCACTGCCTGTCCTGTCCATGTGGGTGGGAAGAAACTGGAGCTCGGAAAGAACCGCGGCCAAGCACTGCCAGGAACAGCCCCCACCAGGCACAGCCCAGCCGCCAGGGCTGGCAGATTCCACCTGGGACAGACGGACAGAAGTGGCCAGGGAGGAGAGAAATCAGGAATTAGCAATGAAGCGTGGAGCAGACTGGCGGGAAGGAACATCGAGGTGGCTCCAAACAAGGAATTTTTGCACAGGGAACAGGAGAGTTCAGCTTTATTGGGATGGCGTTGCCAAAAACATGAAATTAAATACACGAAAGGGGGATCAGCAAAACTCGTCGAGCCAAAGGTTTTGGTTTTGTGTTACTCAAGACAATTTCTGCCCCTTGTTAAAACAGCATCCTCTGAGTCATGGAATGAAGGTTTAATTTGAGGGATTCTGCTGGGAATTCTGATCTTCAGGTCACTCTCTCTGTCTTTAAAGCATTTTCTGCCACATGGAGGAACTTCCAGAGGGGAAATCACCCACCAAAATGCCCTATAGGCTGAGGTGGGCACATCTCCCCGCAGATAAAGCCTGGCCCCAAGCAGAAGGACCAAGAGAAAATCTCACAGAGATTTTTAGGCTGGAAAAGCCCTCCAAGATCGTCCCTTAGCACCCTCAGCACCTCAGGAACACGTCGGGAAAACTTCCTGAATTCCACATTCCAATGGTAGATTAGAAAGAGCCGGATGAACTGAACCTGGGGCTTCCATAGTTGGAATTTTGGCTGAGTCCCTAAAGAGCTCAAGAAATACGGAGAGAGACTTTAAAAAGGGCGGAGTGACAGCACAAGGGGGGATGGCTCCAAAATGACACATGGCAGGGCTGGATGGGATATTGGGAAAAAATTCTTCCCTATGAGGGTGGGCAGGGGCTGGGATGGAATTCCCAGAGCAGCTGGGGCTGCCCCTGGATCCCTGGCAGTGCCCAAGGCCAGGCTGGACACTGGGGCTGGGAGCACCTGGGACAGTGGGAGGTGTCCCTGCCATGGCAGGGGTGGGATGAGATGACCTTTGCTGTCCCTTCCAACCCAGGCCATTCTGGAATTCCATGGTTTTATGTCCTTTGGAGCACAGGTGTGGCTGTCACACACACTAAGTATTTTTCTGGACTATTTTTCCATTCATTTCCAGTTCCACTGCCCTCTCAGCAGCTGCAGGGAGCCAGATTTCTCCCAAGAACATCCCCAAGTTGCAGTGACCAGGGTGAAACTGCTGCTACTTCTGCTTTCTTCCTGCTCATAATTCCAAGCAGGGGAGACAAAGAACCCCCTGTGCTGAACAATTTAGGATTTTCCAGCAGTGCAGCCACCAGCTTTGCACAATCCAGGAGTTCAGAGCCAAGGAATCTGAGATGCCTCTAGCTTTGCTTGGAACTTTCCAGAAGTGTAGCTCCTGAGTGCAGCTCCTTGTGCTCCCAAAAATCAGGTGATGGTGATGAAAACACTCAGACTTCACTCCAGGAGGCTTCCTTGGGTTTTGTAGGGATGTGGACTCAGGATGAATCCCAGGAATGTGCCCTTTCTCCCTGCCTCAGGCAAAGGTGTCCGTAGGGTTGTATCACTCTCTCCCAGAATTATCATGGAAATGGATAAAACTGATGGAATGGAGAGGAGGTGATGGCATTTTCCTTGGAGGGGGAGGGATGTTCAGCAGAACCACCTTAGAGGAGACTCCTCTGTCGAATTTGGGTTTTCCCCTGATGAAGGGAGGAATGATGAATCTGACTCCATGTTCTCAGAAGGCTAATTTATTATTTCATGATAGTATATTATATTAAAGAATACTAAAATAACCTATACTAAGGCATACAGAAAGGATACAGACAGAAGGATAAAAAGATCATAATGAAAACTCCTGACTCTCTCCAGAGTCCTGACACAGCTTGGCCCTGATTGGCCAAAGAGTGAAAACAACTCACAGCAGAGTCCAATGGAACAATCACCTGTGGGTGAACAATCTCCAAACACATTCCACATGTGAGCACAACACAGGAGAAGCAAATGAGATCAGAATTGTTTTCCTTTTACTCTGAGGCTTCTCAGCTTCCCAGGAGAAAAATCCTGGGTGAAGGGAATTTTTCAGAGAATGTGAATGTGACGCTCCTCTAACCCTCTATCACTGTTTTCCTTGGAAAATCTTGGGATTTCAGGAGGGATCCCACATGATCAGGGCGGCATTAAACCCATGCACAGGAACAGATTCCTAACTCTGTGTCGTCTGCTGAGCCTCAAATATTTGAGGTTTGCCACAAACCAAGCTGAAGTTTATTTACACCAGCAAAGGGCACCCAAGGAACAGCAGTGGCCTTAAATATGCACCAAGTGTTTATCAACAGCAGATATTTACCTTAAATCTCCAGTTTGGAGAGCGGCTTCCCACAGGATCAGAGTCCTGACCTCTGTGGTTTGCTCTGTCTCGTCTTCCCTCTGCACAGCACGTGCTGGGTTTTGCTTAGGAAAAGACAGGAAAAAACCCCGTGAGCATAAAATAACATCCTGGAGCATTCATGGAAATGCTCCTCGTCTGCTTTATCCCAGACCAGGAGACTCCAGAGCTTTCTGTGCTCTCACGAAACCTTTGGGTTGTTAACTCCAAATCAGGCTCTTTCTCGTGGCTGTGTTTAGTCAGGGAAAAGATGTTTCTCTGCCAACAAAGTGAGCAAGATCCCCTCGTTTTGGGGCCTCTGGCAGCTCCCACCGGGGCCCTTCTGGTGCGCATGGAGGAAGATTTCCTCATCCTCATGCTGGGCCAAGTGTGGCAGCGCTGGAGACACACAGGACAACGTCTGTCGGGGTGGGAGGAGGGAAGGGGCAGCATCCACAGGGATCAGGGCTGGGAGAAGGATGCATTGCTGTGCTGGAGTTCTGGAGGCTGAGAAGTTCAGAGGTTTTGCACAGACAGACTCTGACTCCCAGGGGAGCACTGCCTTTGACCTGAGGCCATGGAAAAGGCTTCTCCCATTGATGATAGCACTGGGATTAGGAGTGGGTAGCTGGTGAGAAGTTTGTAATATCACAGGGTGGAAAACTGAGAGTTTGGAAGGAGGCAGGTTGTTCTTCTTTACCTTCTTCTTCCTATTTCTCCATGGGTTTGGGTGGTTTTGTGTCATTGGATAAAAAAGTCCCCATTGCGGGCATGGGTGGTTGGGTATTGGGTTATAAGTAATTTTTAGGTGTAATTTAATAACAATTTAGATGTAATTTAATAATAATCTTTAATAGTAAACATTAAAAGACTATTATAATATTTAATAAAATATCAAATATTAAAATAATAAATACTATTATTGAGATTTTTATTTTAATAATAATAATTTTAGGTGTAGTTTAATAATAACTAAGGTGTTATTTCTTAATTAGACAGTTTAGTGTTGCAACATGACACAAAATGAACGACACTCACAGGTTGAGATGTCCAAGGTAAAAAAAAAAAAAGCATGTTTATGTCCCAACCTCGACATTTATAGAATTCCACAGGTCACCATGGACTGGAGGATGAAATTGCCACCTCTCCAACCACACTGGTCAAACCAACAGCCCATCAATTCTCTCCTCCTCCAGAAAGGAATGCAAAACAATCATTATTTACATGAAAAGCGCTGCATGAGAAACTCCATTACAAAAAAGTGAACATCAGAAGGCTTGGAAGAACTTTAGAAGAACAGGGCAACAGTTCAGCCTTAAAAGGCCTTGTAACAAGAGGCAGCCGGCCATTTTGTGCCTTGCTAATGAAATACTGCAGAAATCACTGCTGTGAGGCTGTAGCACTGGTAAGAAACAATAAACACCTGAATCTGAGTGGGAGCCGTTGTCTCGAGCGCCTTCAATCCTGACCTCGACAGAGGTAGAAAAAGGAAGCCTGAAAGCGGCGTTGCTGGACATGGGGAATGGCTGAGCAGGATATGATCCCCAGGGGCCTGGCCACTTCTTTTAGATTCATCCTTATTTTCACAGTCAAACAGCAAAAAAACCTCCAGGTTCCTTGGGTGAGGTCAGTCTGGGGTTTCTTTTCAGACTCAGGGGCTGTTTTCTCCCAGATCCTTCTAAATGGATTGGAACACTTGAACACTTCCAACTGTGAAATTTTAATTCGTTGGAGTTTGTTTGCTTGAACTGTCTATTTAAAGGATGAATAATTCCAATATTTTATCCCTTAGACCAAATCTTACATATTATTTCATAAAATTTATGTTTCTGACCATTAAGGTTTGCCTTATAGCAGGAAAGTCCAGCCTCTGGTGGGTAGGAAATAATGGAATCATGGAATGGTTTGGGTTGGAAAGGATCTTAAAGATCATCTCATCCCAGCCCTGCCATGGCAGGGACACCTCCCACTGTCCCAGGCTGCTCCAGCCCCAGTGTCCAACCTGGCCTTGGGCACTGCCAGGGATCCAGGGGCAGCCCCAGCTGCTCTGGGAATTCCATCCCAGCCCCTGCCCACCCTGCCAGAGAGGAAATTGTTCCTCATGTCTGATCTAAACCTGTAATTTTTCAGTGTGAAGCCATTCCCTGGGTGCTGTCCCTGCATCCCCTGGAAATTGTCTCTCTCCAGCTTTCCTGGGGCTCCTCCAGGCCCTGCAAGGCCACCCTGAGCTCAGCCCAAAGCTTCTCCTGTGCAGGTGAACAATCCCAGCTGTGCCAGCCTTTCCTCCCAGCAGAGCTGCTCCATCCCTCTGCCCATCCTGGAGCCTCCTCTGGGCTCTCTGCAGCAGCTCCAGCTCCTCCCTGGGCTGGGCCCAGGCCTGGGGCAGCTCTGCAGGTGGGAAATCACCTGAGACAGGGGCACAATCCCAATCCCTTTCCTGCTGCCCACCTGCTTTGGATGCAACTCAGGAATTATGGAAATAAGTGGATTTATATTAATATAATATAATATAATATAATATAATTATAATATAATATAATATAATATAATATAATATAATATAATATAATATAATATAATATAATATAATATATAACATCACAATATAATAATCTATTATATTATATTAACTATGCAATACATTACATATATAATATATAACATTTTATATTTTAGATAAAATTATTTATAATGTATAAATATATATAAATTCATAATATGTGGGATAGCATCCACAGCTTGGGAAAAGCAGGGGTTGGTTTATTCCAATTACACCAACGAGGCTGGAGCAGCAGGGTTTTGAGGTCAGGATATAAATGTCCTATGAGTGACCTCTGAGAGCTGCTGGGAGGGGAATTTTGGCTTCTGATCATGAAGATTTCCACTGGACAAAGCAGTCAGGGAACTGCTGGGAAAACAGCAGCAGGAATAGAACTGAGTTCAGGAATATAATGGGAAAAGCTGATTTTTCCACAGTGTTCAGGTTGTTCTTGGGAGCTCAGGAATGGGAAGGGCATTGTGGATTGGCAAGACCAACCCCTGAGGCAGCATATCCTATAACCTTTCCTGTAAATGAGCTGTATCCTGGAATTTCTCACCTCAGGAAGAGGGAATGGGGCTCTCCATCCCATCCAATCCCATCCCCTGGGAGCTGAGAGTTACTTCCAGGGACATTCCAGTCTGGCAGCCCAAAAGCTGAGTAATGCACAGCAGCAGTGCCAGGAGTGGAACAGGCTCAGCTGGAAAGCTGGGGGCAAAAAGGCAGGAATTTTCCAAAAATCCAAAAAAAAGAAACTGTCACATTTCTAAAAAAAATCCCCTCACCAGGATTTCTTCTCCTGGGAACCTGAGAAGCCTCAGAGAAAAGGAAAACAATAATTATCTGATTTGCTTCTCCTGTGTTGTGCTCATGTGGAATGTGTTTGGAGATTGTTCACCCACAGGTGATTGTTCCATTGGATTCTGCTGGGAGTTGTTGTCACTCTTTGGCCAATCAGGGCCAAGCTGTGTCAGGACTCTGGAGAGAGTCAGGAGTTTTCATTATGATCTTTTTATCCTTCTGTCTGTGTCCTTTCTGTATTCTTTAGTATAGTTTAGTATAGCATTTTTTAATATAATATCATATCATAAATAACAAATCAGCCTTCTAAGAACATGGAGTCAGATTTATCAATTCCTCCTTCATCCTGGAGACCACAGGAAACCTAACAGAGTTTGGCTGCCAGAAAAGCTGCATTCCTAATTCTCTTAGGAAAACCCTGTTCCAAAATGTGCTCTGTGTGTGTGTGCAGGGCTGGCACCTGGGCCATGCAGGAAATATTCCCAGTTTGTCACAGCCACAGGGAGAGGTCCGTGTCCCTGGCACAAAGAAGAGCTGGGCTCTGGCCCAAGGGTGGGAAAGGCGCAGCCTGGAACTGCAATTGCCTTTCCCAAAATGTTGGTTAAGCGAGTGAAGGAAGGAATTCCCCCCTCCGGGCTCCCGGGCGGGTCGGGATCCCCAGCCGGGGATGGGGCAATGAGGTGATGCCACACAGGGAGCCCGGCTGTCCCCACCCCAATTCCAGCCCTTCCCCAGCCTCCCTGCAGAATTCCCTCCCCAGGGACAGGGCATCCCCTCGGCCATGCCTCCCTCTCCTGGAACTGAGGGGAAATTCAGAGGGACCAGGCTGTGTTTTCACACATGAGCAATGTGGGGAAACATCAGGATTTGGGGCATTTCAAATATCAGCTGCATTGACTAACATAAAATAAAATAAAATAAAATAAAATAAAATATCAAAATAAAATAAAATATCAAAATAAAATAAAATATCAAATTAAAAGAAAATAAAATAACAAATTAAAAGAAAAGAAAATGAAATAAAATATCAAAATAAAATATCAAATTAAAATATAATACAAAATAGAATAGAATAAAAATTAGAAGTAAATAATAGTAAAAATAAATTTAAAATAAAAATTAAAATAAAATATAAAATAAAATATAAAAAATAAAATAAAATATCAAAATAAAAGAAAATATCAAATGAAAAGAAAATAAAATAACAAATTAAAAGAAAATAAAATGAAATAAAATAAAATATCAAAATAAAATATCAAAATAAAATATCAAATTAAAATAATATACAAAATAGAATAGAATAAAAATTAGAAGTAAATAAAAATAAAAATAAATTTAAAATAAAAATAAAAATAAAATAAAATATCAAAATAAAATAAAATATAAAATAGAATAGAATAAAATAGAATAGAATTAAAATAAAATAAAATAAAATAAAATAAAACTAAATAAAATAAATATAAAATAAAAATTAAAATAAAATAAAATATAAAAAAATATGAAAAATAAAATAAAATAAAATAAAACAGTAAGAGGGAATTTTATACAGGCATGGAGTGATGGAATGGGGGGAAATGGTTTTTAACTGCCAGAGGGCAGGGCTGGATGGGATTATGGGAATGAGGAATTGTTCCCTGGCAGGGTGGGCAGGGGCTGGGATGGAATTCCCAGAGCAGCTGGGGCTGCCCCTGGATCCCTGGCAGTGCCCAAGGCCAGCTTGGAGCAGCCTGGGACAGTGAAAAATGTTCTTATCCATGGCAGGAGTTTGGATTTAAAGGATCTCTGAGGTCCCTCCCAACCAAAACCATTCCATGATTCTCAATATTCCCTTTGGTCCTCAGTGAAATGATCTCCTGTGCCAAGGGATTGATTTCCCAGGCTCTGTGAGAAGCTTTGCACTGTCCATGGAAATTTAGATCTGTTCCAACCCCTATGGATCAGAGCAGCTTGGAGAGGAGCCAGGCTTAGAGCCAGGCCTGAATCCTGTCCCCTTCTCTGATCCAGAGTCCCCAGAAGGTCCCTCAATGGCACCAAGGGAAGAAGCTGCAGAGAACCCCAGAAACCTCCAGATCCTTTTTTCTGCACCCTGGCAACACCTCCTGCCTTATTTAAAACCCCAAATGTGGAACCACCTGAACCCAGAAGCTCTGGGTGCCTTCAGTGCCAGCCTTTCCCAGGGGGCAGTTTTTAAAATTGTCCCAATGTTGAGCTCAAGCCTCTGCTCAGACTCAAACAATTCCTTTTCCTTTTCTTTCCTTCCCATCATCATCTTCCCCAGGGAAAACCCAGAGGGAATCACAATCTCTACAAAACCTGGGAAATTTACCCGAACTTGCCCTTTTCCAGAGATACCCAAAAAATTCCTTGGTTTGGAGCCAAAGATCCCAACTATTTCAAGGCTTTTCTATCATCCCTAGCCTTCCTTTTTCAGCTGAACTTACCTGGCTGAAAATTCCACCAGGACATTAAAAGGAAAGGTTTTCCATTCCCTTGGAACAGGCCCTAAAAGAAGCTGCTGTGTCTGTGGTTTCTTTTATTTTAAATTAATTTATTTTTTATTATTTAAGTTATTTTTAAAATTTTTAAAGTTATTTCTTTTTGTATAATTAAAAAATTATATAATTTAATATATAATATACAATTTTAAATTAAAGACTGTACAGCTTAAAGACAATTTAGTTCCCTGGATCTGTTTTTTTTTTAATTATCTTAAAACTAAAATTTTTGAATTCATAATCTCTATTTGGAAGGGATTCATAAATGTTCATTTAATTGCTAAACCACTGATGTCTGTCTAGCACTAAACATTCTACCAGTTTAATAATGTACATTTTAAAAGCTTCCTACCTTCATTATTTATACTCCAGGGTCAATAATTATGTGTTATTCATTGCAGGATATTTTTTTTTCCAAACAAGTAGCAGCAGGGATTATTTCAGGTGCACTGGGTAGGCTGGCCTAAAAATTGGTTATTGGGAAGGCTAGGATGGGTTTAATGGCTTAAAATAGAAGTTTAGAGAGGTAGATCAGCTTAAAAAAAATCCTTTTTTGTGCATATTTGATTTGGTCAGGAGAAGTTTTTGGGGTGAAGTTTGAAGGAGAAGGACATGAAGAACAAGAAAATGGGGAGTTGCATCAGCAATAACTACAGGGAGCATCATCAGAGAGGAGGTTTTGGAATGAAGGCCTGTAGGGAACATCCAGCTTTCCAAGGAAAGTCACTTTTGAGGGCAGAGAAAACTCTGCCACATCTGCCTGATGTCATTTTGTCTGGAATTCCACCTCTCCTACTCTGAGACCCTCCATGACCAAACCTAAGGAGCTGCTTCATTTCTCAGTGCATAGCACTTGGGTGGTAACTCTTTTTATAGAATTCATAATTCATGAGACTCATTCAACATCTCCCCAACCTTTTTCTGCCCCTGTTTCATGTGGGATTTCTCCCCCTGTGCCTTCCTGCCACTTTTCCAGGCCTTTTTTTTCCCCCCATGGAGCAAATTTGCAATCCCAAAAGTATTTGATCCAGCCCTCAGACAGGAGTTCAGTCGTGCCAGGTCTTGTTTATTCAGTTGTGATTCAGTGAGGCTGGGCAGCAAACATCCAACAAAGAGTCTGAAAATTCATGATAAGGATCAGTCTCCAGAGGAGGAAAATTCCTTCTTGGAGCCTGAGCCTTGCACAGAGAGGTCAATAAAGGAGGCCTTCAGAATCAACAAATCCCAGAGTGGTTTGGGTGGGAAGGGATCTTGAAAATCACCCAGAGCCACCCCTGCCATGGCAGGGACACCTCCCACTGTCCCAGGCTGCTCCAGCCCCAGTGTCCAGCCTGGCCTTGGGCACTGCCAGGGATGCAGGGGCAGCCCCAGCTGCTCTGGGAATTCCATCCCAGCCCCTGCCCACCCTGCCAGGGAACAATTTCTCCCTATTTAAATTTATTTTACATGATCCTCATCTCTCTGCACCTCCTGAGACTTGTAGAGATTAGAAGAGGCTCTGGGACATCTCAACCCCATGGGGTTTTCACAGACCTGTCACCTGGGTCGTGCCCTTCATGCTGGAGCATTTTGTGGTCAGGAGCAGCCACAGTTTGGATAAATGGAACTGGAAACCCAAAGTCCAGCTGCCTGTGACACCCTCTGCCAGTTCTAGGCTCAGTCCAGTCCTGCTCTTAAGCTGTGACTTGGGTTTAGCTGTATTAATAACCCCAATATGTGAAAGAGGTTTTACAGTGACCTCTGTGAGCCAGAGAGAAGTTTGATCAGAGGATCCCTGTCCACCCCTGAAATAATTTCCTACCAAGGTCGTTGACAAAGAAACCAAGAGAGAAAGAAGGAGAAATAAGAGAAACCTGCAACTGCCTGTTCCAATAAAGACTTTGTTTGTCTCTCGTGACCAATGGGTAAAGTGTAAATTTCTGAGTTTTGTAAGAAAAAAAGTATAAAAATAAGTATAAAAAGCATGCATGCCGTAATAAAAACAGTTTGAAGCCTTCTGAAAATGCAGTGTGTTGTTTTGTATTGTCTCAGTCTCAACTGCAACATCAATAAAGTCAGTGTGTCCAGCTGTGACTCCTCAAGAAATCTGTGCGTTCAAAACATGATTAAATCCTGATTTCTTTAAACTTTCCACCATGGCTAATCCAGAAAAAAAATTTACCTTGAGACCTATATTCACAAAAAGGTGAAAACCAGAAATGGAGAAATATTTATTTTGTCTCTTAAGCTTGACTTTGTTCCTCAGGCTCTTTGCTGGACACAAAAACGTGTATTGACAAAAAGGAGAAAACCAGAGATGGAGAAATATTTATTTTTTATCTCTTAAGCTCGACTTTGTTCCCCAGACTCTTTGCCGCCCTCAGCTTGGGAGAAGACCTTGCTTAGCAGATTCTGGCTGTGCTTTCCCGTTGCTCCTTCAGCAGCTCCAGCCTTGCCCCATCGATCACGGCGTTGCAGCCGAGGGTGTTAATCGACTCAGAACATTTAATTAGGCCTGGTTTCAGCCCAGCATTTTACAAGCCCAGCGCTGGAACGAGCACAATGCAGCATCTTTCAAACCATGCAGAAACAACACAATGGTTTCAGCACTGCTATTGCAGCAGCATCAATAAAACCCCTCGAGCGTGCCCGGAGCCAATGGCCAGGAGGATTCTCCGCAGCTCTTTCATCCAGGACGAGCAGCTTTGTTCCGAAATTCCTCGCTGCCTTTTTGCTGCCTCCCTAATGACCACTTCAGTGGGCTCCCAGGAGAGTGCCTGAGTCAGAGCCAGCTCGAAAACTGCTGAGGAAACATCCTCCCTTACTGGAAATGATTCCCAGCAAACTGCCCTGCTCCATATTTAGACTGACGGAGCCGAGGGCTCGCAGGGCTTGGGATTCTGCTCCTGCTGAAAAGGCATTGCCTTGGTCCCACCAAGAGCTCTGGATTTGCTCAGGAGCAAATTTGCACTGGATTTTCTCAGGAGCAAATCTTGGTGGCCACCAGGAAGAGCTGGAGTGGGCTGGAGTGGGCCAGCTGACCTTGTGGAGCCTGGCCTGGGCCACAAATGTGAGGTCCATCTTCTAATTCCTCATTTAAATCCTGCTTGGGATTCTGCTCCTGCTGAAAAGGGATTGCCTTGGTCCCACCAAGAGCTCTGGATTTGCTCAGGAGCAAATTTTGGTGGCCACCAGCAAGGGGTGGATTGGGACAGACGACCTTGTGGAGTCTGGCCTGGGCCACAAATGGGATGTGAAGTCCATCTTGTAATTCCTCATTTAATCTTGCTTGGGATTCTGCTTCTGCTGAAAAGGAATTGCCTTGGTTTGGTCAAGAGCTCTGCAAAGTTTAGCAGCAAATTTTGGTGGCCACCAGCAAGAGCTGGGTTGGGACAGACAACCTTGTGGAGTCTGGCCTGGGCCACAAATGGGATGTGAAGTCCATCTTTAATTTCTGATTTAAATCCTGCTTGGGATTCTGCTCCTGGTGAAAAGGGATTGCCTTGGTCCCACCAAGAGCTCTGCAAACCTCAGCAGCAAATTTTAGTGGCCAGCAGGAAGATCTGGAGTGGGCCAGCTGACCTTGTGGAGTCTGGCCTGGGCCACAAATGTGAGGTCCATCTTCTAATTCCTCATTTAAATCCTGCTTGGGATTCTGCTCCTGCTGAAAAGGGATTGCCTTGGTCCCACCAAGAGCTCTGGATTTGCTCAGGATTTGCTCAGGAGCAAATTTTGGTGGCCACCAGCAAGGGGTGGATTGGGACAGACGACCTTGTGGAGTCTGGCCTGGGCCACAAATGGGATTTGAGGTCCAGCTTTTAATTCCTGATTGTGGGAGAGCAAGTTTAGTCACTCTGGTCTGAATCCATGGTTTCAATCTGAAGCAGTATTTTCCTTTCTTATATTAAACACCAAAAACTTATTTTCCACTTATTTCTCCTCAGAGAAATAGCAAACCAGCAATTAACAAAACACAAGGACTTCTAAGGTCACTGGAGAAGAGAAAATGCCTGTCCACTGTTATACAAAAAGAACAAAAATCTGCTTTTTTATTCTGCTTTTCTTATTCTGCTTTTCTTATTCTGCTTTTCTTGCTTAGCTCAGTGTCTATTAAAGAGATAACAGTGGCTGCAAGCAAACCACAGGCAGGAAATTTTCTTTTATTTTCATGTAAGGAGGAGATTTGTTGAGTCTGGGTTGCTTAGGAAGCTGTCTAAAGCAGTTTTATTTTTAAAACTAATGAAAAATATTTACCAAGGGGGAAAAGTGACTCCCTGGACCTCCCCGTGCTCGTTCTCCATGTTTAGAAGATGATGCTTCCCAAAAGTCCCAGTTCTGCCCAGTTGTTTTCCCATGGCAGGGGCTGGAACTGGAGGATATTTAAGGTGTCCTCCAACCCAAACCATCCAATGATCATTTGGGATTGCTTTGAAAATCCCAGTGTGCGGGGAACAGGGCAGGAGAGGTGGTTGGGGGCAGCCAGTTCAGGATCCCTGAGAGGTCTCAAAGATCCTCAGCTGGAAGTCCCTGTGGTTCCTAAGCATCCCTGAGTGCCCCAGGGAAGGGCTTTTCCTGGTCTTTCCCAGCTCCTGGTCCTGTCAGGTGCTGTTCCCTGCTTTTCCTGCATTAACCCCACTGGAGGAACCCTTTTCATCAGCTCTTGGAATTTCATTTGTCCCAAACCCCTCCACAAACAGCTCCTTTCTCCCCCTCTCTGCCCCCCAAAAACTCTGGGAATTATCCCTTTTTTATCCCCTTCCAGGAATAGCCGTGTTGCAAATGCAAGCATTGAGAAAACAGGGGCTGCTGTAATTAAGACCATTTATCTGCTGTAATTAAGAGGATTTATCTTGGATTTTGTAAGAGGTGTCTCGCTCTGAGCAAGAGTGTCTGGGTTGGAAATTGGATTAGAAATCCAGGTTGCTCAATTCCAAGAGGTTGGATGGATTGGGCCCTCTCCAGGTCTAAAAAGAAGTTTGAGCTTAATTTGGGGTCTAGACCTAGCAAATTCATTCCTGGATCTTTTCCATAACAGCCCAGAGAACAAATCTGGGAATGAAGCAAGGCAGGGAGGTAAGGTAGGATAAAGTCTGAAGACATCTGGAAAATATGAAGCCAGTGAGTCAGGGGAGCAGAAAAGCCTCACTGCTGCCTTGGGTGAGTTCAGTTCTGCTCCTGCCTCTGCCACAGGGTCCCTGCCTGGTGAATAAATCTGAGGATTTATCCCAAATCATGAATTCCTCATTTTCCACAGGCCAAACCGAAGGCCTGGTGTTTGCCAAAGTGTTAAAACCCAGAATTTCAATCAGATTTCAGCCTGTTCTTGGATGCTGGTTATCAGTGATGAGAAGGCTGAAAAATAAAACTCTCAGGCTCTTCAAAATGGAAAATTCAAATTTCTAAATTCAAATGAATTTCTAAATTCAAATTTCAAAATTCAAATGTTCTGCAGCCGTGGAGCTGGGCCAAAGGCTGGACTGGATGTTCTTGCAGGTGTTTTAACACAAGGGTGTTGCAACCTCTCCTTCCAGCAGGGCACAAGGAGTTAAAAATCCCTCTTTTTGGAGCCCCTTCCAGGCCACCTTACCACAGGAAAGGCAATGAGGAAACTGATAGTCTCTATCTGCAGAGCAGGCTCTGGGTTGTGCAACAAGCAGTGCCTGGACTCACACTTCAGGACTCATAACTCCTCATTATTTGTGTGCAGCCCATCCTGTGCTGGAGGAAACAGCAGCTCAGGGGGGGAAAAAAGCCCAAAACCAGCTTTGAAAGCTGTCATGAGGCGGCACAGAAAGGCCACAAATAAAAGTTGCACAATTCCAATTTCTGAGCATTGGCTTTGAAACCTTAAAAGTTATTTTAATTACCGAGGGGTTTGTTTGTTTGTTTGTTGGTTTGTTTGTTTGTTTGTTTGTTTGTTTGTTTGTGGAGGGTGATTGCTTTCAGTCATGCAAGCAGGTCAGGAGCCAATTCTTTCCTGGATCCAAAGGAAGGGAGGATCCTGCCTGGCTGGGCTGGTGCTGGAGTTCTGGATACTGAGAATTCCAGACTTTCTGTGCTGCCAGGCACTGATCCCCAAGAGAACACTGCACTGACCTGAGGGCCTGGAGAAGCTTCCAAAATTCAATAATAAAACTGAGATTTTAGGTGTAGAGTTTGAATAGAAGTGTGTGATATCACAGGGTGGGAAACTCAGAGTTTAAAGGTTTAGAATACAGGAATAGATAGAAAGCAAGATGGAGGGTTTAGGGTGGAGGCTGCTCCTTCTTCTCCTTCTTCTTCTTCTTCTTCTTCTTCTTCTTCTTCTTCTTCTTCTTCTTCTTCTTCTTCTTCTTCTTCTTCTTCTTCCTTCTTCACAGGTTTGGGTGGTATTTTGTAATTAGACAAAAAAGTCCACATTGCAGACTTCGAGTAATTAGTTATTAAGTTAAAAATAAAAATAATGTAAGTATCATTTCTTAATTAAATAGTATAACCTTAAAAACCTCGTAATAAAAAATAAGTAACCATTTTGTTCCTTATTAATAAAAAACAACAGAACTCACTGCTGTGAGACTATAACATAAATAAGAAGAAATAAACATCTCAACCTGAACACAAATTATCATCTCAAATACTTTCAATCCCAAGCTCAACAAAAATAAATTTAAAAAAAAAACAAAAAAAACCAAAAAAACAACAACAACAACAACAAAAAACAACAACAAAACAACAAAAAAACAAAAACAAAAAACCAACCAAACAAAAACAAACAAACAAAAAACCAAAACAAACAAACAAACAAAAAAGCCCCACCAAAACCAACAGGTTGAGATCACATAAAACAGGGACAAGGGACAAGGGCCTGATCCATGGGGGAGGTGGAACCCCACACCGCATCCCTGTGATTAAACCTCTCCTTCCCCACGCTCTCTTCTCCCAAAAAGTGCAAACTTTGCTCTGGGAAAGTCCTGCTTGGCACAGGCCCAAATCTGTCCAGGGACTTGGTGAGGAGTGAATAAAGAGGAGCAAACCGCCAGGCAGCCCTGGGCCTGGTGTTGCTCTGTAAACACAGCAGAGGGATCTGTTTGTGCTGCTCAGGGAGCTCAGGGCACAGCCCCAGCTACACCTGGCGACTCCTGAGTTCCAGATAATTCTGTATTCCTGGGATCTGTGCTGGAGCTGCCCCTCCAGGTCCTGGAAATAATCCCTGAGGGAGATCCAGCTACTTCCAGAAGGTATTTTCCATAGGTGGAAGGGACCAGAGGGACGGGACTGATTTACCCTGCCCTGTGCTCCATCCCAGCAAGGCTCAGTATTCCCTGACCCCACACAGCAGGGAACAGCAATTCCCTCCCAGTCTTGTTCCTAAACACCCTCAGAGGGGCTGCAAACAAGCCTGGGTGGGCCAAACCCCTGCTTCCAGCAGGACAAGGCACCAAAAACCACAGGGAGATGGTTGAGGCATCCAAGAGCTGCCAGGGAATGCAGAGAGATCCAAGGAGTCTCCAGCTGCACCAAGGGAAATCCAGGCTGGAGAGCAGGGAAAAGGTTTTTCCAGCAAGGGTGAGAAAGTTCTGGAATGGCTGCCCAGGGAGGTGGTGGAGTCCCCATGCCTGGGTGTGTTTAACAAAGCCTGGATGTGGCACTGGGTGCCAGGGTTCAGTTGAGGGGCTGGGGCTGGGCTGGACTTGAAGGTCTTGAAGGTCTCTCCCAACCCAGGGATTCTGAGATTCTGGAATTCTGTGAAGGAGATGCAGAGATCCCAGGGAATGCAGAGAGATCCCTGCCACCGTTCAAAAGACAGAACGGGCTGGAATTATGGAATCACAGAATGGTTTCAGTTGGAAAGGACCTTAAATATTATCTCATCCCCACCCCTGCCATGGCAGGGACACCTCCCACTGTCCCAGGTGCTCCCAGCCCCAGTGCCCAGCCTGGCCTTGGGCACTGCCAGGGATCCAGGGGCAGCCCCAGCTGCTCTGGGCACCCTGTGCCAGGGTCTCCCCACCTTTAAGTAAAGAAGAGCCCCAACCTGTGGTGCCCAAAAACCCCTCAACTCACAGGAAACAGGCAGTGGGAGCCTCATGTGGTAAACACAGCAGATAAAACCACAAGAGGTTGATTCCTTATCAGACATATCAACACCTAGCTCAGAATCATAAAAATCCAGAATGATAAAATCCCAGAATCCCCAAATCCCTGGTGCTGGCCCAGCCCTGCCAGCCCATGCAGTGCCAGCTGTGCCCCATGGGCACCTTGTCCCCAGCCCAGAGCACTCAGTGCCACCTGCAGGGGACACCTGCAGGGCTGGGCACTGCAAAGCTCCCTGGGCAGCCCCTGCCAAGGCCTGAGCTCCCTTTCCATGGGCAAATTGCTGCTGCTGTCCAAGCTGAGCCTGCCCTGCTTAGAGGAAGGAGAGAAGGGAGAAGGGAGAGAGGAAAGGCTAAAGCTGTGTTTGTACAGAAGGAAGCCATCCTGAATTTTTATCTGTTGGAATCTGAAATGCAGGGAACTCTCAGAACTTTGGGCCTGGATTCCAAAGCTTAGAATGAAACCCAGGATTTGATCTGAGACCTTGGGAAAGGCTCCCAAATTGAGGGGCTGGAAGGGAGAATGGGGATTTGTGGGTTAAAGCAGAGACAGGTCAAGCTAAGGAAAGGAAAGTTTAGAGTTTTAGAGTTTAAGATATGAAAATAAAAGCAGTTCCAGGGGTAAACAAGGAGTTTAGAGTGCAGCACTGTAGGTTTGTGTGTCAGAACATGATTGGCTAAAAAAGCTCACACTGGTAACAGGGGTCCATGAAACAAAATATTTAAAGATTAAGCAAAAAATATAAATATCCTTGTTAGTAGAGTTTTATTAGTCAATAAATCCTTTAAAAGTCTTGTAACTAAGGGTCTTGTTACCTTCTAAATTATACAGTGAAGATGTGAGCTCAACCCACCCTTTCTGTCTATGTAAAAGATAAGAACAAGAAATCACATCAACTAAAAAACTCAGGAGTCCTGTCTCTAAATAATACAAAATTCCTTCCAAAATCCCCATATTTATCCTTTAAAACATTCTCTGGGCAAGCTTCTGGGTGACCAGGGCAGTTCATTTGTTGCCTTATTATAGATTTGGGAGTGTTCAGTGTTGGTCCTCCAGTAAAAATGAGATTGAATGTTCCTCCTGTTGGGTTCAGCCATTTGATGGCTGGACAATTATTCCATTTTCTCATTTGCTGAAATGACCTCATCACCTGCTCAGGAGCAAATTGTCCCTTCAGTCGTTGTTTTACATGACCTGGTCACGTTTGCTTTGTACTGAAGTGAATTTGCTTTGTCTAATTGAGAGTTTTCATAAATCCTCTGACAAGTCTTAAGATCAGAACTCTGAGCTTGGTCCTCTCATCTCTCACCTGTCTGGACAAATTGGTTCCCTTGTTTACACCCTGGTCTTGGATAAAACCAAATGCTTAACAAAAAATAATCAAAATCTGAAATAATGACAAATGTCTTCTATTCCTATTTATTTCACACTTTAAAACTTTGTTCTTTCAGATGATTTAATTGACTCAGAGTCCTCACACTTATCAAAGCTCTTGGCACTGACAGTATAACACATTCAAGTCAAATAAAGAGTAAATAATGGTTTTAATCATCTATAAAATGAAACTGCATTTGTAGGATCTTTTAGCTCAAAAATAATTTAATTCCAACCCCCTTGACATGGGCAGGGACCCCTTCCACTAGTCCAAGCACCATCCAAGCTGGCCTTGGACACTTCCCGGGATCTCCACAGCTTCCCTAGACAAAGTTCAGGTTTATAAAGGAACCACACCTTCCTCAGCTCTTCGGGGATGTGCCCATAAATTCCCAAGTGGAGCAGGAGAAAACACCAGTGCTGGCTCCAAACCATCACAGGGAATCCATCCTCATGGATCCTCAGCTCCCAGTGCTGCAGGAACATGGACACACCAAATTCCTGCTGTTTTCTCCCTCCTCAGGCCTTGGCACGAGCACAGGGCTTTCTGTGCCATGTAAAAACATCCAGGCTTTAATTGGCCCTATCCTGAGAGCCCCAGCAAAGTGCATTTCCCTCTCACTTCAAAGCCTCCCCCACTTTCCTGGAGCTGATTTTCTTCCTGCTCCACTGCCTTGCCCAAAATCAAGACGTCGAGCTCAATCACCCTCCAGCTGCAGCAAGGAAAACAGATTCCATTACCTGCTGGAACTGGGTTAACCCCAGGTATAGGCTGGATTTTTTGGGTTGGTTTGGTTGTTTTTTTCTTTTTTTTTTTTTTCCTTTTTCCTGGGCTGGAAATTATCCATTACTGCATAATAAAACGGAAATTGAAAGCAGTTCCCTTTCCCTTTGCTCCTAAAAAATTGGTGTTTCAGCTCCGGGGAGGAATTCACGGGCCCAATCACAAAGCCTGAGTGTAGCTGCTCTCTAATTAAATTGGAGCAGCTCTATTTTCCAGCAGCAAGGATATTCCTTGGAATGAACCTCCACGCTGGGGATCTGAGCAGTTCCAATTAGGAGAGCTCTGCTTTGAGCTCTCCCAAGCCCAAACACACAGCGTGGCTTTGTGCCCTCGCCCATTAAACTGGAAATACAAACCCCCTCTCTTGGTGCTTCAAATAAGCTCCAGGAGATGCCTTTCCTGCAAGTCTGAAGTCTCATTCTTCACATAAGATTGAGCTAAATTGGTGATTTCCATGAGTTTTTGATGGAATTAGCAGAGTGGGGTGTGTCCGTTTTGATTAAATGGTTCCATGCCTTGTTTTGTTGGGTTTAATTGCTGCGGTAATTAGGGGCTCACAGGACACTCTGATTCCTTAAAAACAGCACCCACTTTTTCCCTGCCTTGCATTCCCTGGCATTTCCACTCTGCTGAGGTAATAAATTGCTCCATAAATTTAAGAAAAACTGACCATAATCGTGGAGAGAAATGCATAAGGAGAGCATTAAGAAAATCAAGGCAGACCCTCCTGTACTTGGCCTTCCTTGCCATGCAATATCCCAGATGAATGGCACACTTTAATGACCAGCTAATTAAAATGGAATGGACTTGCCATTGCTACTGTCTGTGCTTTATTTGAACTCAAGGTAGAGCCTCGATTTTCACTTAATTTGGCTGCTTTGGGGGATGTTTTCCATTCAGTAAAGTGACCTAGAACATCCATTTGCTGCTGTTGCTGATAAAAATAAGTTGATAAAACCAAAACCATGGATTTTTCAGCTCTCTCCTTCTATTTGTTATTGCTGCTATTCCCAGTTTCCTCTTCCCTCCCTCCTTAATTCCTCCAGAGTCCTGTTCTCCTGTAGAAGGAGGAGAAATGTCCTTTAAAACCCCCCAAAACAACCCAGTGGGTGCTGTGCAAGTGATTAGACAGGCTTGCAAACTATTAATAGGAATTGCATTGCTAATTTGATTAACCCCTCATTATCATTATGTATTAATTACCACAGCTCTGCCATTGAGGGCTGATCTCAAGCTCTGACAGCAGCAATTCCCTGAGCACAGCTTGTGGTTGCTGAGTGTGATCAGGGCTCAGCACATTCCTGATTCCTGAGAGATGTGGGGTGGCTGAAGCTGCTGGAATCCCTCCTATGGAAATTCAGTGGGAAAACGAGAATTCAGAGTGGAGCCACAGCAAGGAATCCCTGCTGCCAGGGCCTGGGAATGGACCCAAGCAGGAATCAAGGTCTGGATGCTCTCCCTTTGTTGGTGGGACAGGAACCCCTCGGGGAAGCAAATCCCAGAGGACTGAACTCTCCTTTTACCACCCCCAGGTGACTCTGGGTGGCCAAGGCAGGGAGCAGCAAAGCTCATCCCCGCTGGCAAGGGGGTGACAAGGGAGTGACATGGGGGTGACACCAGCGTCCTCACCAGGGAGCAGCCTGACCCTCCTGCTCCTTGAGCTCCTCCATCCTGACACCCAAACAGCTCCAAAAGCTTGTTGGGCAGCAAAATCCCTTTATCCCAGCTGATCCAAAGGCAAACAGGGCACTGACATGTTCTGGAGCTCACGCTCCAAGGATGGCCCTCAGCTTTTGGGAACTCTTGGGCACTGCTGAGGTTTCTTCCTCTGGCCTCTCATCCCTCACAGAAACTTCATCTTTCCCATTTTTCCCATTTATAACCTCTCAATCTTCAATTTTTTTGCATTTTTGACATCCAGAGATGTTCTGGAGCTCACACTTCAAGGATGGCTCTCACCTTTTGGGAAGTCTTGGGCACTGCTGACGTTTCTTCCTCTGGCCTCTCATCCCTCAGAGAAATTTGATTTTTCACATTTTTCCCATTTATAACCTCACAGAAACTTCAATTTTTTTGCATTTTTAACATCCGGATATGTTCTGGAGCTCAGGCTCCAAGGATGGCCCTCAGCTTTTGGGAACTCTTGGGCACTGCTGAGGTTTCCTTCTCTGGCCTCTCATCCCTCACAGATGCTTAATCTTTCCCATTTTTAACCTCACAGAAACTTCACTTTTCTACATTTTTAACATCCAGAGATGTTCACATTTTTTAACCTCATTTTTCAACCTCATTTTTCCCCATTTTTAACCTCCCAGAAGCTTCATTTTTCACATTTTTAACATCCAGAGATGTTCTGGAGCTCACACTTCAAGGATGGCCCTCAGCTTTTGGGAACTCTTGGGCACTGCTGACGTTTCTTCCTCTGGCCTCTCATTACTCACAGAAACTTCATCTTTCCCATTTTTAACCTCACAGAAACTTAATTTTCACATTTTTAACATCCAGAGATGTTCACATTTTTTTAACCTCATTTTCCCCCATTTTTAACCTCCCAGAAACTTCATTTTTCCCATTTGTAACCTCACAGGAACTTAATTTTTCACATTTTTAACATCCAGAGATGTTCTGGAGCTCACACTTCAAGGATGGCTCTCACCTTTTGGGAACTCTTGGGCACTGCTGACGTTTCTTCCTCTGGCCTCTCATCCCTCACAGAAACTCGATTTTCCACATTTTTAACATCCAGAGATGTTCACATTTTTTAACCTCATTTTTTCACATTCTTTTACCTCATTTTTTTCACATTTTTAACCTCACAGAAACTTCATTTTTCACATTTTTCACATTTTTAATCCTTGTTTATTGTGTCTTGCTTCAGGTTGTTTCCACAGGCATCTGGGAATGAAACCTCCTGCAGCATGTGGGGCTCAGCCAGAGTTTTTCTGGTTATTTAGAAAACGCAAGCTCACTTCTGAATTAATTCTGTGAAACCCCACTTTTAGATAAGTTTGAAATAAGCTCCAAATTTCTTGCCTTGTGTCTAAAGTGGCTGCGTAACTCCAGAGCAGGTCCTGCAGGAAGCCTGTGATTTATTTACAGCAGGAAAAGCAACCATGTGGAATAATAATTCATCATTTACATTAAACCTGTATTATTATCCAGACTATTTTAGCAGTGCACCACCACAACACTCTGCTTCCCTTTAATTTTTTTGCCTTCTGGCCTGGGTACAATAAAAACAATTGTTCAGAACACAGCAAAAGTGAGGTTATGTCAGTCAGCCTGAGCTGCAGCTCCATAGAAAGATGTTTTCCAGTCATAAACCCAACAGTCGTTCATTCATTCATTCATTCATTCATTCATTCATTCATTCATTCATTCATTGCAAATTCCAGCAAATGCTTTGGAGGCCTCTTTGTGATCCAGGGAGTGTTTTATTGGCCTGGAAGCCTCCAGGGAATGCCATAAATCCATGTAACCTGTGCTACCATTTGTGTCTGGGTCCTGGATTGAGCTGGGAGTGTGCTTCAAGCTCACGCAGAAGCTGCCCAGCTCTCTGTGGGTCACAGACATAAAAAGCAGCTCAGATCCATTAATTAATTCTACAAATTAGAATTGGTCTGTCCCTGGGATCAGTTCTGCTCCATTTGCATCTTGCAGTTCATTGTCCCATTCCAGCTTTAGCCCCTGCAGTCCCACCCTGCTTGTTTTTCTCTCTCCAGCCCACGGGGTTTGTGCTCTGGGGCTGAGATTTGGATCATTTGTCCTTGGTGCCCAGCTGGAGCAGGAATTGTTTTGTCTCCCTGCTCTGTGCACAGAGCTCACCATCCCAGAATATGAAGCCCAGACCCACACACTGAAGAAGCACAGAATGTGAAAAATATTGCCACAATTCAATCAATTGCTTGACTTTAGGCACAGGCTTAGATTTCATTGGCATGAGCAGGACTGAAGCACACATTTAAACCTGAGCATGAGCCCAGAGCCTCGTCCTGCTGCCAGGAACCAGCCTGGATCCCCTGGGACTGACCCAGGTGGGGATGGGGATGGGCTGGGGGAGCAGCCCGGGGGTTTCTGGTGGGGAGAGACGGACCTGCTCCAGCCCAGAGCCCCCTGTGCCCAGCTGGGGATCAGGAGAGGGATTGGGATTGGGATTGGGGTTGGGATTGGGGTTGGGATTGTGCCCCTGAGCCCCCTCAGGTGATTTCCCACCTGCAGAGCTGCCCCAGGCCTGGAACCAGCCCAGGGAGGAGCTGGAGCTGCTGCAGAGAGCCCAGAGGAGGCTCCAGGATGGGCAGAGGGATGGAGCAGCTCTGCTGGGAGGAAAGGCTGGCACAGCTGGGATTGTTCACCTGCACAGGAGAAGCTTTGGGCTGAGCTCAGGGTGGCCTTGCAGGGCCTGCAGGAGCCCAAGGAAAGCTGGAGAGAGACAATTTCCAGGGGATGCAGGGACTGCACCCAGGGAATGGCTTCAAACTGACATAAATAGATTTAGTTTGGACACTGGGAATTAGGAATTCCTGGCTATGAGGGTGGGTAGGCCCTGGAAATGATTTCCCAGAGCATCTGGAGCTGCCCCTGGATCCCTGGCAGTGCCCAAGGCCAGGTTGGACACTGGGGCTGGAGCAGCCTGGGACAGTGGGAGGTGTCCCTGCCATGGCAGGGGTGGGATGAGATTAACTTGGTGTCCCCTCCAACTGAAACCATTCTATGACTGTTTCTGATTCAGATCCGTGGATTTCTGCCCATGGACTTTTGTCTGTCTCTGGATGTTTCCACTCCTGAGCTCCAGCTGCCTCCCAAACGCCCTTCTGAGCTGGAATCTCACACACAGAGCTCCCACATGACGGTAAAACCTCTCAGTCATCTTTTCTCAGGCCAAACTGTTCTGCCTGGATCCCTGCCCTGACAGGCACAGGGATCACAGAGGTTTGGGAAACCCAGAATTTTTTTCAGGATGGCAGAATATCACTGCTTTTCCAGGCAAAAGCAAACACATTTATGAGTCTGCCACGTTGGTCTGGGGACTGTGGTTTTGGCAAAGGAGATGATCAAAAGGAAATAAACCAGCAAAACCCCTCTGTGGGGTACTTTTCTCCTGTAGGTAATCATCAGTGACTCTCAGGACATTCCCTAAAAGGTTTTCATGCTTTTCCTCATGAACACTTTGGAAAATTTGTGGCTCTGCATAAAGCAGGATCTCCCTCACCAGAGCGGCAGCTAAAATGACATTTACTGCTCTTTCTGAATTTTTCTCATTTATTCCTTAAAATGCCTCAGGCTCTGCGGTGAAGGAACCATCCTCTCTTCCAGCACCTCTTTTCCTGCAGGAAACACCTTCCCAACAACTTGAAGAGGGAATCTGTAGATCCCAGTGGTGCCTTGTGCAGGCTGGCCCAGAGCAGAGGCTGGGCAGAGCTACAGAATAAAGCAGGGATTTATTCAAAGCATCTCCTCCATGGATGCACCTTGGGCAGCACCAGAGCCCAGCCAGGGCTGCACCCAAGATGAACCAAAATGGCCCCAAAATGCACGGCCGGGCACGGGGTCTCTCCCTGGGATCAGTTCTGCTCCATTTGCATCTTGCAGTTCATTGTCCCATTCCAGCTTTAGCCCCTGCAGTCCCACCCTGCTTGTTTTTCTCTCTCCAGCCCATGGGGTTTGTGCTCTGGGGCTGAGATTTGGATCATTTGTCCTTGGTGCCCAGCTGGAGCAGGAATTGTTTTGTCTCCCTGCTCTGTGCACAGAGCTCACCATCCCAGAATGTGAACCCAGCCCCACACACTAAAGCAGCACAGAACCTGAAAAATAGAAAAGCTCAAACCTGAGGCATCACCAAGTGGTGTTAGCTGCAGCAGCAGTGGGATACTCAAGCCCAAATTCTGCTCCTTCCACCTTTCTATCCCCAGTTTCTTTGGCTTTTCCATGAAGTTTTGTATTTTTGCACTGCAGCAGCTCCCAGGAGTGTTTGAATTTCCTGTGACAGGCTTGGGACACAAAACTCCCTCAGGTCTGGGTGTGGAATTCAGCCTCCTGGGGATTAACAGCAGTGACAAAGGAGAATTTTTTGCAGAGCTGCTGAGGGGGTTATTCCATGGATTCTGGATCAAATGGGACATTAACATTACCACAGGAACTGGCAAGGAACTGCTGAGGAAATGTCCATTAATTTCCCATCTGAATGATCACTGCCTAGCACAACATAAATGTCATAAATCACCGCCCTTAATCTTGAGCAGAAGTGACTGCTCTGAAAGGAACCTTTTGTCCAAGGCCCAGCGGGTTTGAGATGTGAAGAAAGGACTCATAAAAAAAAAAAAATGGAGAAAATTCCCTTGAAATGAGAGTTTGGCTTTGACCCTCCGAGAGCAGCAGTCAGCCTGGTGAAATATCTGAAGGGTGTTTTGTTTTTTGTGGAGCAATAAACCACAGTGAGCTTCCAGCCTGTGGTGTCTCACAGAAATTGTTGGAAATCACATGGGTGAGCGAGTGGCACGGCAGAAATGTTTGGCACCGCACCCAAACTCGCCGGACAAATGAGCGAAGAAAGGAGAATTTCTTACATAAGTGGAACCCAATTAACGTCGGAAAAAAAAAAAGCTTGTCAGATTTATGGGTCAATTTGTCTCGGGGAAAAGTGCAGGGCTGACCCTTTCTTGTACTTTCTGGGTGAGTTCATTAAGAAATTCACTGGTTAAATCTGTTTTACAGTCAGGGGCACGTCCGCAGTTCTAAATCCAAGTCAAGGGTGGAGCTGGAGTGGCAGAACTGCTAAAAACACAGGAATTATTGGATCAATCGCTCCAGAGATTCAGGTGATCACCTAAATTGATTGATTCATTGATTACCTACATTGATGCAGAACTAAAATCAACAGCAGACCTGGAGATTTAAGAGGGACAAAAGAGCGTCCAAAGCTTTCTGAAGGCCACAAAGTGGGATTTGTTTCAGAGTCTGGCCATTTCTTGGGCTGCCTTATCAGAGGTTGGAAAATACCTCTGGGATCATTAATCCCAACCTTTCTGTGCTCATTTAAACCACTTGATAGCCCAATATCCTTTTTGGGGTTTTATGCTGTCAACCACTTAAATCCCTGAGTAATTTTGATCCCAGGTTTGGACAATCTCAGGTAAGATGCAAAATTAATGAACACAAGACATTTCCAGAGGCCAGCAGAGGTGTATTTATGTATTTTCTTTAAAATACTTTTCTGCAAAAGTTGTGGATTTTTCACAGAATAAAAAGAGAAACAAAGGATTTGTGAAAAGGAATTTAAAACCAGTTTAATTCTTCACTTCATACAAAGGGTGCTAAGGGTCAAAGGGAGCAAATCACTGGAATAAAATGAATTTGGGTAAATAACTCAGCATTTCCACATCACTTCCCCTGTTTAACTTTTCCTGCAGGAGTGCTGGAATTGCTGGGCATTCTTATTATTGTAACACCCCAGTGGTGCCTGGACTGGTTCGCTTGGAGAAGGATAATTGTTTTCTTTCAGTGTAATTACTGGCACGGGTTGTATTTGATCACTCTTCAAGACTTTCTTCTCTGTTGGAGAAGTTCCTTGTAAAGTTTTATGGACTCTGCTTTAATTGTCCCCGCTTGGTTCTAGGTTGATTGGTTTGATTCATTTCTTTCCAGTTTGGGAGGGGTTTTTTTTTGGCTTTTCTTTTTTTTTTTTTTTTTTCTTTTAATGGAGGATTGGTTTCGGGCTCTGATTCTCTGATTTCACACTGTTGCACCTTTACAATTGTTCTGAAGTTGTTTGAAATTGCTGCATTTAGAATGGTTTGGGTTGGAAAAAAAACCTTAAAGATCATTTAATTCCAACCCTAAACACTTTCCATTATCCCATGTTCCTCCAAGCCTCATCCACCCTGACCTGGGAGATTTCCAGGGATCCAGGAGCAGCCACAGCTTCTCTAGGAAATCTTTTCCAGGGTATCACCACCCTCACCATAAAAGAAGAAAACAAGGAAATAAATTCAATATCAGGCATGAGGAACCACAGGAGATGTCGAATTTAAGGTGCAGGGTTTGGATCCTTCCCCACTTTCCCTCTGTGTCACTTCCCATGAGGATCAGCTTTCCTGGAAAGGATCACCTGAAGAAGCAAGGACCCAATCCCAAACCTGCCCAAGTGATGAAGAATCTTATCAAAATATCTGTCACAACCTTTGACAACTTCTTCTGAAGCCCTCAGAGCAGGTGCTTTGGGAAAAGCTCAAATTCCCCCCAGCCTACAAGAGGGGGAAGCAAAGGAGCCAAGAGTGAAGGAATTTTGAGGTCATGTGTCTTTTTTCCTGAAAAATGGCTCATGGAACACCAACGTGCTTCCCCAGGAGATGAGAGCCAGAGGAATACTGAGTTCCTGCCAAGGTTTAGCAATCCCTTCCTCAGAGTTACGGTGCTTGGAGGTCAGGGATGAGGAGCAGTCACAAGGACATGACAGTTTTAAGATCCAGTTAATTATTCCTGCCACTTAATTAGGAATAAAATCAGGGAGCTGGATGTCATTAGGAAGGAGAGTATTTCTCTATATCTGACTGCCAGAACACTCCTTTATAGATCTGGCAAGCTGCAGGGTGTCACACTTCGGAAACCACTTCCATGCAAGCTCAAAAGGTATTTTTAGAACTTTCTTACAATTTATGACAGATTTGTGCTTCCTGTTTTTCCTTCAGAGCTGGCTCAGAGCAGTGCCCTGAACCCAAAAGCAGATGGACGTTGTCAGTCCTGTGAGCAGCCCCTGGAATTCGCTGGAACCTTTGGGAGAGCTGCTGGGCTCAAGCTAAAATCAGCTGTACTTGTGGAAAGCATTCCACCCCTGGAAGTGCTCAAGGACAGGTTCAGATGCCTCAGGTTTGGCTTTTCTATTTTTCAGGTTCTGAGCTGCTTTAGTGTGTGGGTCTGGGCTTCACATTCTGGGATGGTGAGCTCTGTGCACAGAGCAGGGAGACAAAACAATTCCTGCTCCAGCTGGGCACCAAGGACAAATGATCCAAATCTCAGCCCCAGAGCACAAACCCCGTGGGCTGGAGAGAGAAAAACAAGCAGGGTGGGACTGCAGGGGCTAAAGCTGCAATGGGACAATGAACTGCAAGATGCAAATGGAGCAGAACTGATCCCAGGGAGAGACCCCGTGCCCGGCCGTGCATTTTGGGGCCATTTTGGTTCATCTTGGGTGCAGCCCTGGCTGGGCTCTGGTGCTGCCCAAGGTGCATCCGTGGAGGAGATGCTTTGAATCAATCCCTGCTTTATTCTGTAGCCCTGCCCAGCCTCTGCTCTGGGGCAGCCTGCACAAGACATCAATGGGATGGGGCTTGGAGAAACCTGGTCTGGCTCTGCTGGGAGGAAAGGCTGGCACAGCTGGGATTGTTCACCTGCACAGGAGAAGCTTTGGGCTGAGCTCAGGGTGGCCTTGCAGGGCCTGGAGGAGCCCCAGGAAAGCTGGAGAGAGACAATTTCCAGGGGATGCAGGGACAGCACCCAGGGAATGGCTGCCAGTGCCAGAGGGCAGGGCTGGGTGGGATCTTGGCAATGAGGAATTGTTCCCTGGCAGGGTGGGCAGGGCTGGCATGGAATTCCACCCCTGGATCCCCAAGGCCAGGCTGGACACTGGGGACACTGGAGCAGCCTGGGACAGTGGGAGGCGTCCCTGCCATGGCAGGGGTGGCACTGGATTTTCAAGGCCCTTTCGAACCAAACCATCCTGGAATTCCATGATGTTCCCTGTTTCAAGCTTCAAATTCTGCTGATTCAGGACCTGGGTGACTTTATGGAGCATCCCCCATCCTGGTGGCCTCATCCCTGAGGTGAGAAACGAGGCCACCTCAGCTCCTCATCCCTGCCCTGGTGCATTCCCTGTGCCTCATTTCAGATCTCTGATTTCACCCATGGAAGAACTCAAGAGCTCCACACCCCAACTGAGCTGGGTTTGAGTTACAGAATGTTTAAAACACCAATTCCTAACACACACAAAAAAGGATCATTTAACTTCTTTTTTTACCCCGAGTTAAGCCCTTGGAGGAGGAGAACAGTAACACTCTGTGGACTGAGGGGAGCTGTTAAACCCAAACTGCAGCTCCCCCAAACACACTTCAGACAGAGCTCATAAAATCCTGCCTGATTTTATTTGTTTATTGTAAAATTCCAGGAAAAACGGGCTCACCTTTGGGCATTTGGAAAGGTAAGGAAGCCTAAGGTGTGAAAGCTGCTGTCAGAAATCTCATTAAGACATTATTTACTCCTTCAAAATGAATTTACATTGATCTTTTGAAACTCTTGCTAACCACAAATGCATTAAAACTAAACAGTCTTCATTTACCGAGAAATAAATGTGTCAGCAAAACCTTGACTTTTGGCCAATGCTGCTCTGCCTTTTAATTCACAGGAGCCCAGTGCTAAACAGTTTATGGCTTGTTGTGTTAATTTAATTGTTGATATATTTCCTTCCTGCAATCATTTGCAAAATAATTATCTTGAAAAATATACATTTTTAAAGAACCTCTTTCAAAATGGTGGCAGTTCTGGGAGATATTTACCAAAATTGTTTTTTTCTGCATATTAAACATTGTTTTAAAAAATTTAACAGAAGAGTCAGGTGAAATATATTGAAATAAATCTGACTTTTCATCCATTTTGTATGGAGTTTTCGAGGGGTTTTTTTGCAACGTCTGCACTCTTTAGAATTTAAATCAATAACTTAAATTTTAACTTCATTTCTGTTCCAGACCACATTCTAAAAAATAATTGAGATTTATTTGTTTGATAACTTTGTAACACATTTAAAATATCACTATGCACACCTGAGGCAGAGTTTCACAGTTCACTTCACTTAATCTTCGGACTAAATTTTGGCTGCACCAAAAGAAATGCAAGCCAAAAAGGGCAAAGAAAAATTCTACAGCTTTGGGATTTGTCACTGTCCCTTCTTCCCAAGGATGTTCCATGGGGCCAGCCTGGAGCTGGAGTGCAGGAAAAGCCTGGCCGGGCTGGGAGGGGCTGCTCCAAGGGGCACCTGGATAGCACCAAAATTGCAGCCAGAGCTGCTTGCTGTGCCTGGGAAAGTCACTCCTTCAATCCCTGACTCCGTCTGGGGTATGAGCAAGGGTGGGGGCACCACACAAGGCTGGGCAGCTGAAGATCCAAGATTTTCCCAGGGATTGATTTGAGCCCAAGCACCTGAGACTCTTGAAATCTCATTTTCATGGAATTTGAGGATGGTTTGGTTTGGGAGGGACCTTAAATCCCACCCAGTGCCACCCCTGCCATGGCAGGGACACCTCCCACTGTCCCAGGCTGCTCCAGCCCCAGTGTCCAGCCTGGCCTTGGGCACTGCCAGGGATCCAGGGATGGAATTCCATGCCAGCCCTGCCCACCCTGCCAGGGAACAATTCCTCATTGCCAAGATCCCACCCAGCCCTGCCCTCTGGCACTGGCAGCCATTCCCTGGGTGCTGTCCCTGCATGCCCTGGAAATTGTCTCTCTCCAGCTTTCCTGGGGCTCCTCCAGGCCACACTGAGGCCACCCCAGAGCTTCTCCAGGTGAACAATCCCAATTCCCTCAGCCTTTCCCCATTTCAAGTTGTGAGGGACAGAAACTCAGCACTCGAGGCCATTCCACAAAATCCTTTCTATTTTCTGGTCAGGCTGGGACCCAGCAGAAAGTCTGGAGCAGATTTGCAAGAAATGTCAGGATGAGATCTCTCTCATGTTGGGAATTAACACCTCGAGATCTTGCACAATAAATAAAAGATGGAGCTGGTTTTGTTCTGGTGGAGAGAACTCTCAAAGACACAATAATTATGTCCTAACAAAGCTCTTATACTTTTTGCCACAGCACACAGAAGGAAAAATTCCTGTTAGACACCTTTTCCCAAAAGCAGGAATTTGGGCTGCCAGGAGAAGCTGGAAAACTGCTCAGGTTGAGATGGGATTTGGGATACTTAAATATCCCAAATCCCTCAGATTCCTCAGTTTCTGCTGCATTTAATTCAGCTTGGAAGCTCTTCCCTAGATCAGACTGATGTTAAACACATTCCCAAGGTATCAAAACAAGGTTTTATTGAGATATTTTTGTAATTAATATGTGCAAGGAGAATGTCTATGGAATATTTTCCTGGTGCCTCTCCACGAGGGAATACTGACAGTACATGTAAATATGTTCTTTCCTCTAGACAAGATTCCCAAGATTCCCTTTCCAACCCCAGAAATTCTGTATTTGCTTATTTCTAACGCTGATTTCTTATTCAGCATTGCCAAAAACTTTGGAAATCCTTCTGTGCTATGGAATACTGACTGTGTCCAGATGTATATATTTGTCCTTTCCTCAAGACATCAATGCTGTGATTCCTTTTCCAAACCCAGAAATTGGATATTTTTCTATTGCTCATACTGATTTCTAATCCAGCATTCCCAAAATCCCTCAGAGACTTGGGAATTCCCTCTGTACCAGGGAATACTGACTGTATTTAAAGGTATATATTTGTTCTCTCCTCTAGACATGAATCCTAAGATTCCCTTTCCAAACCCAGAAATTACATATTCATTTATTGTTCATTCTGATTTCTAATCCATCATTCCAAACTTGGGAACTCCCTCTGTACTTTGGAATACTGACTGTATTCAGAGGAATATATTTGTTCTTTCTTCTAAAATCCATACCATGATTCCCTTTCCAAACCCAGAAAGGCTTTATTTATTTATTTATTTGTTTATTTGAAATTCGTTTATTTTATATTTTATTTTAATGCTGGTTTCTGCTCCAGCATTCTCAGAGTCCCTCAGAAAGTTGGGAATGCAGGTGCAAATCCAAACTCTGCATTGCTTCATGTGGTGAGGCACAGGTAATTAGAAATCACATTTTGCCCAGTTGAGAGGCAGTCATGGATTATGGACCTGCTTGGAAGCAGAGATGGAAACACTTGGGAAAGTCAAAGGAATTATAATGTAAATTCTTGGAATTTAATAATAAATAATAATAAAGTTATTGTTAATAATAATTTAATAATTTAAGGTTGATAATAATTTAATAATAAAGTTATTGCATTATTCCAATGCAGCCCCTTCATTTCTGCTGGATAAAAGCATAAGGAATAATCTCAGCTTTGGTACCTTCCCAAGCTTTAGAGGAAGAAGTTTTCCAGGGAGCAGAAATAATTTTATGAATATTTTTTATCATTTCCTGCTTGGTCAAGATGATCTTGGCCATTCCTGGATGTGTCCAGAGTGTCCCATGTCCTGTAAAGAGACTTTTCCAGAAAGTCCAGCAAGGAAAGGTTGTTCTGTGACAGCTCCAATCACCTGGAATTACAAATATTGATAAGGGTTTGGCTTGTGGGGTCTGGATCTGCTCCTAAAATACTCCGGGTTATTCTTTTAAAGGCCCAGAGCACAAGGAAGAGACCAACAGCAAGGAAAGCTCAGCTTAGCCTATCAATTTGGTTCTAGGAATAAAAAAATAATTAATAAATTCATATTCTGCCTTAGATATCTTCAAAAGAGGAACTTCTTCCTGGAAAGGGTGGTCAGACTTCAGAAGGGGCTGCCCAGGGAGGTTTGGAGTCCCCATCCCTGGAGGTGTCCAAGGGATGATTGGATCACGGACTTGGAGATTCATGGAATGCGTTGAGTTGGAAAGGACCCATCAGGATCGTGGAGTCCAGCTCCTGGCATAAAATATTAATAATTTAATAGAAATAATATTAATAATGATGGTGATGGAGCAGAAGATTATGATGATGACAACAATAATAATCATAAAAATCATAATAATAACAATAGTAATATAACAGATGTGGCACTCAGTGCTCTGGGCTGGGTGACAATGTGGGGATCAAGCACAGGCTGGACTCAATGATCTCGGAGCTCTTTTCCTTTCTCAATGATTCTGTGATAAATATAATAAAACATAATATTTAAATATAATAACTATTTATATATAATAAATTTAAAATAACACAAATATAGCTCGATATATAGGTAATATATAATATTAAAATAATAGATAATATAGAAATAATATATTATTTTTAAGTAATATATAATAATATTAAAATACAATAAAGCAGCAATATTAACCCTTTCCTAGCTCTGTGTCAAATAACCATTCCTTTCCCTCCATTCCCATTCCCTTCAATGTGGGGATCAATCACAGGCTGGACTCAATGATCTTGGAGCTCTTTTCCAACTCAATGATTCTGTGATAAATATAATAAAATATAATATTTAAATATAACAAATATTGAAACACAATAAACATAAAATAAAATAATAAAACAATATAGCTATAGATAGATATATAGATAATATATAATATTAAAATAGGAGATAATATAGAAATAATATATTATTTTTAAGTAATATATAATGGTATTAAAATACAATAAACCAGCAATATTAACCCTTTCCTAGCTCTGTGTCAAATAACCATTCCTGTCCCTCCATTCCCATTCCCATTCCCATTCCCTTCAATGTGGGGATCAATCACAGGCTGGACTCAATGATCTTGGAGCTCTTTTCCAACCTCAATGATTCTGTGATAAATATAATAAAATATAATATTTAAATATAACAAATACTGAAACACAATAAATATAAAATAAAATAATAAAACAATATAGCTATAGATAGATATATAGATAATGTATAATATTAAAATAAGAGATAATATAGAAATAATATATTATTTTTAAGTAATATGTGATGGTATTAAAATACAATAGACCAGCAATATTTTCTTTCCTAGCTCTGTGTCAAATAACCATTCCTTTCCCCCCATTCCCATCCCAGCCCTGCCTTGCTAACCCCAAATCACAGAAAACGTCCCTCAGCTGTCAGAAAAGTGCTAAAAACCCTCCCTCATTAGCAGCCATCATTCAATTAAGAGAATCAAGAGTGACCTCGGGGTTGATTGGACCTGGCTTTGCTTCCCACATTCCCACCATCCCAGCTGGAAGGGAGGGAGGGAGGAGATGTGGGGTGGGGAAGGTCCCTCATTCCCTGCTAATGGCAGCGAGGTTTCATCTCCTCACCCCGAGCCGATCCAACCCCGAGTGCTTTCCTGGGGATTGATGGCTCACATTAGGGCTGGGTCTCATTAAAAATTAACCTGTGGTGAGGGCAGGATGCACAACAAGTGATCAGCTTGGTGATTTATCCCTCAGAATCCACTCAGGGCCGCTCCTGTCCTGCCTCTGGCTGCTCCAAGGTGGGATTCACCTGGAACTCCCCAGGGTTGTATCCAGCCGTGGTTGTATCCAGCTCCTCTCCACGAGGATTTGGGGTTTTCTGTTGGAGATCTCAGGGGTTTCTCCCCAAATCTGAATTATTTATTACCCATGTTCTCAGCACTGATTTGGTCCCAGAGTGTCTTTGGGATAATGCTTCTTGCCTTTAATATGAAAATTCCAGGAATCAGCTGTTGCTCAGCCTGATGGAAAAAATTCCCTTCCAGTTTTATCAGGTGGATGAAATTGTGGATTTCCTGGAGAAATAATTGGATTTTTCCCTCCCTCAGGTGTGCACAGCATCAACCAGAAAGGACCAGTCAGGAGATGAGTTAACATTCCAAAGAGAATCCATGCATTCCCTACTGGGATCTGGGAAAATGCTCTCCCTGAGCACCACCTTGCCAGGATCATTCCTTGGGACAAAATTCCCCCAGACTACAGGCAAAAAACCATCCCCAGTGCCCCATTTTGACCTCTCCACAGGGAAATTCCCACTTGGATCCTTCCATGGCACTTTTCCCATCATTGGGATCGTTAAATGACTCCCCAGCACTCCATAAATTAATTGGCCCAATGGGAAAAGGGAGGGAAGGAGAAGCTGGAGAGGGCAATAAAGAGGGGTGGGAGAATTGGGAATTCCACAAGGGTTGTCCCTTTCCAGGGGCTCCAGCTTGGACAAGCTCTGCATTCCCAAAAATTCAATCGATAAACCAAACATATAAATCCATATGGAATTTTAAAACTTGTTTTAATAATATGCAAATGGGAGGAACAGATCCTCCTCTTTCCTGATTTTTTTTAATGTAGATTGACACAAATTCCTCTTCTTTCCTTATATATGTTTGTGTAGATTGACACCAATTCCTCCTCTTTCCTGACTTTTTTAATGTAGATTGACACAAATTCCTCCTCTTTCCTGGTGTTTTGACACAAAAATGTGTTTGTGAAAGGAAAATATTTATCTTTTGGTGACATAAGCGACTTCCAACTAAAATATCTTCATAAAACCCTTTATTTTTGTGCTAATTATGCCTTATTTGGAGCAAGGAGGGATTCTATGTTTGAAGTAGAGGAAATCATTACAAACTTTGGATATGAATGTAAATATTTGCAGGGAATGAGGTGCTAAATTTCTTTGCTGCAGTCTCTGTTTGGGTTTGAGGTCATTATTAAATGAAATAATGGAATATGGAATATCCAAGGCTGCAGCTTTGAGGCACTTTTTATATCAGGAGCATTTTTACCTCATGGAAACACATCCAGAACTTTGTTCTGTCTTGGTTTGGGATATAAAGCAGGAATAATTTCATTGAGTTAAGGGCATGAGGCTCCCAGTAAGAATATTCCCTTTGGGATTTAATGTATATTCCTTAAGGAACCTGCTTTCAACTCTGCAAATAATTAATCTTTAATGCTCTGGTTGTCTTTCCTTATTCACTGGGATTCTCCAATAAATGGTGCTCAGAAAAAATGACTTTTTTTTTTCTTCTGTGACTGAAGAGATTAATTTCAATAAGTTCTTCCTGGAACTCTTGCGCAAAAATAGAAAATCTCCTTCAAAAATCCACAACTTTCAAAAAAAAACCTTTCTGCTTTATTGGCACCCAAATAATCAGAGTTTGGTTATCAAATACAGGGATTTTAAGGAACATCCAGTTCTTCCTCCTGCCATGGCAGGGACACCTTGAACTGTCCCAGGTGCTCCCAGCCCCAGTGTCCAACCTGGCCTTGGGCACTGCCAGGGATCCAGGGGCAGCCCCAGCTGCTCTGGTCAAGAACTATTATTATTATTATTATTATTATTATTATTATTATTATTATTATTATCATCATCATCATCATCATCATCATCATCTTCATCTTCATGGGCTTTTATTATTAATAAAATCTCTATGCAGGGAAGTTTTGCCTTCCTGGGATCTTGGATTTTATCCCGTTCTGTGCTTCCACCAGGAAGCTCCATCGAAAGAAGATCCATGAGGGGCTCCAGCTCTGCTGAGCAGGATCACCAGCATCCCACAGCTCTGGAGAGCTGGAATTGTTCACCTGGAGAGGAGAAGCTCCAGGGAGAGCTCAGAGCCCCTGGCAGGGCCTGCAGGGGCTCCAGGAGAGCTGCAGAGGGACTGGGGACAAGGCCTGCAGGGACAGCACCCAGGGAATGGCTGCCAGTGCCAGAGGGCAGGGCTGGGTGGGATCTTGGCAATGAGGAATTGTTCCCTGGCAGGGTGGGCAGGGGCTGGGATGTATTGAATTTTCTGAGTCTGGATTGAAGGCACTGGAGACAGTAATACATGTTCAGACTCAGGTGTTTATTATTTGTTATCAGTAAAACAGTCTCACTGCTGTGAGTTCTGCAGCTTTCCATTAGAAGGCACAAAATAGCCAACAATCTCTTGGTACAAGGTTTTTTAAGACTGAACTATCCAATTAAGAACTGACACCTGGATTATTTTCCCTTTTAACCCAATAACTGATCCCAAAGAGCTGCAATGGGGACTTTTCTGCCCAATTACAAAATGCCACCCAAACCCATGGAGAAGAAGGAGGAAGAAGCACGATGAAGAAGAAACCCAGGACAACACCCTGTGCCCTCCATCATGCTTCCATCCACAGCACACTAAAAACCCCAAAACCTCAATTTCCCACCCAGTGATGCACCTGCACTGCTCTCTATAATCTATCTCACACTTTTGTGGATTCTGGTCTGTCTGGAAGTCTGGGAAACTTTCTCCATGAATGAGGGTCAGAGTCAGGGCACCCCAGAGCAGACACAGAAATATTCCCGGTGCCCTGGGTTTCCACAGGGATGGAATTCCCAGAGCAGCTGTGGCTGCCCCTGGATCCCTGGCAGTGCCCAAGGCCAGGCTGGGCACTGGGGCAGTGGGAGGTGTCCCTGCCATGGCACGGGTGGCACTGGGTGGGCTTTGAGGTCCTTCCAACCCAAACCATTCCATGATCTGGGCACTTCCAAGGGATCGCCCTCACTGCCTGACCCTTCCATGGCTCCTCCAAGCTGAGGAATCCAACTCTGGACAATTCCCAACCCAAGGGGCAGAAAACTCTTGGAAGCCCCAAAGGTCCTCACTGAGGCCGTTCATCCCTGGCAGCTCCTTCCTGCCCCACCTTCCCAGGGCTCATTCCAGACTCCTGGAGCGCTCCAAGGAAATTCTTGGGACCATTCCCTGCGCTCCAATATCCCCTGAAGCTTTCAGAGGAGCTGAGATGGCTCCTTTTACCAAGTGCTCCATCCCACAGAGTTCCCAAGCAGCTGCTCCAAAGTAATTGAAGCCATAATGCCCAGAAAAATGACTTTTCTAATGGTTGCCTCCAAGATTTATCTTTTTTTAAATGTAATTAAAAAGTAGATTTCGAAAGATGCTCGGCAACCCAAAGGATTAAATATTAATACGGGGCATAATTAATAAATGATACAGCTCTTGATTACTAATGGGTTATTGACTCTAAAAGCCTGGCATTATGGAATATTAGGGCAAACAAAAGGCTTTGGGGGAAGAATTCGAAGTTTCCAGGATGAAGCTGCATCTTTGTGCTCCTTCAAAACCCTCCAAGTGCCAAAAAATAACATTAAACTGAAATATATCAGTATTAAAACCCTTTTTTTTTTCTCTTTTTATCATTTATTTTCCAGTGGAGTCCCACCCTGTGGGGTTTTTTTTCATCAGAATTCAGCCTAAAAAGCTGTTTTGTTGTAAAATAAATGAAATTTCTTGACATTTCTCTTATTGTTTTTTTCTTTCTTTCAGCTAAATTCTTTCCAAAATATTAAAATTCTTTGCTAAAGACAGAGTTCTGGATGTCTCTGCTGAGTAACATAATAAAAATGAGAAATATGTGAATTATTCAACAAAATAATTGAAATAATTAATAGCAAAAATTCTTTATTCAAAATTATGAATCTAAAAATAATTAAAATATGTATATTTATATTTATATTTATATTAATTTTTATTATAATTTTAATTAATTTTTATTTATTATTATATATTTTTTATTTTTGTTTATTTTTTAATATATTGGACAAAATTCTCTCAAACTTTCAGGACAGGGAGCAATTTTGACTTATAACATTTTACTTTTTGCAGGAAATTACAGCCAAACAATGGTAACATTGACAGGTCTGGGTGGAAAAATTGTAGGGAATGGAGAGAACATGGAATTAGGAATTTAATTTTATTGGGAGGTCCATTGTTTGAGAAACCAGAATTCCAACAGGAGGGTCCTCACTGGAAAGAGTCACCTTATATCCCTAAATCTCAGAGGTAAAACTGGACAGGAAAATTCAGTTTATCAGGGAAGAGGCTGAGAATGAAAATATCAACAAATGTTTTAGCACAGAAGTTTTACTCCTAGGAAAAAAAGTCCAAAATTTTTCTTCAGATAATAGATATTATTTTTCAAGATAATATTGGATTTTAATCTGGATTTCTAACCTAAACTGCAAATTTAATCCCTGTTAATGATTATTTTATAATCAAGCCTAGTTAAGATCTTTAAATAAGTTAAAAACCTTTTTATTCAGGATTTTGCTGTTTTATTCATTTTTTTTACTGTATCCTCTTACGTACCTTAGATTTAAAAGCTGAAACCAGAAAAAATTTGATTTTATTTGAACTTTTGATATTTGATGAGCAATTAATACTCACTTTAAGCCACAGCTAAAACATTCCATGGCCTTTAATCCAAGAAAAGCTCCCTTTAAATTCACCCTCATCTCCATTCAAACTTTGGGCTGCAGCCTGAATTTTTGGGTATTTAAGGATAATTTCTGATGGAATTCTGCCTACCTGCCTGCTAACTGTACGTCTGAATTAAATAATGAATAATGAGTAACTCATAAAAACCTAGACTCAGCTTAAACCAGAGCACAGCCACAGTTTGAGCTGGATTTTTAAATGAACAAGACGAAATTTCTGTGGTCTAGACATGATTTTCTTTTGAAATTTTGTTGATTGATGGAAAATTTCTTCTAGAAATATTTTATTTATTACATCAATATCCTTCTACTTACAGCACTGTCAGTGTGCAGCAAGAATATTCATTAATATTTTGATTTGTTGATTTATTTCTTTTTAGAATATTTATTTTTGAGTATCTGAACTTACAGAGAGGCTTTATATAAATTGAAAATTCTTTTGGTTGATTTTGTTTGGTTTTTACAACATTTCCTCCCAGAATTCAAAATAAATTTTCATTCTACATTTCAGTGATTTTCTGGTTTTGTTTTTATGCCTCAAATCTTTGTTTTCACATTTTTTGCTGGACATTAAAGCCAAATCCTGCTCATAAATCTCAGTGAGACCACCAATATTCCATTTTTCTGGGTGAAACAGGTTTTGCTTAACAGGAAACACAGAACAAGCAATTTTGGATATTTCTGGGGAGGAAATCTTTAACTGATGTTTAACTTTAAATAAAGCTGATCTTGATCTTATTTCTGCTTTTTAGTCTCAGCACGGCAAAACCAATTTCTCATGGCAAAATATACAAAGATTCCCCACAGTTATCAGGTAATTCCATCTCTAAATTTAGAAAACAAAACCACCAACAGCTTCACTATTATATCCTAAAATATTTTATTTGGGTTTTTTTTGTTTTGCTTTGTTTTAATTCTGATTATTTCTGTTGTTTTAAGCCAAGGTGTTTTTCTCCCTGTAGAGAATGACTGGGATGAGGAATTCCAGCATCCACCCCAAGAGTGTTTGGGCTATAAAGGTAGAGAAAATGCAATTTATTATTAAACCATTGCATGGAGCAGCTGGATTTTATCCTGAAGAGCAGCTTTGAGGGAGATTGGAACATCCTGGAATGGTTTGGAGCAGCTCCTGCTTTTCTTCCCCAGGTGGAAAGCTCAGAGCAGGGGATTGGCCCTGGGAACATTCCCCATCCCAAGGGAAATTCCTTTTTTATCCTTCCCTTGGTGCTGTACAGTTCATCCCAGTTGTCCCAGTATAACCAGTGACTCCAAGGGGGTGGATGAGAGCAGAGAAGGGCAGGTCACACCCAAAAAATGCTGCAAATGGAAAAAAAAAGGGAATAATCCCTGGGAACTCTTGGGCTATGGAACAATCAAACCAAACAAGCGTGTGCTGGAAATTAAATCTCCCAGCTGGATTGATTGCTAATGGGCTTTTTTAAATTCCAGCCTTATTTACTGGGGGGAGATAAGAGCTGACTCTGAGCACTTTGGCTGGTTCTGAACCCCGTGGAAGAAATCTAAAGATCACTCAAATTAAGAGGGGCTGGGAACTGCTCCCCGGGGGGATCCAGGGAATGTTTGCTGTGCCCCCATTAGAGCAGGAGAAGAGCCCGGGGCAGATCCAGGCCAATCACAGAGACCATTCCATAAGAAAGTAGCAGCTGCTTTTGTTTTTCTTGAGGAGCGTGGAAAAATCCATCCATTCCCATCAGCACCACGCTTCCCTCCTTGGGTTTTCCTGCTGCTTCGTGTCCTCATCCCGAAAACTCCAGAGCTTTTGGGGAAACAACCCTGGCAATGTGAAATAACCTTTCCTGGGTTATCTGTTTTAAGAGATGGCAGTGGGTTCATTCACGTCTGAACAATTCTGGACACAATTCCAGGTGGAAGGGAGGACAAAGATCAGGAATTGTGTGCAGGGCAGGGATTGTCCCTCTGTGCTGAGATCCCTCAAAGGCTGGGCCCAGTTCTGGTCCTGCGGGAGAGCCCTGGAGGGGCTGGAGCGTGTCCAGGGCAGGGAACGGAGCTGGGCAGGGGCTGGAGAATCCCTGAGGGAGCTGGGCAGGGGCTGGAGAATCCCTGAGGGAGCTGGGCAGGGGCTGGAGAATCCCTGAGGGAGCTGGGCAGGGGCTGGAGAATCCCTGAGGGAGCTGGGCAGGGGCTGGAGAATCCCTGAGGGAGCTGGGCAGGGGCTGCAGAATCCCTGAGGGAGCTGGGCAGGGGCTGGAGAATCCCTGAGGGAGCTGGGCAGGGGCTGGGGCTGGAGCAAAGGAGGCTCAGGGGCCCTTGTGGCTCTGCACAAGTCCCTGCCAGGAGGGCACAGCCGGGGGGGTCGGGCTCTGCTCCCAGGGAACAGGGACAGGAGCAGAGGGAACGGCCTCAGGCTGGGCCAGGGCAGGCTCAGCTTGGACAGCAGCAGCAATTTGCCCATGGAAAGGGAGCTCAGGCCTTGGCAGGGGCTGCCCAGGGAGCTTTGCAGTGCCCAGCCCTGCAGGTGTCCCCTGCAGGTGGCACTGAGTGCTCTGGGCTGGGGACAAGGTGCCCATGGGGCACAGCTGGCACTGCATGGTCTTGGAAATCTTTTCCAACCTCAACTATTTTTCAAACTCAAACTCTTTTCCAACCTCTTTTCCAAGCTCAACCTCTTTCCAACCTCAAGACTCCATGGTCTTGAAACTCTTTTCCAACCTCAATGAATCGGTGATTCTATAAAATATTTTGGATGTGGTTTTTTTTATTTATTTATTTTGAGGAATTTCCTCCAGCCCTTCAGCCCCTTCAATGCAAATCGTGTGCTGGCAACTGGTTTGTTCTGCCATGGTGGGATTTTTATTTCTTTTTCAGCCTGATTTTGAGTCTGGGAGGGTTTTTCCCAACCCAGCTGTTTCTGTGAAAGAGACTTCCTGGCAGAATAAGAACCTCCTGAGTTATAAAAACAAACATGCACAAAGTTACACAAAATAATAAGCAAAAGAATACAAAATACCCGCTCTCTTTTCTGAAAAGGCACCACATTTTTTCCTCTGCCTCAACAGCCCTGAAATCCCAGCAGAAGGCCCTGCCACAGCCTCTGAGTACCCAGCACTGATTGAAAGCTCTCATTAACTATATTTTAGTTTTATATTCCCCGGGTGGCTTGGCCTCACAAATAGAGCTGTCACAGGCAGCAAGAAGTGGCTGTTCTTTCATTATTTTGAACTTTCCCAGCAGGATTCACCGCTCGGGCTTTTTTGAGCCACTTGTGGTTTGGAGCATGCAGGCCCCATGCATTATGTACTAGCTGGGATATTTCTACCTTAAATAGGTGGTGGAACTCTGCAGAGACTGAGTAACCTGTTGGCAAAATGTGACTGGCTCCAAACCTCAGCAAGAAAACCTCAAACCAAAGTTTAAGATGAGAATTGGTTGAGAAAAAAAGGTTTCTGCCTCGTGTCTCTGTGGAGAATTGGGTTGATGGAAATGGGCCAGCACCTTGGTACAGGATTAAAAAGCCCCAGGTTTTATTCTTCCTGCAGCTGAGAGTACTCCAAAATCAGGCTGGAAAATCACTCAAAATCAGGCTGGGGAAGAAACAAAAATTATGTTCTAGCAGAACAAACCAGTTGTGTGCACCTGATGGGCATTGAAGGGGCTGAAGGGCTGGAGGAAAGACCTCAAATCAAAAAATAAACACCTCCAAAATATTTTGTAGAATCACAGATTCCTTGAGGTTGGAAAAGAGTTTCCAAGCCCATGCAGTGCCAGCTGTGCCCCATGGGCACCTTGTCCCCAGCCCAGAGCACTCAGTGCCACCTGCAGGGGACACCTGCAGGGCTGGGCACTGCAAAGCTCCCTGGGCAGCCCCTGCCAAGGCCTGAGCTCCCTTTCCATGGGCAAATTCCTCAGCAAAGGCCAGGAATTTTGGCAGGACTGGGATGGACATGGAGAAGACTCCCCAGGCCATGTCCCTTGTTCCTTGGCTCAGTGAAGGCACCAGCTGAGGTTGCTGAATGTCATTCTAGGACACAAAGTAAAACGACACAGACACTGGAACCTCCAAGGTAAAAAGAGAGGAAGTTTAATTTTGACTTTAACATTTATAGATTTTTTTAAGGTGACAGTGGATTGGAGGATGACAGGGCCACTTCTCCAATGACACTGGACAAACTAAGAGTCCATCAAATTTCTCCTCCTCCAGAAAATCATGCAAAACAATAATTATTTACATAAAAAACTGCATAAGAAAGTTGGTTACAAGAATGTAAACATCAGAAGGCTTAGAAGAGCTCAAAAGAACAGGGTGACAGCTGAAGGTGCTGTGAACCCTGTGGAAGTCAACAAGAACCTCTTTGTTGTCCGAAATTACTGGGGAAATTGGGCAGGAAAAAGGGGATGAATCCCACATCTGGGTGTTGTTCCAGAGCAGCTGGGGCTGCCCCTGGATCCCTGGCAGTGCCCAAGGCCAGGTGGGAGCAGCCTGGGACAGTGGGAGGTGTCCCTGCCATGGCAGGGGTGGCACTGGGTGATCTTCAAGGTCTTTTCCAACCCAAACCATTCCATGATTCTCTGTTCTGGAGCAGAGAATCCAGAATTCTCTGGTTGAGAAGGTTGATATCTGAGTTGAGATACTCAGGTTGAGAACTCCTGATATCTGAGTCAAGAAATGCATCAGGATCAGCATTTCTGCCCCTCTGCATCTTGGGAATTGCAGAGAAAATTCCAGCACAAACCTTCCCCACGCACTGGAAAATTCTCCCTGGACTGTGAAGAATTTGAGATGGGATTTCTGAGTTGTTTCAGGTGATGTGAATTTTTTTAAAATCTTTTACAGGAAGGGTGAGTTTGGTTCACATTTTCACTATATGGTTTAAAAGGTCACAAGGCCCTTAGTTACAAGATTTTTTAAGGATTTATTGACTAATAAAACACTGCTAACAAGGGTATTTATGTTTTTTACTTAGTCTTTCAATATTTCACCTTTGGATTCATGCTATAGTGTAAGCTTTTTTAGTTAATTATGTTCTGACACACAAACCTACAGTGCTGCATTCTAAACTCCTTGTTTACTTCTGGAACTTCTTTTATTTTTTTTTAATATGTTAAACTCTGAAACTTTAAACTTTCCTTTACTTAGCTTAATATGTCTCTGCTTTAAACCATATATCCCCATTCTCCCTTCCAGCACCTCAGTTTGGAAGCTTTTTCCAAGGTCTCAGATCAAATCCTGAGTTTAATTCTAAGCTTTGGCTTCCATGTCTAAAGTCCTGAAAGTTTCCTGCATTTCAGATTCTAACACTGGATGATTCAGCAGAGGCTAAATCCTCTTTTTCTAAAAAAATTCTCATAATTAAGGACTTTCCACCATGTTGAGTTTCAAGAAAAGGAGGATATCATCCAACAGGATTAGGAAATAAAGGCAGCAACAATGCAAATTTTCCAAGTTCTTGAAAGATTTTTTTTCCCCATTTTATTTCCTTAGCAATCTTATTCTGATCTGTTGCAGAATGTGGTGTCTGGTATCCAACTGTATCCATTTCCTTCCTATTCCTAGAGACAGATTTATTCCCAAAGGGAAGAGGAGGAAGAAAGGAATAATTTTTCTAATTCTTCCAAATTTTCTAGAAGCGTTTAATGAAAGCCTGAAGGAAAATGAAGCTCTTCCTGGGGTTATTTAATACAAGCATTCAAGCAGAGCCCTTCCAGTGGTCATAAATAACTGTTTGTGCTCACAGGAAGCAAAATTATGTTTTGATGAAAGCTCATTAAAGGAAAAAAAAACCCCCACTTTTTTATGCTTTACCACAAATGCAAGGCCTTGCTGGCAGAGCAGGTTTCAGGAAGAGGAAAAACAGCAGGAGGAATCCATGGAAAAGGAAGAATTCCTTTCATTCTCAAGTGATTCTCAAGCATTTCTCAAGTGCCTCCTCATTTTGTAGACCCTGGAAGAGCCATTGGATGTTTCTCATTCCAGGTGTTGTGCAGTTCCTCTGCAGATCCTGGGTGGATTTGTCCATGGAAGCACGACCCACCTGCTCCAGCACATTCCCCATGTGAATTTTATTCATTTACACCACTTAAAGTTAAAAAATAAAAATCCTTCAATCCAGGAGAAAAAAATCCTGCAAAAATCTGCACCATTCCCCTATGCACAAATAATTCTGAGTGCTGGAATATTTTCTCTTGGATAAAAGCAAATGGTAAATTTGCCTTTTTAAAAAAAGTTATTTAATTGCCATGAAAATTGCTATGATAACTTCCTATCAGATCATTTTTCCTCTTCCTGATGAATCAAAAAACTACCAAAAAAACCCTGTTGGTGGTACAGCCCCACCACATTTTTTGTTCCTGTGTCCTCAGCCTTCTCCTGGGAATCTTCTCTCCACGGGACAAAGGAGCATCCTGAGCTTTCCAGGGGCCTGGGAACAGAGAAAATTCCACACCCTGTCACCTCTTAGCCCTCAGTTCCAGGTTCTATTTCCCAGCAGGAATGTTGAATTCCTGGACTTTTTATCCCCTCTGTTCCAGCTGAACACTCCAAGTGCCCTCAGCGTTCCTGGTTTGCCCTCTAGACCTGGACAGATCCGAGGCAGGGCCAGCTCTGGGTTTCCTGAACCCTTCACCAAATCTCATTTCTGCCTGAGCATCACTAAACACAAACTCCCTGCCTGGCAGTGATGGACACACCTTTTTTTTAGGGAATTTCGTGGGATCTGGGCCAGGTGGGGAGGTTTAACTCCATCCTTCCCTCACCTCGGTGCCTTTCCAGCAGGAATTATCCGCTCCAGCCTCTGCCTTGCTCTGGGAAGGAGAGAGGAGCATTTCCCAGGCTCTTGGCTCTCTGTGTTAATAACAGAATGACACCAAAAGGCCGCTGGAAGAAATGCAGGTGGGAAAAGGGAAGTGAAATCCTTGGGGAAGGCAGAATCCAGCCAGGGAACTCAGCTCCCAGGGCAGGGATGGGGATTTCCTCAAAATCTCCTCAAAATCTGAGTCTGAGCACTCTGGGCCCCAGAGAATTCCTGATTTTAACATCAAAATTCCAGCGGGATAAGGCTGAAATAACAGAATCAAAACAGAGTTCAGCGAAGTGAAATTGGGGGTGAGAGCAGTGAAGAGGAGCAGATACAGAAAATATTGTGAAAGAAATCAAGTCCTTTAGAAAAGCAGAATCAACAAGGTTGGAGGAGACCTTCAGGATCCTCCAGTCCCAACTTCATCACCCCAAAAACCTCCTCCAATCCCTTTCTAAAATATTTTAGTTAAAAACTCCACGTGTTTATATGGAAAAGATATAAAAATCCAAATGGCTGTAGAAGCTGAGCATCAAAAGAGTTTGCAGGCTCCAGAAACTGAAGTGAAGAGGCTGAAAAAAGGAAAGGAAAGGAAAGGAAAGGAAAGGAAAGGAAAGGAAAGGAAAGGAAAGGAAAGGAAAGGAAAGGAAAGGAAAGGAAAGGAAAGGAAAGGAAAGGAAAGGAAAGGAAAGGAAAGGAAAGGAAAGGAAAGGAAAGGAAAGGAAAGGAAAGGAAAGGAAAGGAAAGGAAAGGAAAGGAAAGGAAAGGAAAGGAAAGGAAAGGAAAGGAAAGGAAAGGAAAGGAAAGGAAAGGAAAGGAAAAGAAGGAGTGAGTTTTTTGCCCAGAGTTTTTGCCCAGAACATTCCCAGAGCACTTGGACACAGCAAATTATGTTTGGCTGTAGTTAAAATCTTGTTTTCCTTGTTGAGCTGTTGGTGCTCAGAATAATCCCAGTCCATCAGCACAGCTCAGGGGGTGCAGGTTGAATATTCTACAAGAAAGAGCAAACACAGAGTGAGGAAGGGGGGAAAAGGGAGGGGGATTAACACCAGTTTAAAACTGTCAGACCCAGACAGCTCTAAATGCAAAAGGGAGCCAAGGTTAAGGTCTTTGCTTGATTCACTGTCACTTGATAGCTACAGGAAATTAAACCACAAAAGCTCTGGTCAAAAAGCATTAATAAAAGCAAGGGAATTGAGGTGAGGAAAAATGTTATGATGATTAAATGTCATTTTTTAGTGTTTTGGGGATGCTCAGGTGAGGGCATCCCACTGGAAGTGTGGCAGGAACTGTGGATTTTGGTGTTGTCACTGAGTTTTTGCAGCTTGGCTGATCCCAAGTCCTGGTGGAATATGACTCACACGCAGCCTTAATCCCAACAATGCAGTGCAGGGACATTCCAGCATCTGTTAGGAATTGTGGCAGCTCCAGAGGGCACAGCTGGTCATGTTTGAAGTCGAGACCCTCTGGTTTGGGCAAGGAGCTGTGGTGGAAAAAGAAATGCCAAGGTTCTGGAACAAAGGAGGGAATGTTTTTCCTCGTGGAGCCATTTTGCATTGGCCAAAAGGACAGTGTAACTCACAACAGAACTCTGGGAGTTAGATAACTGCTCTAAAATGGTCTGAAACTGGGTTGTTCCTCTTAAAAATGCCTGGGATGGAGGTCTGGAATGGTTTCATCCATGCTTTTTCACCCAGCACGATGGGCACATTTTCCTTTGCAGTTCCATGGGAAGCCCTGGAATTTTTTGGTCTCTGGATCTGCTCTATCCCTGGGGTTTGGATGTGGAAAAGTGCCTGGGGATCATCCTTCACTTCAGCCCTCTTGCCCCTTTCCCAGCACTTAAAAGAAAGCTGAAAGTCTCTCTCATCATAAAGGAAGCCCCTTAATGGAAATCTTTGACATGGATGGAGCAGTGGAAACACTCAAACTGCTGGAAATGGCCAGGGGAAAGGGGGGGAAAAAAGGGAAAAACCCAGCAAGAACAAGCCCAAAATGAACCATTTGACAGAGAATCATAAGCTTGTTTCAATTATAAAAAGCTCCTTGAGGCCCAGTGTGCGTTCCCCGTGCACGACAATAAATCAAGATCACTTACTTGAGGTGCTTTGTTATAAAGCAGCCCTGCTTCCTTCTGGGATTAATGACTAAAAATCCTGCTAAAGATTAACTGGCTGGCTTTAATTTCATTAAGGGGGAGAAAAAAAAGATCAGCATCTCCCACATTTTTCAGCTTTGTTCAGCCCCCACTCTGCATTTGGTTGTTGGGGCTAAGGCTGAGGAGGCAAAGCCTTCCGAAGGAGTTTTGTTTCAGGGAATGTTGTTCCCCAAAATGTTGGAATTCTGTTCCTCTTTCTGCAGCAATTCCCACATTAATACAGAGCTCCCTGGCTTCCTGAGGGTTTTGGGAATCAGCTGTGCACAGCAGCATCAATGGGAACAGTTGGAATTAATGGGAATTGTTTCCTGGTTTTTCACACAGGTGGCAAAGACCAAATGCCCCACAAATCCTTCATTGCTTTGGGTTTGGAGTTTTGGGCTGATCCTCCTGGGCATCCACTTTATCTGGGATTTTCACCATCTGCCATGGATTGCAGGATTTGAAGGATTCAGCTGCACAAACTTCCTAAGAAAACCCTGGGGCAGAGTGGACATCCCTTCATACCCCCCCTGGAGCACAGCAAGAGCTGGATTGCCCAGTTCAAAGTGAAAAACAGAAGGAATTTTCCACATTTGAATGTATAATTCCCTCACAAAGCATTCCCTGTTTTCTGCAGGTAGGTGAGAAAGGACTGTGCACTCAGCTCTCCTGAAATAATTAAAAGGTCATCAATTTGCTGTCACTGTAGTGATATGCTTTAATTACATTCTACAAATCTATTGAACGAGCTATCAAAGGCAGATTATATTGCTGAGATGTGTTATTATTTTAACAACAAACCAATGTCTGTTTGGAGGAATGCATGGAAATATGATCTGGGCACAGCTGAGGTGAATCCAAATCTTCTCTACTGCAGCATTATCTGGATTTGCCACCCTGAGAACTCTGCTCAGAAATGAAGAGCAAAAGAAATTCAGACAAGCAGCAGATCTTGTGCATTAATGTTCAACGTTATTTTGGGTTCAAATTTATGTTCAAACTGAAATAGGGGAAATTTAGGTTCAAATTTAGGAAGAAATTCTTCCCTGTGAGGATGGGGAGGCCCCATCTCAGGTTTTCCAGAGAAGCTGTGGCTGCCCCATCCCTGGAAGTGTCCAAGGCCAGGCTGGATGAGGCTTGGAGCACCACAATTCACAAGTACAACTCATATCCCTAAATTTTAAAGTTACATATCCGTACTCAATCCTAATGATCTCCAGCTGGTTTGTTTTCCAGCATACTCTGCTGTTGGAATCTTAGCAGGCAGCTCAAATGTGAAATGAATTCTATTTTATCCTATCAAAAGTAAAAGGATTCTTCTTCCTGTCAAACAAAATGGCACAGAGAGGTTCCTTCAAGGGAATTAGGAAACAGAGGAAGGACAAGTTAAACAAAAAGAACAATGGAACACAAGAGATTTAGAAGGTGATGTCAAGGATTTGCTGGAAGTGCCTGTTGGAAGGGCATTTTTCCCTTTGCTCCTCACCAGGACAAAGGAGGATGGAGAACCAACAGCAGAAGAGGAAATCTTCCAGACCTGGAACTCTGTCCCTCAGCTTGGCTGCAGCTCTGAGACTCAAGTCTGCCTCATAAATTTTACAGGATTAAAAGGCACAATAAAAAGGCAATTTCAGAAGAAAGGAATGAGTCAAGGTCCATAAAACCCTGGGGAAAATTGGTGCCGTTCTCAGGAGGAATTTCCAGCGTCCTGCTGAAAACATCCCACCAAAATCATCCATGGTAAGGTGGAAGATATCTAAAATCTCCCAGTCTGACAACAAAAGGTTGGTGTCATCATGTCCCCAGGCTGCTGAAAGTGTCACTGAGCTCTGTGTCACATGTCTGGGGTCACTGGGGTGTGCTGGGCTCTTCTGCTGGTCCAGGAAGCAGCAAAAGGAGTTCACCAAAATCCCGACAAAAGGATTGCGCAGGGACCATCTCCTGCCACTGAGGGTGCCCTGTCCTTGGGAACAGAGGCTCCAGGACACTCCCAAGAGTTCAGCCCCTTCCCAGGATCCTTGGGGAGCTGCAGGGAGGGAAACTCTCCTACATTATTAATGTCACAAGGAGGGGACACTCCATGGACCTGGCTCCAGAACTCCTCAGGGTGGAAACTGCAGCCAAGGCACAGACCGGGATCTTATCACAAAATCCTGGAATATCCTGAGTGGGAATAAACCCCCAGGATCATCAATCCCAGCCCTGCCCTGCCCAGCCTGGGCATCCCTGGCAGCGCTGGCCAAAGGCTCCTGGAGCTGTGGCAGCCTCGGGGCCGTGCCCATTCCCTGGGCAGCCTGGGCAGTGCCAGCACCCTCTGGGCAATGACCTTGCCCTGAAATCCAACCTTGATTTCACTGCACTTCACTCCTCTCCTCTTTTTCGTGCTCCAGTTTTTTGAAAGGATTTCACTACCACCCTTGGATTAAAAGGCTTTACTAAAAACCTTTGATGTGAAGACTGACAGAGCTGGGATTGTCCACCCTGGAGAAGAAAAGCTCCAGGGAGAGCTCAGAGCCCCTGGCAGGGCCTGCAGGGGCTCCAGGAGAGCTGCAGAGGGACTGGGGACAAGGCCTGCAGGGACAGCACCCAGGGAATGGCTGCCAGTGCCAGAGGGCAGGGCTGGATGGGATCTTGGCAATGAGGAATTGTTCCCTGGCAGGGTGGGCAGGCCCTGGCACAGGGTGCCCAGAGCAGCTGGGGCTGCCCCTGCATCCCTGGCAGTGCCCAAGGCCAGGCTGGGCACTGGGGACAGTGGGAGGTGTCCCTGCCATGGCACTGGGTGATTTTTAAGGTCATCCTCAAGGTCTTTAAGTCCTCTCTGTGCAATCTGTGCCGATGCCAAATGGCAGCAGAATATTTGGCAGTGATTTGGGCCATATATTCTCCATGCATGCCCAGAAAGTTGCTCCTAAATTGTCCCCTCTCCCTGTTCTGCTCTTGCTCTGCATTACCTGACTAAAACAAGGGAACAACCCCATGATATTCCACTTTCCTCCCCATTAAATAAAACCCACATAAACCCAGAGAATTAGAAACTTTCTCCTCTTGTTACTTTGGATAAAAGTACACTCAGAGCTCCATGTAGGTAAGTGGTGTTTTTTCTCCTGAGTTACTCCCAGTAATTACCACAAACTTTTCCCAGCACAACACCAAACCAGAATCTGCTGGGAAAAGCATTCCAGCAAAACCCAGGACACTTTGTGAAAAGTTTTTACCTCACACCAAGCACCTGAGGAACCAGATTTGCCTCACAGGAGAAGCGTCAGTCCTGAGCACACAGATCCTGGCTCCCACCACCTCCTCCTGGCTGGAAGAGCAGGACTGGGAACCCTTTCCATGCATTCAGTTTGCAATCCTGGCTGAAGAGCAGGACTGGGAACCCTTTCCATGCTTTGAGTTTGCAATCCTGGTTGAAGAACAGGACTGGGAACCCTTTCTGTTGTGGTTTGTGTTTGGTTTGTTCCGTTCTCCCCTCTCCTAGCTTGGCAAGTTGGTCTGGCTCAAACCCCCAGTTATGTCAATCACGGTTTTCCCCTCCTCATTTTCCCTCATTATCCCTTATTTGTCCTTGTATCCCCTCCCCAGGCCTTCTGCCAATCACTGGCACCCCGCCCCAAGTTCCAGAATCTTCCAGCTAGGGTGTCGAGTGACTGGCTGGTTGGCCTGGGCTCCTCCCCTGACCTATCCCCATTGATCCACACCACCCATCAGTCTTCAATGTATGCAAATTTTCGTTCTGTGATTGGTTTCTTGTGTACCCACCCCTTCCCTGTAAAACCTGGTCCCCGGAGGGGCCCGGGGCTCCTCCTCCGCTCGCCACCTTTGGGTGGCCACCCTGCACTTCCCCTACCCTGGATTAAACCAAGTTAATTCACCCAGCAGAGGAGGGCCGTCTCTTTTCTTCACTCCTGCGGCGTGGTTGCTTCAATATCGGTGACTGTTTCCTCTCACCCCACCCACGGTCGGCACATGCTTCTGGCTTCGTGCCAGGGGAGTGCCGGTGTAGCTGAAGGTGGCTGGATTCTCTAAATCCCTTCAGCCGGGCCCCCCTTAAAAACAGCCACAGCTTCAGTTGCTGGCGCCCACGCGGGGCCCCTCTGCATCGATTGCCTGCTCCTGGTCGGCCGGATTCGGGACCAGTAGAGCCTGGACTTACAATCTTCGCAAGGACCCTACGGATTTTGGACTCCGTCCTTTGGACGCAGCAGCACCCCGAGGTGAGCAGGCCCTCTGAGGCAGCGCTCCCCGGGGACCGGACGGGACCTCGAGCACCCCGAGCCGTCCGGCCGCAGGACCCGCTTCGCCGCGCTTTCCTTTGATAGCCCACCGGACACGTGAGTGTTTCGCCGCTCTCCCTGTCGTCCTCCCCAGTCCCCAGGGTGTTCTGCCGCCCTCCCTTGATTTTACAGGCAGGGGCCGGTGGGTGGTCACCTTTTAGTTTTCGTTTTCCCTTTTGCGTGGCAGATTGGGCTCGAAGTTCTTAGTAGTGGACATTTGACTTCGTGGGAAGTCTCTACTAGCTATGGGTGCTAAGCTGTCCACTGCCCAAAAGAGACTTATTATCCAAGTTGAGGGAATCCTTGTTGGGGGGGGAATTGTTTATGAAAAACCTGTTGTTGAAAAATTAATAAAATGGGTCTCTTCTGAGTTCCCGGAGGTTTCGCCTGACCTGATCAAAAATCCGGCCTTTTGGCGGAGGGTTAAAACTCGACTCTCGGAGTTGTTCAGGCCAGGCGACGCTTCCCTCATACAATTGGCCAGGCTTGTTGCCCAAATTAGAAAAATATTAAAAGAAGAAGGGAGCTCAGAACAGGCCACAGTTCGAGTAAAACGTTGCCCCAGTTCGGTTTCCTCACCCTCTGTCCCGAATACCCCTTCCCGTACGCCCAAACTTAAAACCGGGATTCTGAAGGGGGCACCCCCCCAGACCAGCCAGGCGCAGGGAGTTCCATCATCCCCTGGCCCTCTCCAGAATACCCGGTCCCCCCGCCCCGAGAGTTCTGGCCAAACTCTCGGGGGCTCCTCGACTTGTCCTGCCTCCCCTGCTCCTGTCCCCAAACCCCAGAGTTATGTACCCCAGTTCGTTGAATCCCCAGTTTGCCCCGGGTCGCCTCTGGTTTCACAAGATGGCCGCGGCGTGGCCCAAAATGGAGGCGACCGCATGGTCGAGATGGCGGGAAAACCCCCATCCTCATCCCAGAATCCTTTTCTTCCAAGTTCCAACCCCTTCCTGCCTCTCGGCCACTCCCCTTTCCCCGCCCCTTCCCTCCCGACCTCCCCCCAGCTCCACCCTCTATCTGACCCCTCCCATCTCGTTTCCCCGCCTCCCTTTCCCATGATAGCTCCTCCCATCGTTCCTCCCACAATCCCGCCCCTTTCCCCGCCCACCGCTTGCCACTGTGCCCCGCCTCCTGCTCCCGCCTCCGGGGACGGCCCCTCGTCATCGGGCCGCCCAGTCTCCCGCCACGCCCCCTCCTCCCCTTCTTCCGGTTCCCACGGTTCGGGGCCCGGGGGGGGGGGGGCCAAAGGCCGGGAACCGGAGCCGGCCATGGTACCATCGGCGGCTCCGGTTGTTTACCAGCCAGAAGCGGGTGGGGGAGTGCGTCGCCAATGGGTCCCATTAAGTCATTCACAAATTAGGGAGCTGGTCAAAGCCCAAAAGGAGTACGGCCGGGAGAGTGAATACTTCCGGGGAGTTTTGGAAGCAACACTCTCCGAAGCAGAGATCACCCCCTTCGATGTCCGGCGGCTTTTCACTTGCCTGCTGAATCCATCCGAGCGGGTAATGTGGGAGGCCGCCTGGAGAAGGGGGGTGACTGAAGCCCTCCCAAGCCTGTGGAGTCAACCCCAATCGGGAGTTGATTTCACAGGTCGCCCTTTGGCCATCGACCAGCTCCTGGGGACCGGGGACTGGGAAGATGGGTACTCCCAGGCGAGTACCCTTCCCCGGGAGGCTCTTAAAGCGTCGGCAGCTGCCGCAGAAAAAGCCTTTTTGTTGCTGCCGGGGGGCGCGCCCCCAACTGCCTTTTCTAGAATCTTTCAGGGTCCAGACGAGGCCTTCCTTGACTTCGTGGAGAAGTTGAGGAAGGCCATTGAACATCAGGTGTCGGACGAAGGAGCTAGAAGCACCATCTTGCGGGAGGTGGCGTCCTCAAATGCCAACCAGGCATGCAGGGATGCCATCCTCAGCCTGCCCCTCCACCCGGCACCGCAGATGGCTGATATGTTGGAAGTGTGCGCGCGTAAGGTCCCGCTACTGACCACCAGGGACAGCGAAAAGAGGAGGATTCAACCTCCCCGGGTCGCCGCGGCAGAAGAGCCCTCCACCGAGCAGGGTGTTGCAGCAGCTGTTTCGTCGAAGTCCTCCGCACCCTGCCATTTGTGTGGGAGGACTGGACATTGGATGCCGGACTGCCCCCTACGGGCAGAATTTTACAAATTTAAAAGGGAGCAGGGACAGTTGGGGGCTAACCCCCCAAAAAACTAAAATCGGAGCGCAGTGCCCCCCTGCGCGCTGACAAAAATCAGGCGGGCCATTTATCATCATCGCGTAGGGGGAAGGGAGATCAGGGACCGCCGCCAACTAAATGTGACCAATACTTACCGGACTTGACTTCTGTTTTACCAATTCAAACAAGACCTGTGCTAACGGCCGCTTCTGCTTTTGCACCCTATAGGTTGCGGCTCTCGGAGGCTCTCCACCTGAGGACCTCCGACCTTCAACTCGTTGCTGTCAACCCGGAGTGCCCAGGTAACTGGGGACGGATTCGCTGCAAGTATGTTGTGGTCGGTGATACTAAGCACACGCCACCGACGGTGAACATTATCCCGGGCCTCTTACCATCGGACCCGGGGGTGTTCGCCGTCGGCCTGCACTGTGTCCAGCCCCCCATCTTTTTGCCTAAAGGGCAGATTGTAGCTCAGGCAATCCCAGTGCCTGAAATAACCTGGGATTTATATCAAACATCAGAAAACACCACGCCGACCATCGCATGGGCCCAGGTTTTGGGGCACGAAAGACCTTGCCTCAATTGTTATATTACAAAAGGGGGGGAAGGCAAACAGCTAAAAGGCCTTTTGGACACTGGGGCGGATGTCACGGTCATTCCTTCTCGGGAGTGGCCGTCGCATTGGGAGTTGCAAACCGCGCCTGGACACGTCCGTGGTGTTGGGGGTTTACAATTGGCCAGACAATCTAAGAGCATCGTGCAAATTACGGGGCCTGATGGGCAATTGGCTTCTATACGCCCATTCGTTTTAGATTATACGGAGCCCCTGTGGGGGAGAGACCTCCTAGCCCAGTGGGGAGCCCGAATTGACCTTCCAGCGGCTCCCCAGGTTTTTCGGGCGGCGGTCACTGATGAGCGCCCTACCTGGAAGCTCAATTGGAAATCAGATAAGCCAGTCCAGGTAGTGCAGTGGCCGCTTAATAAACAGAAATTGGCGGCGCTCAAGGAGCTCGTTGAGGAGCAACTACTTAAGGGCAATATCGTGGAGACCACGTCACCGTGGAATTCTCCCGTGTTTGTCATCAAAAAGCCCAATAAGGACAAGTGGCGGCTTCTCCACGACCTCCGCCAAATCAACAACATTATAGAAGATATGGGGCCTCTCCAACCAGGGATGCCCTCCCCAACGATGCTCCCACAAAATTGGGAATTGGCTGTGATTGATATAAAGGATTGCTTTTTTCAAATTCCCCTCCACCCGGACGATGCCCCGCGTTTTGCGTTCACGGTTCCTTCCATCAACCGTGAGTCCCCAAGCAAGCGCTACCATTGGCGGGTCCTTCCACAAGGCCTAAAGTGCAGCCCAGTGATCTGCCAATGGTACGTCGCTTCCTTGCTGTCCCCAATACGTGCAGTGGTAAATGATGCCATCATTTACCATTACATGGATGACATCCTGGTGTGTGCCCCGACCGCTGACATACTTGGCCACGCCCTTGACCTGACAGTCGATGCGCTGGTTGCTGCAGGGTTCGAGCTCCAACAGGAAAAAATTCAAAGGGTGCCGCCTTGGAAGTATCTGGGCCTGGAAATTACTAAGAGGACCATTGTTCCTCAGAAATTGGCTATTGTAACAACTATCAAAACCTTGGCGGATGTTCACCAGCTGTGTGGATCTTTGAATTGGGTAAGACCTTGGCTGGGCATACCAACAGAAGACCTGGCCCCCCTTTTCAATTTATTGAGAGGGGGAGAGGAGCTAAGTTCTCCCAGGACCCTTACCCCAGAGGCGAGGATTGCACTAGAGAAAATCCAGAGACTCATTTCGGCTAGGCAGGCCCACCGCTGTCATCCGGGCCTGCCATTTAAATTCATTATTTGCGGCAAACTGCCACACCTCCACGGGGTGATTTTTCAGTGGGACAACGCCACCAAAGGCAGGGACCGGGGCTCGAGTGACCCCCTCTTAATCATTGAGTGGGTGTTCCTCAGCCACCATCGGTCCAAGAGAATGACACAGCCTGCTGAACTGGTGGCAGAGTTGATCCGGAAAGCTAGGCTGAGGATCAGAGAGCTGGCAGGCGTTGATCTTGCGTGCATATACATTCCTCTTAAATTAAATTCGGGCCACCTAAAACAAAAGGTAATTGACAGCCTCCTGCAAACGAATGCAGCTTTGCAGTTCGCTCTAGATAGCTACTCCGGCCAAATTAGTGTTGATCGGCCGGCCCATAAATTATTCAATCAGGAGTTCGTATTATCTATAAAATCGATCCAGAGCAGAACTCCTCTAAAGGCAATGACCATTTTTACTGACGCGTCTGGAAGATCCCATAAGTCAGTCATGACTTGGAGGAATCCCCAAACTCGGGAGTGGGAGTCCGATGTCACCGAGGTTGAAGGTTCACCTCAAATTGCCGAGTTGGACGCAGTCGTCAGAGCCTTTGAGAGGTTCCCTGGACCTTTCAATTTAGTTACGGATTCAGCCTATGTAGCGGGTGTAGTGTCCAGAGCTGAAAATGCTGTGCTGCAGGAGGTGTCAAACCCAAAATTGTACGACTTGCTCTCCAAATTGGTTCAATTGGTCTCCCACCGAGAGCAACCCTTTTATGTCATGCACGTGAGATCACACACCGATTTGCCGGGGTTCATAGCGGAGGGCAACCGGCGAGCCGATGCCCTTGCCGCCCCTGTTCAAGTGGCCCCGCTCCCTGATCTCTTCAGTCAAGCCAAGATCAGCCACCAGTTGTTCCATCAGAATGCGCCTGGCCTGGTTCGGCAGTTCCATCTGACGCGCGAACAGGCCAAGGCCATTGTGGCTACATGTCCTCACTGCCAGTCCCACCAGCTCCCTTCTGTCCCTCTCGGAGCTAACCCCCGTGGTTTGTCCAGCTGCGAGGTGTGGCAGATGGACGTAACCCATTATCCATCATTCGGCCGCTTTAAGTTTGTACATGTCTCTGTGGACACTTTCTCTAGTGCTGTCTTTGCCTCTGCCCACACAGGTGAGAGGGCTGCAGATTGCAGGAAGCATATGCTTCAGGCATTCGCGGTCCTGGGCATCCCTAAGGTAATCAAAACAGATAACGGCCCAGCTTACAAATCCAAGGAACTGCGGAGCTTCCTACAGCAATGGGGAATAGAACACAAGACCGGCATCCCCTATTCCCCGACAGGCCAAGCCGTGGTGGAGAGGACCCACCAGAGCCTTAAAAGGGTTTTGGAGCAACAGCATTCGGCAGTGAAGGTGGAGTCCCCTCACATCCGTCTCGCACGGGCGTTGTATACTATCAACTTTCTAAATTGCTCCTTTGAAAATCTCAACCCGCCCATAGTGCGACACTTCGGGAAGCACGAGGAGCTGCGACCTAGGGCCAGGCCCCCGGTCCTCATTAAGGATCCGGAGACCTGGAAAACGGAAGGGCCATTTGATCTCGTGACCTGGGGTAGGGGTTACGCTTGCGTGTCCACTCCCTCAGGTCCGAGATGGATTCCATCAAAGTGGGTCAAGCCCTACCGCCCTAAGCGGGGTGCAAAACCGGAACCGGTCCCACAGGTAGCAGAGGCGTGCTGGCGGCGGAAACGGCGGAACTGGTGGGCGAGCCACCATTGACCACGGTCCTGACCCCCCCCCTCTCAAGCCAGACCTTCTTAATTTATATTTCTGTTTCTTTTTAGTTGATCTCCCGCCTGCATGGACCCGATGACCATCATTACCCTCCTGACAGTCCTCCTTATCGAGACTCTACCACCACCTGCGAACCCCTGGATAGTTCCCCAGCCAAAGGCGAACGTGTGGAGGACCCTCGCTCAAGCCATGGGGCAGGAGCACATCTGCCTGGACCTTGGCTCTGCTGAAGACCCGATGTCGTCCTGCCTAGTGGGGATCCCTCTCCCTCCTTTTGAGTTTCCTTACCCCTTTAATGTTACTTACAATCCGCCCCTCATGGTAGACGCCCAGAACGCCTGGAGGGACGGGCTCAGGAAATTGACCCCCCTGCAGTCCGACCCCCCAGAGCTCCATCTAGTCGGCTCCGCTAGAGCATCGGCTTGTATCTGGTTTCAGTATTCCCCCCTTTTCGGTTCCTCGAGGTACTCCTTCATCGGGCCGCCTAGCCCGGAGTACCAAGCAGCGCAATGGTGCAATTTCACCATCCGGTTGCCCTTTGCATCTACCTCAGACACCAAACCGCTGGCGCTGCCCCGAGGAACATTTTTCATTTGCGGAGACCGGGCATGGGCTGGCATCCCCCCTCGTCTGGCCGGAGGCGTCTGTACGTTTGGCAAGCTGACGCTGCTTAACCCCAACGTCACTCAAATTAGGGATTGGAAATATAAGAGATCGCAGTCTAAATTGGCAATATCCAAAAGAGATCTTCGTGATTTCGACCCAGACTGCGACTCCAAAATTGAACATTGGGCCAAACCAAAATCGGTCGCGCTCACTCTCTTTTTGCCGTGGGTGTCGATCGCGAAGTCTCTGGGTGAATTGGGCCGCCTGGAGTGTTGGGTGGCAAAGCAAGCAAATTTTACCTCGGCTGCCTTGACTGACCTCCTCGCAGACGAGGAAACAACTAGGAAGGCGACCTTGCAAAATCGGGCGGCCATCGACTTCCTCCTGCTACTCCACCACCACAGCTGTGAGGAATTCGAGGGCCTGTGCTGTTTAAATCTGTCATCCAAGGCAGAAGATGCGAGGGTCTCCATACGCAAGATGAAAGAGCTCGTCCACGAGGTTAAGAGTGAGACATCGGACTGGCTGGGGAACCTGTTCAAGGGCTGGGGACTGTCAGGATGGGCCGGGTCCATAGTTCGGTCTGTCTTATATTTTGTTTTAGTTATATTCATAATTGTCATCGCCTGCTCCCTAATGTGGGGATTGGTTAAGAGACTTCTGCTGAATGCCTCAGCGGCCAACATAAACCATCTGGAGCTTTCAGATGTCGAGGAGGACCCTGCCTCGACTTCAGACTCTGAAAGCATGAGCGGTGGAAGCCTGGACTTTAAAACAGCACAAGAGACAACTGCCGCCTGATTATAAGGGACTGTTTGTTTTCTCCCTTCCTTTTCTTTTTAAAACAAAAAAGGGGGAGATGTTGTGGTTTGTGTTTGGTTTGTTCCGTTCTCCCCTCTCCTAGCTTGGCAAGTTGGTCTGGCTCAAACCCCCAGTTATGTCAATCACGGTTTTCCCCTCCTCATTTTCCCTCATTATCCCTTATTTGTCCTTGTATCCCCTCCCCAGGCCTTCTGCCAATCACTGGCACCCCGCCCCAAGTTCCAGAATCTTCCAGCTAGGGTGTCGAGTGACTGGCTGGTTGGCCTGGGCTCCTCCCCTGACCTATCCCCATTGATCCACACCACCCATCAGTCTTCAATGTATGCAAATTTTCGTTCTGTGATTGGTTTCTTGTGTACCCACCCCTTCCCTGTAAAACCTGGTCCCCGGAGGGGCCCGGGGCTCCTCCTCCGCTCGCCACCTTTGGGTGGCCACCCTGCACTTCCCCTACCCTGGATTAAACCAAGTTAATTCACCCAGCAGAGGAGGGCCGTCTCTTTTCTTCACTCCTGCGGCGTGGTTGCTTCAATATCGGTGACTGTTTCCTCTCACCCCACCCACGGTCGGCACATGCTTCTGGCTTCGTGCCAGGGGAGTGCCGGTGTAGCTGAAGGTGGCTGGACTCTAAATCCCTTTAGCCGGGCCCCCCTTAAAAACAGCCACAGCTTCACCTTTCCATGCATTCAGTTTGTAATCCTGGTTGAAGAACAGGACTGGGAACCCTTTCCATGCATTTAATTTGCAATCCTGGTTGAAGAACAGGACTGGGAACCCTTTCCATGCATTGAGTTTGCAATCCTGGCTGTAGAGCAGGATTGAGAACCCTTTCCATACATTGAGTTTGCAATCCTGGCTGGAATAGCAGGACTGGGAACCTTTTCCATGCTTTGAGTTTGCAATCTTGGCTGTAGAGCAGGACTGGGAACCCTTTCCATGCATTGAGTTTGCAATCCTGGTTGAAGAACAGGACTGGGAACCCTTTCCATACATTTAATTTGCAATCCTGGCTGGAATAGCAGGACTGGGAACCCTTTCCATGCATTGAGTTTGCAATCCTGGCTGGAATAGCAGGACTGGGAACCCTTTCCATACATTTAATTTGCAATCATGTGAAACACCCCCAGCCTGTGGTCAGCGGCCGCACGCAGACTTTGTCATTTTGCTTACTGACCACACGCTGCCATTGATCAATCCCAAATTGGATTATTGTTAGCTTTAAAAGCGCCTCAACAGCAGAAAGTGGCGGGGGAGGCTGGCAAAGCAGAGATGGATCGTGGAATAAACAGCCCCAGTGACAGGATTTCAGCCAGAATTGATCACTGTCAGCGAGTTAGTGGTCAGCTGTCTGACCTTTGGGGCCCAAAGCAAACATCAGAATAATGTTTAGACAAACACATTTGATTTTGGAGGTAATGGGTTTGTCAACTAAATGACAAACCTTAGAAAGGTCAAAGGGAGAGCCATTTTTCAGGCTTTTTTCAGGCATTAATCGTTCGTTTGGGGAGCGGTGTCTTTTGGAGCTGGACGGAGGGAGAAGTTCACTTTGTGGGTGTTTTTGTGCCTTCACAGGCACCAAAAATTCAGCCACAGGGAGCATTCCCATCCAAGCCAGGCTGTCCCCAACCCCTGTCACTCCCAGCTGCCTGTAGAACCTAAAATCCTAAAAGAACCTGGAATCCTAAAAGCAGTGGGGTTGGGATCTGGGGCTCTGGAGGGCTTTCAGCAGAGTTTAACCCCACCACAGCTCCCTGCAGCAGGTGTGGGGAAAGGCTCTGAGCACCTGGGTGAAATCCAGCTTCTCCACCAGCAACGGGAGATGCCTGTGGCTCATCATGGCCTGGCACCACTCATCCCAAAATCCCAGAGCCGTGGAATCAGGGTGGGAAGAGCCCTCCAGGATCATCCAGTCCCACCATCATCATCACCCCAAGGGCCACATCCAGACACCTCCTGAACACTTCCAGTGACCCCCCCAGCTCATCCCAACTCCTGACCACTCCTGAGGGATGAAATTTCTTTCCTCATCAATCTGAACCTCCTCTGGTACAATTTGAGGCCATAAATGGGGTTTTTCCCTCACTTGTTGTGCCACATCCTCCAGGCTGGGAGGCTCCTGCAGCACATCCATACAGGGAGGAAGGCAAAGGAAAAGTGCTTGGATATGTTTTGGAGAGGTTAATAAATGAGAAAGCCTAAAGGGACTGGGAGAAATAAGAAATCCTAAAGGAAATATCCTTCTGATTTCACAAGATACAGTAAGGACAACTCAGGGAAAACCCCAGGAATGCTGGCGAAAAATTAAGGAAAATGAACAAAAAATGATAACACAAATAACAAAAAAAAAAAAAGCTTTTGAGTTGAAAACTCCTGGCTCTGGCTCTTGCAGTGCTGTTTAAACAGCTTTTCCCTAGATTATTTTCCTGACAAAGTTGAAAGCAGCATGAGATATTCTTGCAGAAAACACCAGCAGGGTCTTCTTCATCGTGTGTACATCAAAATCACTTGGGAAGCAAAGTGATTTTCACTGTCTTATTAATTAATTTCTGATTTATTGTTATTAATAATCTTATTATTAAGTATTAATAATTAATTTAAAATCTTATTGTTAACTAATTTATTGACACCCACCCCCTGTCCCCAAAAAACATTTGAACAGCAAGACCATGTTAAGGAAGAAAGGCTCTGGAATTGGAAAAAGGAAGCAGCTTCTGTTGGTGTATAGAAAAAGCAAAGGAATACTTGGAATATTCTAACAATATCCAAATTAACTGTTTATGCTCAGGCAGATAATTTATGCCTGGAAATGAGGAATATTTTTCATTTTATATTCTCCTGGCCTTGTCTTTTAGGTCTCTGTCCTCACTGCTGGAGGTGAAGAGCTTCATTGTAGAATTGATCAAAAGTCAGGAATTTTGTTTGGCAAGAAGACTTCCATCCAAAGCAGAAATATCCAAGACAGGAATATTCTTTCCTCGGGATAATTTAAAATTTTTAAAGTTTTTAAGCTTTAAAAATTTTAAAGTATTTTAAAAGTTCTCCCAGTCTGCTAATCATGACAATCTCACCTGCTTTAAAGCAGCTTTCTGTGAAGGAAACCTATTTTAGACTAATTTTTCTATGGATATAATTAATTGGAAGCATGGAGAATAAAAAGTTTCCTCCTTGTTGCTCCTACAGAGAAATCTCACAACATTCCTGGGATTTCTTGAAGTTTCAGCACAGGAATATTTTAACATGGCCAAACCTTTGCTGGATTTAGCTCAGACTAAGAGGGAAAGGAGATAAAAATACTTTAAAGGAGGTTTGGTTATAAAATGCAACTTCATTTAATAATGGATTTGGAGTCATCAAAGGCTTGGGTTGGAATAAAGATAATTTAGATCCTGAGCCATCAATAAATACCTATATTTACAGTCAGGTGTAGGTTCTAGCCCCACTATAACCCACATCATAAAGTGGTTTTTTTTTCCATCAAGGAGAAGAGGAAGGGGACACGACCCACTGGAGCTGAAGTTTTCCAGATGTTTTCCCACAGCTCAGTTTCCAAACGGACCCTGGAGGTGGAATTGCAGATGGACACCAAATTTTGGGTGATTAGTTGTGGAAACCCCATCCCTGGAAGTGTCCAAGGCCAGGCTGGACAGGGCTTGGAGCCACCTGGGACAGTGATTGCAGGATCCCAGGCCTTGGAGTTTCTTCAGGACAACTGGAAAAGCCATAATGTGTCCTGATTCCCTGGCATCCAAGGGATGTTGGAATATCCTTATCCCAGGTTTCCCATCAGCTTGTGTTGGTAATTTATGTCCCTGAGCTGCCTACATGTGCTCAGTAATTAAATTAATAAAATAATAATTTAAATCAGTTAAATATTGACAGGTTTAAGTGAGCGGGATGTGAAAATTGTCCTAAGGGAAGTGCAGGAACATCAGGGAACAGTTTTCCTGCAAGGGACTGAGGACTGGCATGGGATGCAGATGGAAATTGTGGAGAGCCCCTCCTTGAGGATACTCAAATCTGGACCCGGGACTGGCTGTGGGTGGCCCTGCTTGAAGATTTGGACCTTTCCATCCTCACACATCTGTCATCATCAGGACCAAACTCAAACATTTTTGTCCCCAAATCCCTCTGAATCTAGAGCCACTAGCATCATTTTGCCATTGTTTGAGGTTAAACTTAAACTCTGACTTTCCAGGCCAGACTTAACTAATCCTTGTCCCTTCCACCAGCCTTTGGGAAGGTCCTTGCAGATCCACAGGCTCTGCATCGATTCTCACGGCTTGTACAGTGGCTGGGGTGTAGCAAAGTATGGTGTAAAATGAGAGAAAATATTGATTTCCAGAAAGTTAATATTATTAAAAGGCAGTTGTATTCATCTCCTTCTGGAATTTTAGCTGGGGGTTTTCCTCTTGGAAAAATCAATGGAAGTAATAGTCTTGTTATAGCAGGAGCACTTGTTAGACAATTTTTTCACTCCAACGTTTTAAGTTGTTCTAAGAGCAGAAGAGTTGAAAGGCTATAAAATTATTGACTGGGATTTACAGGACTTGAATGACTGAAGGTTTTATGTTCATCATTTTTCGTCACTTTATCCAGCAGAGAAATATTTTAATTAAACAGGATTTTAATTGTGTCCGCGTTCTGTTTGAACCACCAGAAAAATACCAAAGTATTTGAGGTAAAGTCTCCTCATCCCAATTTGCTTCAATGACCAGATTTGTGAGAGGACTCCAAAATACCTCAAACTCACGCAAAATAATTTCTGCGAATTCCTGGCACATTTGAATGACTGACAAGCAGATGTTTAATATTCCCTCTTAAAAATTCAGTTTTCTCTCCCAACAATTGCTCAGATTTTCTCCCCTCAGTCTTGGGAACAGCTCATCAATGCAGGCCTCGCAAGGTCCAGTTTCAGCTGGAAATCAAATCTCTAAATTCAGCAAAAATCCATAAAATTCCCTCAGTTTTTTCAGGAGAAGCTCATAATGATCAATTCCTTGACTCCAACACAGAACCTGCCTTTTTAGCCAAAACCACCTTCACCTCACGTTTGCACCCTGGTTTTCCTATTCCTATTTTTCAACCAAAACATTTGGATAGAAAATAGGGGAAAATTATGTTATAAATCACCTGAAATTTCTCCTGAAACTTTGTACAAAGAGAGGAAACTGTGGGTGCTGCCAGCCTCAGCTCATGAGCCAAGGAACCACTGGGGGCAGTGGGCTCAGACTGAAGGAGGGCAGGGTTGGATGGGATTTTGGCAATTAGGAATTGTTCCCTGTTCCCTGCCCCTGGATCCCTGGCAGTGCCCAAGGCCAGGTTGGACACTGGGGCTTGGAGCAGCCTGGGACAGTGGGAGGTGCCAGGGCTGGAACTGGATGAACATTTAGGGTCTCTTCCATCCCAAACCACTCCGTGATTTGATGTCGCCCTTTCCCCAGAGCTCCTGCAAGCTCAGGTGTTGAAGCCACCAGCAAAGAGGGCTTGGATTTTACTCCTTGTCCATCTTTTGACCCCAGGATGTGCAGCCAGAATTCCAAAGTTGTTGGATTGCTAAAACCTCTTGGTTTGGGTGGTTTTGGTGGAAGGGGAGCTCCTGGAGGAGCATTCCCAAGGCATGCATGGCTGTTGGCTCCTGAATCCAAGAAAAGGCTGTCTCCCTGTGGTTTCTGCTGGTCAGTGAAACCACAGCCTCCTCCTCTTCTCCTCCACAACCCTCTGGCTCTCAACTCTGCCTGATCCCTCTAAATCTGTCAGGGCCATTATCTGCCATCAGCTCCGTGCTATCAACAGGAAACAAGTGCTCCATGTGACAAGAGGAGCCCCACAACAACACAGTTTGGAGCCAGACCAGGCTTGACAACAGCTCAGCTTCCCTGCTTTTGAAAATCCAAGGGGCAAAAGGCAAAATCCCTTCCCTCAGTGCATTTCTTAGCCAAATAAATGGTTTATCCACATCTGTGTGGACCACACACCTCCTTACACTGAAAAGCGTTTGTAAAATAAGGAGGTAGTAAATGGCTCCTGATCTGAATCATCAATAATTAATGACCAAAAAAAAAAATCTTAAATAACCTTCTTCTTCCTGCAGAGCAAATGCAAATGTTTCAAGCTGCAGTAATTGCCTACAAATTAACTTGGAGCAGAAATGAAGAGGGGAATGTTCTGCTGTTCCTTTGTCACGCTGGTGTTTTACAGCCACTTAAGGAGAACATCTCCAGTGAGCTCAGTGTGAGAACTCCTGGAGATCAAAGCTGTGTCAGATTATACTTTTATCTGACTTAGAGGTGGGGTGACTGAGAGGTGTTTCAAAGACTTTAATTCTATCTTTAGTCATGAAAAAGGTGAGACAATCCAGATGTTATAATTTATGTTATCACAATCAGAAGCTATTTCTTAACTATAATGCACTGTAAGCGTTTCTTGGCTTATCAGCTTTAGTCACACTATGTTGTAAATGTTTTTAAGTTAATAATCTAAAATTACTCCTCGTGGGTCCCACTACAATGCATCTTTCACAGTATTATTTCTCCACAGTATCCAGTCTTATTTGCAAGGCCACCTTTTGAAACTTATTTCTAGTTTAATTTCTCTCTCAACAAAGTTTGTCCTATTCCAGGTCATTTCTAAGCCAGCATTTCTTGTCTCAAGGTTTGCACACAGATGCACACACTGTGTGAGCCTTCTGTCAGGCTTGCAGAATTCCCTACAAATCCATTTTCCCCAAAGCTGTGCTCACCAATCACATCCTACACCCAGACTGCATTTCATGAGCAAATCTTGGCCCGGGAGCTGCTGCAACCAGGACCAGCGTGTGAGAAAAATGGGAGAGGAGTGAAGTGTGTGGCCTTTCCAGCATGGGCCAGGAAAGCTGACAGGGTGATGCCAGAGAGGACAGGAATCCCATGGAAAACTCTTGTTTAATCTCTTATTTCACAGGATCACGGAGTTCTCTGTTCTGAATCCAGGCAGGGAGAGCTGGAGCTGTCCAGCCTGGAGAGGAGCAGCTCCAGGGAGAGCTCAGAGCCCCTGGCAGGGCCTGCAGGGGCTCCAGGAGAGCTGCAGAGGGACTGGGGACAAGGCCTGCAGGGACAGCACCCAGGGAATGGCTGCCAGTGCCAGAGGGCAGGGCTGGGTGGGATCTTGGCAATGAGGAATTGTTCCCTGGCAGGGTGGGCAGGCCCTGGCACAGGGTGCCCAGAGCAGCTGGGGCTGCCCCTGCATCCCTGGCAGTGCCCAAGGCCAGGCTGGGCACTGGGGACAGTGGGAGGTGTCCCTGCCATGGCTGGGGTGGCACTGGATGATCTTCAAGATCCCTTCCAACCCAAACCATTCAGGAATTCCAGCAGGCAATTTTCATGTTGGGATTAAGCACCTCATTCCATGGATACTTTTGGAAGGCTGCTGGGACCCTGAGCCAAGGAAAGGGACAATTAGGGACACATCCACCAGCTCACAGGTGAGGTGACCCCTTCTCCCACCATCCTGTCCCATCCCCAGGAGCTCCACAAAGGAAGATCAGGCTCAGGCTGTCCCAACCCTGCTGCCCAGGGATTCATCCAGGGAGCCCCAGTCACCATCTGGGATGGGAACTCACAGCCAGCTGAGCTGGGGTGCTTTCCTTTTTAAAATAATACATTCAAACCAACAAAATCTATGATTTGTGACCTGCCGGTGGGCAGCTTTATTACAACCCTATGTCTGGGCCTAATAAACCACACCACAACCTTCTCCCTCCCCTCTCCCCAGTCCTAAATTATTAATTCCTTATGTCCAGTGATCATCAAGAGACGTGGTGGCCTTTGAAAAGGAAGATTTAGCAATATTAATAACTCCAAATTGCCCAATCTCACCCAGGCCTCAGCTCAGGGCAGCTGGAATGTTCTCAACAAAATGTCATTGCATTCAAATTTGGTGTTTATCAAGGCTGGGTTATTCTGTGGAGATTTATTGGGTTTGACCAAGTTTTCTGAAGGCCAGGGTTTCTGTCTTGAGGCCTGCACCAAAGCCTGGAGCTTTTCAATATGAAAATAGCAATTTTTGAGCCACTTCCAAGTCAGAAAAATGTTCCTAAAGTTTTGTTTTCATTCCAGCAGGGAACAAAAACATTGTTGGAACCTTAATATTTTCATGACACTGAATTTTTACTCTCTGGCTAGCACCAGCAAAACTTTTCTTAGTGTGGGTTGATTGTGAATGAGATGCCTTTATTTTGTGGGTGTTGATTCTCTTCTGCCTCAGTGCATTTGTATGTGAATTCCATTCATCCTCTTTGTGCTTTTGGTTTTTTGGGCAGCTGATTTCTTGTGGTGGATCAGCTGTGAAAGACAGGACAGAAGAGCATTCCCAGGAATTATGAAATCATCAAGGTGGGATGAGACCTTCAGGATCATCCAGCCCCACCAGCATCACCCCAGTCCCTGTCCCCAAGGCCACATCCAGACTGCTCTGGGACAATTCCAGGGACTCCAAACCTCCCTGGGCAGCTCAGCCCAAGGCCTGACCACTCTGCCAGGGAAATTTTCTTTGCCCATCTCCAACCTGAGCCTGCCCTGGCACCATTTGAGGCCATTTCCTCTCCTCCTTTCCCTGCCCCTCCTGTCAGGAGCTGTGCAGAGCACTGAGGTCCCCCCCTGAGCCTCCTTTGCTCCAGGCTGAGCACCCCCAGTTCAGCTGCTCCTCCCAGGATTTGTTTTCCAGCCTCTTCCCAGCTCCATTCCCTTTTCTGGATTCCTTCATGTCCAGTAAATAAACTGGATGAGATCCGCTTAAATGTATTAAGAAGGTTTTTTAGTACAGAATCACAGAAGCGTGGAATTATTAAATGGTTTTGGACCTTAAAGCTCATCCCATCCCACCCCTGCCATGGCAGGGACACCTCCCACTGTCCCAGGCTGCTCCCAGCCCCAGTGTCCAGCCTGGCCTTGGGCACTGCCAGGGATGCAGGGGCAGCCCCAGCTGCTCTGGGCATGTAAAGCTTCCCCCCTCCTTTCTGTTCCCTATTTCTGTACATCTGATTAATGCTTGTGTCTCCCAAAAGGCCACCTGAATGTTTTGCTACCTATGGGATGATCCCTGTGTGAGTTAGGGACTTTTTATTGCTTTTCCCAAAACACTGTGGGGGCTGAAATGGTACAGAAGAAGCTGGGCAGGCTGGGCCATTATCTTCATCTATTTTATCATGATTTGAGTTATTTCAGTTTTTGTGGTTGTGGCTGGGCAGGGAGGAACAATGTCTGAGCTAATTCAATTTTTGTGCCTTCTGATCCATCCACATTTTGGACCAGGAGACCTTATTCCAAAACACTCTATTTTGTAGGCATTATTGAGTAAGAAAGGACTGTCTGGAGGGGGTTTTGCGGCTCAGGGGTGGGAAGTTTATCTCATATTAATCCTTTCATTTACAGAGAGCCCAGCAGCTCCAGCACCAGCGGGAATTCACTCATTGATTCCCAGGTTTCCTTTCCCACAGCACTTCCCCGTGCTGGTAACCCCGTGTCATTTGTGGCTAGAAAATGAAGATACCCCAGTGTGTTATTGTCAGTCCCAGTCCCTGGCTAGGCTGTGACAGCCTGGAGAAGCCAAACCCTGGCAGCCTCCTTCTCCGGCCTCCCAAAGAAACCCAGGCAGCAGCTGGACGACAGGAGGAATTTCCATGATGCAAAAAAATTAGAGCTGATTGATAGGAAGGCACTCATAAAATGTCATCTCTCATGGAGGGGGAAGGACCCCAGCAGCAGCAGCAGCAGCAGTGACAAAGTGACGTTGGCCAGCCCTGACAAACGGGCCTGGGAGCTGCAGCATCGACGGCCAGGCCCGGTATCGATCCAGCTGCCAGCTTGATCATATTACACAATCGGGAGATTGGATTTGCATTTTTAATTCTTTTAGGAGGAATTGGCCCCGAGGCAATTACAAGAAGGGAAATGCTGGGATGGAGCCTGCTGGTCCAGCCTGGGAGAGTCAGAAGCTTTTAGGGAGAAGCAGCCACTGTCAAAGGGAAGTTCTGCTCCGCAGGGCCGTGACAAGGAAACAATGGGGACACAAAAGCAATAAAGCTTTCAGGGATTTGTTCCCAACTGTCTGGTCTCGAGGGACAAAAAAGCAAAACCAGCTCACCATTAAAGCTGGGCCAATAAAGACAAAATCCATGGGATCTTGGCTTTGTATGGATCATAATCCCATGGATGTGAGGCCTGGAGAGTTTGGACAACAGAGCAGGCAAAAAAAATTCAAAATATTTTAACCCCAAGCCTCACCTGTTTGTAGAAACCCATGGATGTGAGGCCTGGAGAGTTTGAACAGTAGAGCAGGCAAAAAAACCCCAAAATATTTTAACCCCAGGCCTCACTTTTTTGAAGAATCCCATGGATGTGCAGCCTGGAGAATTTGGACAACAGAGCAGTCAAAAAAATACAAAATACTTTAACCCCAGGCCTCACCTGTTTGTAGAATCCCATGGACCTGAGGCCTGGAGAGTTTGGACAACAGAGCAGGCAAAAAAAACCCCAAAATATTTTAACCCCAGGCCTCACCTGTTTGTAGGAGCCCATGGATGTGAGGCTTGGAGAGTTTGGACAAGACAGCAAGAAAAAAAATTCAAAATATTTTAACCCTAGGTGTCAGCTGTTTGTAGGAGCCCATGGATGTGAGGCTTGGAGAGTTTGGACAAGAGAGCAGGAAAAAAAAATTTAAAATATTTTAACCCCAGACATCACCTCTTTGTAGAAGCCACCCAAGCTAGACCTAACCATGTCAGGCTTTTGCAAGCCAGGGGAAAGGATGAGCTGGAGAAAATCTCTTCCCTTCACTGACATGCCCCGTTGTAGGATTAGTTCTCCTGGAATTCTGCCCTCAGAGGAGATCCCTTGAGGAGAATCCACCCCCTCTTGGCTCATTCAGCTTGTGTGAAGTGGGTATGGTGCTCTTGCTGCCTTTGCTGCAGTATCACTGCAAAAACCACTATTTATTCTTCATTTTTAATTAGAAAAAATCAGGGGTTTGTGGTGTTTTGAGGCGAGTGGTTGAAATGTCCTGAGCAGGTTTTTGACCCTAGAGCTCCTTTTGGGAGTACTTCCTTTGGGATTTTTGAGGAAAGTTTTGGGGTTTTTTGAGATTTAACAATGTTGTACTAAATTATTCCTCCCTTCCCCAGTCCCAGCTCTCAAGCTCTTCCTTGACTTCCTTTATTTCCTGACCTTGGTAACACCAACCTTTGGATCTGGAGCTGCTGGATTTGCATTCAGGGACCATTTTTCATTTTTTCTCAAAGCAAAAATTACGAGAACCTTTGGGTCTTCATAGAACCACAGAAGATCAGAGGACTTTAATGAAGAGTTGACTGTAATTACCCATTAATTTCTATTCATTTCCAAGCCCAGCCATTCCATGATTCTGTGACATGAATTAACATCATCTAAGTGGGATGAGCAAGAAAGAGAAATCCAGCCACCCTCCTGTCTGGGAGCACTGGCATTGCACAAAAATAAAGTGAACAAAGAGGCAGAAAAGGAAGAAAAAAACAGACAGAAGCCCAGAGAGCTCCATCCCAGAATTCAGGAAGCACAGGAATGGAGACAGAGCTACTAAAAATCCAAGTTGAGCTAAATTTTGTGAAGGAAAGGAGAAACACAAAACTTTCTTCATTTATCTAAATAAAAGAAGAGTGCAGGGTGGTGAGGAGAAAAGCAGGACCAATTCAAAAGTTGAGGAGGGATTAAGGATTTTGTGTAATGCAGATTAGCTAAAAAAATATTAAAATATTAAAAATATTTAAAATAATAATTTGCCCCACATTAACTGAGGGGCATTTAATACACATTTAATACAGAAAAATGGAAAATGAAGGAAAATGCCAGTGAAAATGAAAAGAAATGGTCACTGCTTGAGATGAAAACAAGACATTGCAAGGTCCAGCCCAGAACTCCAAAGGAATAGGAGAGGGAATTGCAGAGAGTTGGACGTGGTTAGGAAGGATTTTTAATAAATTTGTCAAATCAGGGATCAGAGCAAATCCTCAGAGAATAACAAATGCATCACTTAAGGAATTCCTCCCCTTCTGACTCAGGTATCTCTGTGCTCATTAGCCTGACTTAATAGTATGCAGAGCTTTTAGACAAATTTTGAGAGAAAGAATAGTTAAAGTCCTGAAAGCAAATTGTAAATGTTATTACATCAACATGGCTTTGGAAAGGAAATAATTCCAGGCTGATCCAATACCTCTCCCATGATGGGCTGACTGATTTATTCCATTTTAAGTCACTGGATCTAATAATGTTTCAGTAAAATTTCAGTAAAATGATTACATTTCAGTAAAACATTTGCTTTAGGTCCTGAAGGAGAAGTTTTTAGGTAACAAAAGCAGATAAAGATTATAAGAGAGCCATAAGAATTTAATTAAAGAGTGGTGGTAATGAACTTGGATGGAAGAAGAATGTTTGAGTTGCTGAGAGGTTACAAGGACATTGCTAAGATGAATTTTAATGACCCAGATAAAAATGGAAATACTAAGGACAAACAGCAAAAAAATTCTGGAAATAATTAGGAATTTATCAATTAGAAAAACACAAGGAGAGAGATCTTGATATGTCTTGGTTTGTCAGCAAATCCCTGTGGAAAGGCAGGTGTGATCCAGGGGTGTGGGAGGGGAACACCACCAGGAGAGAGCTGAAATATTGCTGGCAAAATCTTGGATTTTCCCTAAATTCTGATCTCCAATGTCCTTCCTGCTCTGGCTCTGCTCCTCCAGGCAGAGTCTCCATCTGGCTGATCCAAAGGGATTGAGGGAAGAGTTTGAAGGAATTCTGCCCGGGAAATGCTGATTATTGGGGTTTTCTTTATGGCGCACCCACATCAGGTGGTGCTTTTACAGCCACACTCTGGGCTGACCTCGTTGCTCCAAATAAAACAATTCCAAGCAGGATTCAGTCCTTGGGAACCCTCCCTGTCCCTCATCATGCAAAGCCTGGAAGTTGCCATCACCAGGACTCTGAGCCCACTAAAATGCCCTGATATCATCATTTTTGTGGGTTTTTTTGGTTGTTTTTGTTGATCTAAATCCCAAAAAATAGTCACTGGGGTCCTTCTGAAGACACTTTTGACCCGTGGGTGAGGGCAGTGGTGGGAGGGGTGTTTGGGAGGCTGTTTGGGATCACAAAAGCCAGTGGGGAAGAGGCCCATCCTCAGCTTTCCTGGGGGCAGAAGGATCCCCATTCCCATCCTGACCCCAAGCTGTGGCTGGGAATCACCTGGAATCAAACTGAAGCTAGTTCCAGCCAGCAGACTCACCATTTTTGGGAGTGGATAACCATATTCCAGAGGCCAGGAGCCACCACCAATCCTCACTGCATTATTCTCTCCACTTCCCATGAGGAAATAAGCCTCAGACACCCAAGTGGATAAAACTCACAGCTCAGGTGAGGTGCAAGGCACAATTTCCTTGGCATAACCTTTAATTTATTTGCCTTAATCCCTTTATTTCCCTTAATCCTGAAGCTCCCCATCATTCCATGAACTGTGCTCTGTAGTCCCCATCTTTAAACTCAAGACTTAGAAAATCTAGATGCAAACAAAGGCTGATTTTATTCTCCTACACTTCTGCAAGCAGAAACTTCACTGCAACAAGGTCAAAAATCATCAGGACCACCCTATTTTTCTATAGGGATTCAAATAGATAATATTATGAATGGACACATATTAAAAATGGCTTTTCCCAGTGGGAAGGAATCTCATGAATATTAATATATTTAAGCTCTCTGTTCTCTGGCAGAGCAGAGTCATGGCCCAGGCTAAACAGAAGAGCTGGAGCTGAGAGGGGAATTGAGAGAAACTCAGGAAATGAAGAAAAGCAAGGAAAGAACCAACCTTGGACAACTCCAGGGACGAGACAGCCACAGCTGCTCTGGACAACCTGTGCCAGGGCCTCATCACGCTCACAGGGAAGAAAACTGGGTCAGTGCATCAAGTTTTGAACACCTTTAGCAAGTTTTGAATGCCTTTAGCAAGTTTTGAATGCCTATAACAAGATTTGAACACCTATAAGAAGTTTTTTCCCCCAGTAAATGTCAATATGGAGCTGAACATCCTTCCAGAGGAGTCTCCATATCTCAAGTATTTAATTAGCTCTGCTTATTTGTGTTTTGCAATGCCTGTCTTTGCTCCTCTTGTTAGAAAACCAAACCCCTAAATTTTTAAATCACCGTGTAAAATAGTTTTAATTTTTTTGCACAAACAGACAAAACTTCTGGAGCAGCTTTTAGCCCATCCCTGACTGTTTGCCTTCAGTCTCCTCCAGCAGAGCATTACCAACCCTGACAGCATTGATTTTCAAATGTATGATTGCTGGTGAAATATTAAACCCTATTGATCTGAAATTCAGGATCGGCTGCCTGCAAGATCCTTTGAATATTTTGGGCATGGACAGTTTCATTTGTCAGCTCCTCCGATGGCAGAATAATGAGAGCTCCATCATGTCCCCTTTGGAGATGGAGAATTTCCCGTCACATTACGGCATCTGCAATCTGGAGAAGTGTCCTCTGCATTATGTTTGCTAATTGGGCAATTTATCCTCCCTGGGAAGCCTTTCCATCCATTTCCCAGGACAAAAACATCCATCTTTTCACCCAATGAAATTTCACATCCTTCTTGGCTTCTTATGGAAGAAGTGATAGGAGTGTAATGAAGATTTCCATGATTAAATCAAAAAAACAAGGAAATTTGGGTTGAAACAGAGCTTTTCTGGTGGGTTGGGATTTATGTTTGGAGATGGAGAGCGAGATTTGCCCCAAAAATGCTCCATGGAAAGGGCACAGTGATACAAAACATCCCAAAAACTCTTCCTGCGGGACACTGAAGGGAATCCTGCCTAGGATGTTTTTTAAAAACTCAGAAATACACAGAAATATTAAAAAAAACCATAAACCCAGCTCATGGTTTTCATGCTAAGAAAGGACTAAAGACTAAATTTCATAAGCATTGTACAAGATTGAATTAATAAATGAGCCAATAATTTTAAATTTGGACTTTCTGGGTTGACTGAGGCTAACCCAAACCCTTCATTATTTCCCTCTCCACACTGAGTCTCTACCTGGTATCAAAATGTTTTTGCTTTGCTGATTTCTGCCACTTAAAAAAAAAAAAAAACAAACAAAAAAACCAAAAAACAACTAGGAAAGCAACCTGACTTAATTCAGCTGATTTACAATCTTCTGATATCCCCCTACAGCAAAAAAAAAAAAAAAAATCACAAAAAAATATTCCTTTCCTTCTTCTTCTTTTTCTTTGCCTGTCAAGGTCAGATTTTGGTGTCACAAGGTGCCCATTGCCTCTCCAAACTAAGGTGACAATATCCACAATTTTCTTCCACAGTCTCAAATATTCTCAGACTGACCATCAAGAACTTCAAATCCATCTGTGTCAAACACGAATTTTCAGCCTGAAATAGAATCTTGGAATTATTTCCATAACACTGCCTGAAATTTGAGTAATTATGACCACAAATACATATTTTGTCACCAAAAAAAATCCCTCTTTACGTTTTAGCCATCAACTTTTGTATGGAATTCATTCCATTCCAAATCTGTGAAAGATTTCTCCTGGTGCCTGCCCATCTCCAGCTTACTAAACAAGGAAATGGAGAAGTGTCAGGTTCCTGATGCTGCCAGGGACACTTCAGGAATTTAAAACCAATATTTTCATCCTGTAAAAATGTCATCATAAAAATACTTAAAAGATCTGTAAAATATTCAGAGTTTGGACTTACACAAAGTAATCTTTATGTTAATATGACAAAAGAGTTGCTCAATTACTAGAAAACAATTCTTAATAAAGAAAACTAGGGAATTCTTGCCTAAATTTGTAGCTTAGACACAAATATTTGATGTTAAATCATTATCGCTGATGTTTGCCTTCCTAGAAGATCCCATGGTGAACCCATGCAGAAAAACCCTCTAATCTGAACCTCAATTTTTTCCACCTTCCCAGCCAGTTGGATTCTGCATAAACTGAGGATACAGATGGATGTGGAGCCCCATTTATGGAGGAATCCAGGGTTTTAGGGTTAAGGACTCACTTAATGGTAAAAATATTCTGGTTTTCAACCTGGAATCTCTAAAAGGGTTAATCCTCGCAGGAATTAGGAACATCCTGACTGTGTCTGTACTCAAAAATGTAAAGAGGGAAATTGTTTTTGATGATAAAACATATATTTATGGTCATAATTCCTCAAATTTCAGGCAGCATTATGGAAACAATTCCAAGATTCTATTTAAGGCTGAGAATTCCTGTTTGACACAGGAGGGATGGACAGAGCAGTTTGGACCAGCAGGGCTGAGCCTTCAGCTGGGTGATGTCTTCAGGCACTGCTGCTGTCAGTTGCTGTTGGGTGAGGATCTCCCATCCTTTCTCTGGGATTTAATTTCTCTATATCCCAGCTTCTGCTCTCTAAAAGCAGGGCTGATACCTTGGAGAGTTCAAAACCCAGGCAGGGAAGCACTGGGGGAATAAAAAACCCCAGTGGATGATCCAGGTACCAGTGTAGGGGAAAGAACTGATCCCGGGAACCCCACTGGGATCTGAGGGAGCTTTCCTTTAACTGATCCTCAGCTTGAAACTCCTGATTGTTTTGCTTTAATGTAGAGGCAGCACAGACAATCCATCATCCCTCGTGTCATCTTGGTGTTTGGCTTTTTAAAATATTAATGAACAGTCTGGGCCCTCCTTTTGCTGACCACTGAAAACGGCCCCCAGCTCCCCTGGGGGAACCCAGGCTGATTCTTTAAGCCTGGGATTGAAATTCAGTCAAAGCTGGGGGTGAATGGAAATCATTTGTTGTGTGACAGTGACACGAGGCAGCTCCTTTTTGTTTGCCAGAGAGCTCAGGGATTCTGTGTCTATTTATTGTCATCAGCTGAGGCATTGATGGTCACCCAAAACTCTGTGGCTTTGGAGAGGGGAGGCAGCTGCAGATTTGGCAGAGGCAGTGCCTGAGTTGGAACAAGAAGGGCTTTGTTGGTTTTTGTTCCACAAACTCTGCACAGAACAAGGAAACTCCAGCTGGTCTGGCTGGGAATGGGAAGGAATGGCCAGGATGGTCCCAGGTGATGGAGGATGGACGTGCCAGGGAGGTGGAGCTCTATCTATCCCCTCCCTCTGATGTGGTGGGATCTCAGAAGGTTTGGGTTGGAAGGATCAAAAAATCCTTGATCTAAAGATCATCCAGTTCCACCCCCTGCAGGACACCTCCCACTGTCCCAGGCTGCTCCAATGTCCCCAGTGTCCAGCCTGGCCTTGGGCACTGCCAGGGATCCAGGGATGGAATTCCATCCCAGCCCTGCCCACCCTGCCAGGGAACAATTCCTGCCCAAAATCCCATTTAACCTTTCCTCCTTTTGTTTAAAACCATTCCCTGTGTCCTGTCACTCTCTGCCCACATAAAAAGTCCCTCTCTCTCTATTTCTGACCCCCTTTAGGTACTGGAAGGGCTCTAAGATCTCCCTGGTCCTTCTCCTGTGCAGGTGAACAATCCCAGCTGTGCCAGCCTTTCCTCCCAGCAGAGCTGCTCCATCCCTCTGCCCATCCTGGAGCCTCCTCTGGGCTCTCTGCAGCAGCTCCAGCTCCTCCCTGGGCTGGGCCCAGGCCTGGGGCAGCTCTGCAGGTGGGAAATCACCTGAGGGGGCTCAGGGACACAATCCCAATCCCAATCCCAATCCCAATCCCAGCCCCAATCCCAATCCCAGCCCCAATCCCAATCCCAATCCCAATCCCAATCCCAGCCCCAGTCCCAATCCCAATCCCAATCCCAATCCCAATCCCAGCCCCAATCCCAATCCCTACCCCAATCCCAATCCCAATCCCAATCCCAATCCCAGCCCCAATCCCAATCCCAATCCCAATCCCAATCCCAATCCCAATCCCAATTCCAGTCCCAATCCCAATCCCAATCCCAATCCCTTTCCTGCTGCTCTCTCCTCCCTGGTTGCAGCCCAGGATTTTGATGGATTTTGGCACTCCCAGCACTCACTGGTGGCTCCTGTCCAGCTTTTCACCCATGAGATCCCCAAGTCCTTCCCCTCATTTCTGCTCCCCGTGAATTCTCCTTCCTGGCTGGGATTGCCCTGACCCAGGAGCAGCCTCTGGCACTGGGAATTGTGGAATTCCACGAGGTTCTCCTGGACCACTTTTCATGCCTGTACACTTTGCAGTCTCCTGCTTCATCCTGCAGACGAAATTTTGGGTTCCTGACTCCTCCATCCAAATCCTTTCAGTGTTTGACACGCAGAGTGACACAATCCAAAAGATCTCCACATCAGAGTTATTTCTTCAGGCCCTCTGAGTGGACAATTCTTCTTCTTCATGGAATTATTGGCTCCTGCCTCAACCCTTGGCTTTGGAGTTGCTCAATCAGTTCCAGCAGCCTCAGCAGACCCCACCTGTGGCTTTTCCACAAATGGAGATAAACAGAAATTCCTGATTCAAGGAATTCAAAGCACTGCCCTGTCATGGGAGGAAAATTTGGGAAAAGTAAAAAAAAAAAAGACTTTTTTCGCTTTTCCCAAAGGAAAAAAAGACAGGACAAAAAAAGAAATAGCCAGTTATTATTGAAATTCCAAATAGAGAATCTCAACATAACACAGTCTCCTAAAAATAATTGTTCTCTTTCCTGAAAAGGTGATGTAAAATCTCAGAAAAAATGCCAGAATTAAGAGGTTTCTTGGGAAAAGATTAATTATGGTGCAACTACTCCTCTTTTAATGGTGATTGCTTTGCAGGAGGGGAAAAAAAAGGGTTTTCTGCTGGAGAACCCAACAAGAGGTTCAGCAGGACTGAGTCTGGTAAGAAATCCCAAAATACAAAAAATTGTCTTTTTTTCTAGTTTAAATATATTTTTCCAAAAGACAAATAAATAAGTAAATAAATAAACAAATATATAAATATGCCTTTTGCATAAATCTATTTTCCCAAGACAATTTGAATAGAAATAAATAAACAAATGAAACAAATAGCTAAAAATAAATAAACAGAGATAAATAAATAGAAATAAATAAATAGTGCAACCTCTCTGTTTACAGGTGAGACTCTCTGTGACCTTGGCTCCCAGGGAGGTTTAACCTACTCTGATTAACTTTCCCATGTTATTCCATGAAATAAAACCAGTTTTGACACCCAGAGACTGAGGCATCCTAGGGATAACACAATAACCCCATGGAATCATTCCAAATTGAGTTGCAATAATTCATTTAGGTGACCATACAGATTTGTTATGTGGAATATGAAACATTGCAAAATGAAATCAATAGAAATGTTTCTTGTTAATGAAGATAGACTGGGCTCTTCAGGGTGGGATTTGGACTCCATAGCACAGAAATCCGATTTGGATTCAGAATTCCACAGTATCTGACTGCTTAAAAAATGAGGAAAACATTATTTTATAATGATATAGTTGGACTGCTGGGAAATTATAGCCTGAATTTTGTTCCATGCTTTGCTCATTAGGAATGCAGGCACACAGCAGCCAACAGCAATGGGAGCTTGGCTGTTTTCTTCCATAAGGGCTTCACCCTACATTTTTTAGGGATCATGATTGGATTCTCAGTGAAATTCACCCTCCTGACATGGGTTTTGAAGAACGAGAATTTTCAATGGTGGATTTTTAACAAACCTCACAAAATTTGATGCTGATTTATTCTTAAGAAAGACAAACACGTTCAAGTGTAACAAGTGACAGGAGGAGAGGAAATGGCTTCAAGTTGCTCCAGGGGGGAAATGATGCCTCAGGTTGGAGCTTTTCTATTTTTCAGGTTCTGTGCTGCTTTAGTGTGTGGGTCTGGGTTCACATTCTGGGATGGTGAGCTCTGTGCACAGAGCAGGGAGACAAAACAATTCCTGCTCCAGCTGGGCACCAAGGACAAATGATCCAAATCTCAGCCCCAGAGCACAAACCCCGTGGGCTGGAGAGAGAAAAACAAGCAGGGTGGGACTGCAGGGGCTAAAGCTGGAATGGGACAATGAACTGCAAGGTGCAAATGGAGCAGAACTGATCCCAGGGACAGACCCCGTGCCCGGCCGTGCATTTTGGGGCCATTTTGGTTCATCTTGGGTGCAGCCCTGGCTGGGCTCTGGTGCTGCCCAAGGTGCATCCATGGAGGAGATGCTTTGAATCAATCCCTGCTTTATTCTGTAGCTCTGCCCAGCCTCTGCTCTGGGCCAGCCTGCACAAGGCATCAGGTTAAGCTGGATATTATAAAAAGAAAATCACAGAAAGGGTTGTAAAACATTGGAATGAGCTGCCCAGGGAAGTCATGGAGTCACCATCCCTGGAAGTGTTCAAAAAACCTGTGGATGTGGCATTTGGGGACACAGTTTAATAATGAACATGGTGGTGACAGTTGGACGTGATGGTCTAAAAGATCTTTTCCAGTCTTAAATTTATTCCATAAATTCAGCTGGATTTTTATTAGTGGCCAAGCAACTCCATTTCAGATTCCCTGGAAAATCCCTGTGTTGCAGCATGGACATATCCAGTGTTTTTTGCCTTTTTTTTTTTTTTTTGCTTGTACAGAAATTCTCTCAGTCTTTGTCTCAGAGGCTTTGAGCCAAAAATCCAGGGAACTGGCAGAGCTGCTTAAAGGAGATCTCTGGGAAGAAGGAAAAACCCAAACAATCATGGACACAACAGAATATTTAACAGCAGGTCCTGCAGGATGAATGACATCCCTTTTCCCACTGGAAATATGGAATGCCTTCAGAGTCAGTGCAGCATCAAATTTGGAATAAATTGGCTGAATTCAATTTATTTAGGGAACCTCAGATTGGCTCCTTAAAGCCCTGAGCAGAAACTTGTGATAGGTTCAGCCAGGACAACATCAAGGCAAGACTTGTGACTCCTTGGGAGGAAAAGGAGCTCTTGGAATGTTACAGAGAGCTCTGGACACAGTGATTAAAGGAGGCTGAACTCCTTGACCTGGCAAATCAAATTGGTGACAGCTCACTATGTTAAACTACATTAAAATTTATGACATTGAAGAAGAGGATCAATGTGTGAATAAAGCCTAAATTGGGAGACCTCTGGAGCAGGGGAAGCAATCACTTGCAGGATTTCCAAACAAAGATTCCACATTCATTTGCTGGCCCCAAAATAATATGAAAGTCTCTTTGAAAGGGAGAGGAAAAGAGATAAAATGCCTTGGAAAAAAAAAAAAACAAACCAAACTGCAAATGGTCATTAGAGGGAAAATCTGAGGAAGTTTCACTAAATAGCTGCAAATGACTTTTTGTAAATGGCTTTTCTGGCTCAGGGAAACGACCCCATGACAGCAGCAACCTCTGGCCAGGGTTCAGGGCACTGGAAATTCAAACACCTCAGCCACAGTTCAGGTGTCAAGCAGGGCTTTGTGCCCTGCAAAACAAACTTATTACAGAGCTGAAAACTTCTGATGAAAAGCAGTGCTTACAGCTCCTTAAAGCACTTTGGAATTTCAATAATGATTTCTTTAATTAAAGGGATGCTGTCGAGGTAAAGTCATTCCTTAGAATAAAAACTTTAAACCTTTTTTATTTTGCTAGCAACAGTCTTTTTTATTTCAGAACTGGACATGGAAAACCATTTATTTTTCAGTGGCTTCACCTTTAATTTGTATTTTTCATATCATTCAGCCTGAACTAACAGTTTTATTTCCATTTTTACAGCTTTATTTCCATTTGTAATCAACTCTGATGAAATAAAGAAACTCTCTTAACCCTTCCCAATGTCACCTGTGTTTCCAAAAGAGGAAAAGCCAAAAATAATGCACAGGGTCTGACTCTTTAGAGACGTCTTATTCTAAAACTGCTTCTCCTTAGCTCTATTTTGTAAATCAAAAAAGGGGGGAACTGATAAAAAGCAGACAAAAAGCCAAATCAAACCAACAAGAAGCACAGCTGCTCTGAAGTTAAATCAGAAATGGTCAAATACAATCCATGAATGCTTTCCCAGCTTTTCAGTGCCACTGGAAATGTCCTTTCCTCATCACCTTGGCCCCCACTCTGACACGTAAAAACAGCAGCAGTTCCACCTGCAGAATTTACCATTATTTCATTCTTCCCTCAAAAGTGAAGAGCTTCAAGAACCTTTGTTCCCTTCCAGCATCTCTCCTTCCTCTCAAAAAGTTAAAATTATTGAAAGCTTGAATCTTCACTACACATTTAAGGGCAGATCTCCCATGAAATATTTCCATGCGTTCAAGTGGGTGACAACAGCAACCCCACAATGGCAAGACAAGAAGCTGTTCCTGGCCAAAGGGAATTCCTGGGGGTTTTTCTGGCTGTTCCAAGGTGATTGGATTGGAGATGGGATTCTTCCCTCAGTGTCTGGACTCTGGGGACAGTCATGTGCTTGCACTAGGAACAGGGTTTGAAACCTACTGCTGTGGTGTCACGGACATATTTTATGAAAAATCCTTTTGCTAGGATCTTTTCTCCTGAGAAGCTGAGAGGCCTCAGAAACGAAATATAAACAATGGTTATCTGCTGCTGTGGAATGCAACAGGAGCATCTGGGATTGGTCTCATGTGGTTGTTTTTAATTAATGGCCAATCACAGAACAGCTGTCTCCGACTCTCTGGTCAATCACAAGATTTTATTATTATTCCTTTCTATTCCTTTCAAGCATTCTGATGAAATCCTTTCTTCTATTCATTTAGTATAGTTTAGTACATAATTTTCATTTAATATAATATATATCATAAAATAATAAATCAGCCTTCTGAAACATGGAGTCAATTCTCATCTCTTCCCTCATCCTGGGACCCCTGGGACATCACCACAGGGTGGCCCCGTGATTTTTACACCCGTGGTCAGGACATGAGATCCGTGGGCTTTTCCATTTTCCCACTTGCCACTGGTCTTCTGGGAGAGCTCCTCGGTGCTGCCTGAGCCAGAGGGACCCTGAGAGCAGAGCTGGTGGCTTTAACAAGAAATAAATTAAGCACTGATGCCACTTTGACTGAATCCACTCACATCTAAATGGCACCTCCGCAGTGCCGAAGGGATCCCTCAAAATGATGGATGAAAATCCAATAAAGATACAGGAGCCAGGAGGGGACAGGGAGTTGTGTGACTGCAGTCCTGACACTGAGCCAGCCTCTGCTCCATGGATATCCCAGGCCCTGGTGGGCTGGGATGAGATCTGGGGTGGGTTGGGGAAGGTGCAATCCAGGCCTGGCAGGGTGCCGAGGGTGAGTTTGTTGTGGGGATTCTTTGGAAAGGTGATCCCAGGTGTTACATTGGTTTTAAACTGCCAGAGGGCAGGGCTGGATCTTGGCAGTGAGGAATTGTTCCCTGGCAGGGTGGGCAGGCCCTGGCACAGGGTGCCCAGAGCAGCTGCGGCTGCCCCTGCATCCCTGGCAGTGCCCAAGGCCAGGCTGGGCACTGGGGACAGTGGGAGGTGTCCCTGCCATGGCAGGGCTGGCACTGGGTGGGATTTAAGGTCCCCTCCTACCCAAACCATTCCATGATTCTATGAAAATATTCCCATTTCCTCTTAGCTTCCCAATCATTTCACTCTCCTATTTATATGATGTTCCTCACTTGTGTCCCTGTTGTAGTTGAGACAAAGACAATACAAAGCAGCACACTCCATTTTCAGAAGGCTTCAAACTGTTTTTATTATGGCATGCATGCTTTTATATATTCTTACAAAACTCCTAAGTTTACACTCTATTCATTGGTCAGGAAAGACAAACAAAGTGCTCATTGGAACAGGCAGTTGCAGGTTTCTCTTATTTCTCCTTCTTCCTTTCTTGGTTTCTGTGTCAACGACCTTGGTAGGAAATTATTTCAGCGGCAAACATGGATCCTCTCATCAAATTTCTCTCTGGCTCACAGAAGTCACTGTAAATCCTCTTCCACATGCCCCAGTTCTTGCCCACTCTTTTCTGTACCTCCCCCTCTCTGATTTTTCCACTCAGCTCCCAATCCAATTTCAGACTTGTGCCCTCTCCTTTACTTTTCTCCCTAACTCCTCCCTAATTTCTCCTCCCAACTTCCACCCACAAAAGCAGATCAGATCAAATACACCCTGCAGGGTCCTGTCACCTTTTTCCATGACCTTTGGCCAAACTGGGTCCAAGAGCAGAGCTGGTCCCTGGCCACCAGCCTGGGGTGGGTGACACGTGTCCCTCCCAGTGGGAACTGTCCAGAAGGAGCCGGGTGCTGAAGGATCAGGGCACAGGGACACTCCCACACTCTGCTGCCACCAAAACTGCTGGGACATGCAGAGTTTTATCTTCTTTTTTTTTGCCAGGGTCAGGATTAAATGTGTGAGAGGGTATTTCTTGTTGGCACTCAGATGTTGATCAGTTCTTATCTCTGTCACACTCTCACAAACCCTGAGTTCTGCAGCACTTCACTCCAACAAACTAAAAATGGAGCCCTGTCTCTCTCTCCAAGGCCTTTGAAGGATAAACTGCCCAATTAACAAATGACACCTCAATTATTTTCACTTTTAACCCAATACCCAGCCACCCGTGCCTGCAATGGGGACTTTTTTATCCAATGACACAAAACCACCCAAACCCATGGAGGAGAAGGAGAAGAAGAAGGAGCAGCCTCCACCCTAAACCCTCCATCTTGCTTTCTCTCTATTCCTGTATTCTAAACCCTTAAACTCTGAGTTTCCCACCCTGTGATATCACACACTTCTATTCAAACTCCACACCTTTAATCTCAGTTTTATTATTGAATTTTGGAAGCTTCTCCATGGCCTCAGGTCAGTGCAGTGTTCTCCTGGGGGTCAGTGCCTGGCAGCACAGAAAGTCTGGAATTCTCAGTAACCAGGGTTCCAACAGGGACAGAGGGAAGAATTCCCTCTAGTTTTCCTTTCAGTTTTTTCCTTTCAGTTTTCCAAGTCCTGGGAGAGCTGTCCCAAAAATGGCACCTGCAAAGCACTTGTGGTCTCTTCCCAGGCAAGGAAAATGTCAGGAAAAGATCCTTCACTTCAGCATTTCCCCAAATGTTCAAAAGTTTGTCATCACACCAAAAATGGAGGAAAATTTACCTCTGGAATTATTTCATCTGCTGTTAAGGGGCTTTCTTAATTGAAACATCTTCTCCAGCCTCTCATTATCCTTTTTACAAGTCTTTAATTTATTATTTCTTGGGGATTTTTTAGAAGCTCTCACCTTGCCATAAGGTGGTGATTGCATGACAACTCTTTACATGGAGTTTGTGCTAAGAAAATGGAAATTAAAAGGTTGATTCTTCTTTTGTGTTGCTGGCACAGCATCATGTTGTGCCCACACATTCTTTCCTTCCCTGTTCCTTCAAAAGGTTTCTTCTCTGCTGAGTTCTTAATTTAGGGAAAAAATAAAAATAAATTGGATTTTTCTGCCAGCATCTCTTCCTGATCTTTGAGACATCCATGACAACAAACTGAAACATCTGATGACTGAAAAAAAAAACCATTTTTCATCTCTGGAATTTTAACTATTCCATTTTGTTGTTACAATATGGGTTAAAATGTCTCCCTTTCCCTGTCATGGCCTGCACAAAGTTTGGTGTTCCCATTTCATGGCCGAGATCCAAAGCTCTGATGAAAAGACACCTTTTCTGTCCAGTACATGATTTCCCTTTAAAAGTTCTGTCTTGCCAGCATCAAGGAAGAACCATTCCATTTATTTTTTATTATTAATGTGCACTCCTGCCACTGTTCTTCAGCCACAGGACTCTCCCAGATGGAAAGGCTGGACAGAAATCCTGTTCTCCCCAGGATTTTTCAGTCATTGATCCACATTCAGCTACATCAGCTTCCAATACTTTTGCTTTCCAGTGTGTTTGTTTTTCCTACTGAATTTTTCAGGACATTCATTTCACCTGGGGATATTCTATTGAACACTTTGGGGCCAGGGCTGATATAAAGAGTTGAGTGTAGGCACTTAATGAGGAACTTTGGAGTTTGTTTTATATTTGTGTGAGGAGAGGTTACTCTCGTTAATTTATCCAATTTATAAATCACAAAAATGTTATTGTTTTAGATTTATAACACAGTTTTTCTGTGGATCCTTTCAACATAGGCAAAGTCCACAGACAAATTTCTTGAGTAAAAATTTCTCAGTTTTACTTTGCCCCCATTTTACAAGACCAAACTCTCCAAAGTTCTGTCTGGAGAGCTGGAAAGACTTTCAGTCAGGATGGGCGTTATTCCTAAGAGAATAAGAGGAATTCCTGAGAGAATTCCTTCCAGAGAAACCTGGAAGGGAAGGAAATGTGATTCCCCCTTGCTCCGTCCTCCTGAATTTTGAACTGCACAGGGCTGAAGTTCCCATAAATAATTCCACCCCTGGTTTTTAGGCTCAGCCATTTCAGGGAGGAGCTCCCTGGGGAATGGGCACGGCCCCAAGGCTGCCAGAAATCCAGGAGATTTTGGACACCACTCCCAGGGATTCCCAAGGTGGGATTGCCTGGGGGTCTGTGCAGTTGGATTTGGATGATCCTTGTGTGCCCCTTCCAACTCAGGACATTCCATAGTTCTATCATTCTCTGGTGTCTTTAATCTGCCCAGCTCACAAGGAACTTCTCTTGCAATTAATAAGCTCAAAATCCCTTCTCCATTCTTCCACCTCAGTCCCACAGCCAGGGAATGCTCTAAATTAAACATTTTATGGAAAACAAGGACTTGGACTTCTGCCTCCAGTGCCACCGGGGCAGCTACTTAATGTTGTTAAACCACACAAAAAAAAAAAAGTTAATTGAATGACAATTTCTAAATTTAATAGATGTGGATCTACACTTGGAGCAGGCTGGAATTACCTTGAGTCCTAGGAAAAGGTTAGCCATTAACTCCTGAGTTCTGATTGGAGGATTCAATATTGGGATTTCATTAACAAGATTTATACGAGCATTTGGTGGCTGCTGTAGTAATGATTGTTATCATTCCATAATCAGAGAAATATTTTCTATATTTTCTGATTAAAGTCCAATTTCTTCAGAAATTCTAATGAGTGTGAAGCAGGCAGCCTGATTTAATGACAAGTTGTGACTGCAATATTATAACACCAGCTCCTCTTTGCTTGTCCTGAACCCTGTTGACACAAATTTCATTAATCCCAATTTCAAAAAGGCTGAATTCTGATGGTTTTAAAGAGTCCTCAACAAGTCCAACTGATTTAGAGAGGAAAATATTGTTTGACCCAAAAGAGGGATACTCAGAGACATTTTCCTGACTCCCTGCATGCAACACATCCCACAACCCATGGAACCCCTTGGATTCTGCCAGTGGGGTGCTCATGGGGAGTGGTCTCCCACATGAGATGGTCACAAACACCTTTAAGCCAACCCTCTATCCCACACAACCTGTGAGCAGAGCTGGGTAAACTTTTTACATCAAAAAGATGTGACTGTGCGTAAAATATTTCAAATTACCCCACTACTTTTATCTCCTCACTCACACAGAAATGGTTCCAAAGTTCTGATGCTTTGGGAAGGAGTTCTAAATTATTTACTCTATCTTTCCCCTCCTCTCTCTCCTCTTAGGCTCTGTCACCACAGCAAAAGTACTGAGAGCAGTGACAAGTCCAATATCAATAAACATAATAATAATTGATTTCTGGGAGATGAAAAATCTGAAATTAGTGGCAATTTCCCCCAGAGTGTTGTCTGATTAATTTAATGTTCATCTAAATCTAAGTCATTCTAATATTTATCTGCTCAGCAAACCTTTGGGATGTGTCTGTGGGCCAAAGACCAGAAGAAAGTGAAGAATTATTGCACAGACCAGGGATTTTTTAATTTTTCAAACAAAACAAAGAAAGAAAGGCTTGAGGGGATGCTAAAAGTTGTGTTTGCTGTAATTATTTAATTCTGCCATTATTTCTGAAGAAAAATTGACAGTGTGGGAGAGGAGGATGAGCAGAAAACTGTTCCATCTCGTGGCTGCCATGAAAAAGCTGGAATGAAGGAGCATGGCAGGAGTAAGAGGGAAAAATGAGCTTGGGCTGGGATTTATCCAAAAAACATTGCCAACATGATCAGGGACTAAAGGCTTGGGAACAAGGGAAGATTTGAGACAACTTTTGGAAATAATTCAGGAAAAAGGGAAAAAAACGTGTTAATGAATGAATTTGACAAAAAGGGAAACTGTGACCCAGCAAAGAATGCCTGGGAAGTTTCTCCATGTCCCAGCAGGAGCAGGAGGAGGAGGAAGATGTGGCCACCAACATGAAACATGGAAAAATTACCTGAGATTGGGATGGACCAGGAGGAGAACATCTCAATAGTTTTCCAGGGTGTGATGTTCCCTGTTAGACCATCTTGGATTTCACTGTTGCATCTGATGTCTCAGGTTGGAGCTTTTCTATTTTTCAGGTTCTGTGCTGCTTCAGTGTGTGGGGCTGGGTTCACATTCTGGGATGGTGAGCTCTGTGCACAGAGCAGGGAGACAAAACAATTCCTGCTCCAGCTGGGCACCAAGGACAAATGATCCAAATCTCAGCCCAAGAGCACAAACCCCGTGGGCTGGAGAGAGAAAAACAAGCAGGGTGGGACTGCAGGGGCTAAAGCTGCAATGGGACAATGAACTGCAAGATGCAAATGGAGCAGAACTGATCCCAGGGACAGACCCCGTGCCCGGCCGTGCATTTTGGGGCCATTTTGGTTCATCTTGGGTGCAGCCCTGGCTGGGCTCTGGTGCTGCCCAAGGTGCATCCATGGAGGAGATGCTTTGAATCAATCCCTGCTTTATTCTGTAGCTCTGCCCAGCCTCTGCTCTGGGGCAGTCTGCACAAGGCATCACATCCTGCCCAAAACACAGACAGAGACCTCAGGCACCACCCCAGGCTTTGCAGATAAAGCCCAAACTCAGATGACCAAAGAAAGTTCAACAGTTTTCCAGGGTGTGATGTTCCCTGGTAAACCAACCTGGATTTCACTGTTGCATCCTGCCCAAAACAAGGACAGAGACCTCAGGCACCACCCCAGGCTTTGCAGACAAAGCCCAAACTCAGATGGCAAAGGAAGGATCCTGTGAAATCCCACTCAATTCCGAGACATGGACATTTTCCTGCAGCCCATTAACGATTCAGACAGCCCCAGAATTGTTCATTACTGGGAGAGACAGCATTCCTGTTGTTTAGGCAGTGGCATCCTTCATCAGTCCTTAATCATCCCTAAATTGAGCTCTCCTGAGTGGGCTCCCTCCTCTCGGAAAGGAGGAAGAAACCCTGCACGACAGGAACTGGAGTTAACTGCCTGATTCTTTGCACCCAGTGTGGTTTCAGAGAGGAAATAAAGAGCATTTAGAGTGACTGAATCCCATCAGATCTTCCAGACATCCTCATTAGGCTGTTCTAATTAGAGTTGTGTTGTTTGCTTCATTTTCTCTCGATAGTGTTAGCTGGCAAAGACTGATGCCTTTAGCCCTCTAATAAATTCATTATTAATGGAGGAGTTAATAATTCATGTTAATTGGTACTATGAGCTACTTTCCCCAACAAATGTGAGCAAAGGTCAAAACTTGTTAACAGCAGAGGTGAATTCTATTTTTAAGTTTTCTGTTCCATAATATATCTGGAAAATCAATGTATAGCTTGCAAAATTAACTGGTTTTCCAAAAAACAGCATAGACTGAGGGCAAAGGTGTGACCTATTTACTTGGTTGCATTTAACTGGGAATCTCCACAGCTTTTGGCATATCCAGAGACACAGGGAATTTGGGATTGGCCAGCATGGATCATCAGGAATTGTCTCTCAAGTGGGCTCAAACCTGAGCAGGATGTGATGGGCAAAAAAAGAGACTGAGAAAATGCCAATTGGTGACCACCAGGCTGTTATTTTAATGCCACCTGGGAAGTGCATGGTGGAGTGCCCATGGTGCCTCTCCTGGAAGAGAAGAGCCTGTCCCATCATCACTGGGAGGTTCACCTTAGGGGAACATCAAATAATTCCTTGTAATTATTCCTTGCTGCTCAGATGAGACAAATTCACCACTCAATCCTTGAATGAGGTGCAATGCTTTGATCTCTGTCTTCCCAAACACAGCACAATTCCATGTGAGTGCCTCTCCCAGCCCCTTCATCTGGAATACTGGAGCTGAGATCTGCTTTTAATTTGATGGAATGTTTGAACAAGGCCATGTGCTGTCACATGTGTTCAGCAACCATTTTCCTATGTAAAGAATAAATCTCCAGCCTCCCTTCCCCAACCAACAGGAAATCATGTCCTTGTTTGGGTTTTGTTTGTAAGGCAGGCATTCCAAAGAGCAAAGTGAGGGAAGAGATGTGTAGAGTTTGGGAATAGCTTAAAAGGAACCAGCAGAATATGCTTTTAATAAAAATAATCAGCTTTTCTTTAATAGTTGTAACAACCTATTGTAAGTGACTTATATAACACCAGGCTTTGCCAGTACTCACCAGAACCCAGCAACACAGTTTTCATCATTTCAACACGAGGATGAGGTGGGAATTCATCCAACATCCCCTGTCATCAGTGGGAGCTCTTCCACTGCCTCCTGTGGGCGCTGGCTCTGGCCACGGCTCAGCAGGACGTTCTCATTCTGGGAAGAAAAAGCAATCTCCTTGGAAAAGCTTTCCCTTTAGGACATGGCCAGTTTATATTTACTCTTTTCTTGTTATTTTGGAAAATCCAGCTGATGTTTTATAAGGAGAAGAGAGCACAGCTCAAGATAAACAAGTAGAGTTTTATAACACTTGGTTCTGTTGACGGGAAGTGTTAAAAATTCTGATGGGAAACATCTCATGTTCTGTGTCCAGTCTTTCACTCTGAGTGTATCCAGTTTCCATAACACGAGTGACCTGCAATTCCACAAATTATGGGGAAAATTGCAGGGACACCTCCCACTGTCCCAGGCTGCTCCAATGTCCCCAGTGTCCAACCTGGCCTTGGGCACTGCCAGGGATCCAGGGATGGAATTCCATGCCAGCCCTGCCCACCCTGCCAGGGAACAATTCCTCATTGCCAAGATCCCACCCAGCCCTGCCCTCTGGCACTGGCAGCCATTCCCTGGGTGCTGTCCCTGCATCCCCTGGAAATTGTCTCTCTCCAGCTTTCCTGGGGCTCCTCCAGGCCCTGCAAGGCCACCCTGAGCTCAGCCCAAAGCTTCTCCTGTGCAGGTGAACAATCCCAGCTGTGCCAGCCTTTCCTCCCAGCAGAGCTGCTCCATCCCTCTGCCCATCCTGGAGCCTCCTCTGGGCTCTCTGCAGCAGCTCCAGCTCCTCCCTGGGCTGGGCCCAGGCCTGGGGCAGCTCTGCAGGTGGGGAATCACCTGAGGGGGCTCAGGGACAGAAATGTCACCCACTTGCAGGAAAATTCCCCCTGGGCCTCCTATCTTTCCCTTATCCCTGCACTGCTGGATCCACTTTCTGGATCTGGGGTGCGCAGAGTGCTCTACATCAATTATTTCACCCCACAGCTCCTTCACAGCACTGCAGAGGTGGAAACACCAGAATCTGGTTCCAAGAGTAATCCTGAGCTCAAGTTGACAGGCAGTGGAAGCAGCAAAGGAAAAGGGCAAACAGGAGGTTTGGGCTGGGGGCAATTCTTCATTTCCTTCTCGGCCTCAGGGTCCGTGTTCCCCTGTTGTGCCACTGCGGCAAAAAAAAAAACAAGCCTGCCTTGGGTAAAGAAAAATTAAAAATCTAAACCAAACAAAATCTCAAGCAAAACAAAACTCCATGTGATGGTGCCGAGCCCTGACTCACACCAATAAATAAATTCTATTTCTTCCTCCACGCTCCATGTTCAGCAAGGAAGAACTTCAAGTCAAAGGAAGGAAAACTCCAGAGGAAATAATCCTGACACGGACAATTTGTAACCATCCTGCAAATCTTTCCTAGGGATGGTGGGAGGTCCCAGGCACAGTTTGTGGGCAGGGATGTGAATCACGGGGGCTGTTCATGGTGGGGGTACCACAGAAAGGGTTTGTTAGATCCTCTGCGTCTTCCCTTCTCCATGAGCAGTTCTCCAGGCTGGGAATTGTCATTAATACCTGGAAAAACGTGTATCAGAGGGGGTTCGGTGAGGGGATGAGTCTTTCCTGGCTTTCAGTCCCAGGGATGGGAAGGGACAGAGTAAAAGGCAGCAACAGCAGCTCTTGGCATGCATTGTTGTTAATTTTTCTTGGCTTGGAGTACCTGTCTGAAAAGCTGCTGCAGTGCAGGAAGGAAATTTTTCCAGAGATTAAACTATTATTGTTTCCTGTGGGGCTGTCTTCACTGTGGATGAGAAAAAAAAAAAAAAAAAAAAAAAAAGGAAACAAAACCCAAAGAGCTCCAAGGGCACTTGACACTTGAAAAGGGATTTGTCTGAACAGCAAAGTTGTTGTGATTCATCCCCCGCCTCAAAGCGCCGGGATTTGGCCAATTTCCTCAGGAAAGTGGCTGATTAGGCCCACGGATTGCTCCAGATATGAAATCAAGGTGATTAATGGTGAACCCTCCATCATAGGAAGCCCAGAGTTGAGCAGAGCTGTTTTCAAGGGCAGGGAAGGAAGAGAAGTCATTTGTGTTTTTGCCAAAATGCCCCGATGTTGAAATGCCTCTTTGTGCTCCTGGCAATTAATGCTGCTGCCTATCAGAGGCTGGGGGATTTTCTGGTTTTACAAGTTGGTTTGAAAAATGGATTCAATGTGTTGCAGTGTTTACCTAAGAGGATCTTGTGGAATTAAAATGAAATGTTTCCACAAGGCCAGCGTTTGCTGCTGTTCCTGAAAACCAAGGACGTCGGAAGCTTTTTATGCCCCTTCCCAAGGAAAGGCTCACCTGGATTTTCTCCAGGAGGCAGTGCCATTATCGTGCAACTTGATGAGTGTTTAGGGAGATAATTACCTGCCCTGACAAAAAAAACTCCACTGAGCTTTTGAGAAATCACTGAAAGCTCCAAAACATGAGATTTTTCAGGCATCTCCTCTCAGACACTTTAGTCCAATCCTTTTCCCCACTAATTTTGGTCCTCGTGTATTCCTTTTATTTTCAGTGTGGTTGGGCAAAATAAACACCACAGGGCATAAGGCAGACTTAGATCTGTCTTTTTTTTAATGGTTTTGGTTGGGTTTTTTAGTGCTGCACCCAATCCTTTGTGTAAGCATGCAGGGATTTCCACCTGAAGTCAACCCAGGGCTGAATTTAGGGAAAACACCAGAGGTCCCTCACCATAACATGGGACTGAAAATGTCTCTGAAAAACCAGGATACCTGCAAACAATACTGTGTTGGGATGATCTACACCAGCAGGACCAGCTCTGTGCTGGAAAATGACTCCATTGGTCAAAATCCAAAGGAAGGAATTCAGATAAATCCTGGTTCTGGGATCAGCAGAGACCCCAGGAGAGCAGGCACCATCCCCAGGCCTCTCCTGGCTCTCCTTCCTGGCTCTGCTGGCAGCACAGCAGCTTTTTCTCCCAGCACACGGTAAACATTTCATGCCAGGAATGGGATGGAGGAAACCCAATCCATCTGGGCATCGTGCAGCACAATGCAACATCTGCTGATGGGAATTAACTCTGGAATAAAAAACGGAGGGATCCTGACAAACTGGTTTCCCAGCAGTATTTTTCAGAGCTGTTATGATCCAGTTTCCTCTTCTTTAGGGTTGAAGAAGAAAGCAGTTTCCTCTTCTTTTGTCCCTACCACTCCTTCCTCTTATCACACTCCTTTTTCCATAGCTGCTCCCATTCCCACTTCATTCCCATCATTCCAGTCCATGCAACCATTTTCCCTGTCCTTCCTCCCACAGCCCCTTAACTATCATCAGTCTTTTGCCCCTTTGCCTCTCAGACCCTTTCTGTGTCTCAACATCATCTTGTATCCTCATTTCATTCTCATTCCCAGATTTTTTGCTGTTTTCGAGGTACTTTTGTCTTCTCGTAGCCACAGTGGGGCAATCTGCACCCTCAGCACCACCAAAGATGATGCACAGCTCTGAATTTTCAGCCTGTATTATATTTTCAAACATTGTCTTCCTGTGTGCAATCGTTGTGAGCACAGAATGTTTTTAACACAAGAATTGTTCACTGAAATTATCCAGGAAAATAATCCCTGGACTGATCAAAATTATCCATTCTGACTTGTCATCCACAATTAATTGCATGTAGAAATTCTTATTTGAGGGAACAGTTTTCAGCTTAAAAGGAAAAGGCTTATTCTACACATCTCTTGTGTTTTTCTCAATCTGTTGATACATATTGAATTGTAAGAGAAAACTGCCTTAAAAAATCCCTGGAAAGCACATATTCCAGGAGAGCTGAGATGATCACTGCCAGAGGGCAGGGCTGGATGGGATCTTGGCAATGAGGAATTGTTCCCTGGCAGGGTGGGCAGGGCTGGCATGGAATTCCATCCCTGGATCCCTGGCAGTGCCCAAGGCCAGGCTGGACACTGGGGACAGTGGAGCAGCCTGGGACAGTGGGAGGTGTCCCTGCCATGGCAGGGGGTGGGAACAAGATGATTTTTAAGGTCCCTTCCCACCCAAACCATTCCATGATTGCATGATTTCAGCCTCTCCAATTATATCAGCATCTGGAATTCACGACCCAGGCTGGAAAGATCACAAAGGGGTTTTGGTTTGGTTTGGCCTATTAAGAATAAAATCAAAGCTTTGCTTGGCCCTTCACCTCTCCTCCTGCAAATACAAGGCTGGAAGGTTCCCTGCCCATGGCAGCAGGCTTGGAACTGGATGATCCTGAGGGTCCTTTCCAACCCCAAGCATTCCATGATTCCATGATTCATGATGGCAGCAGGACTGGCCATGCACTGGCGAGCAGGGGTGGAGCTGACCAAGATTTTGGGGGGTACAAAGTGTGAAAGGTCCTTTTCAGGGGATTTGTCACCAGGAAAAGTTGGACTTCTTGGAGGAAGGCCTCAGCAGAGCTGCTCTGTCCCAAAAAAACCATGCCATGTAAATGGTAACACATGTTCCCAGGAATTTGAAATACCTGAACTTTGAGCAAGGTCTGTGGCCTTTCAACAGTTCCAACACAGCTTTGATTTTCTGGCTTAGACTCCAGGACTGAACTCCAGCGTGGAGCAATAAAAATAGGAAGAAAAAAAAAAAAGAAAAAAACATCAGCCTAGCACAGAGAATGTATTTAGAGCTTCCTGGCAGCAGGCAAGGAGCAGGGAGCTGTTTATCCTGACCAAGGATTTCCTTAGGCACTCATGGAAAACATTCCCGTTGTCAGAAGGGGCCATGGTCACACAAAGAGGGACTTGAGGGTCACACCGAGAGGGACATGAGGGCCACACAAAGAGGGACAGAAGGGTCACACAGAGAGGGACAGGAGGGTCACAGAGAGAGGGACAGGAGGGTGACACAGAGAGGGACATGAGGGTCACACAGAGAGGGACAGGAGGGTCACACAGGGAGGGACAGGAGGGTCACACAGGGAGGGACATGAGGGTCACACAGGGAGGGACAGGAGGGTGACACAGAGAGGGACAGGAGGGTGACACAAAGAGGGACAGGAGGGTCACACAGGGAGGGACATGAGGGTGACAGAGAGAGGGACAGGAGGGTCACACAGGGAGGGACATGAGGGTGACAGAGAGAGGGACAGGAGGGTCACAGAGAGAGGGACAGGAGGGTGACACAGAGAGGGACAGGAGGGTCACACAAAGAGGGACAGGAGGGTGACACAGAGAGGGACATGAGGGTGACACAAAGAGGGACAGGAGGGTCACATAGGGAGGGACATGAGGGTGACACAGGGAGAGACAGGAGGGTCACAGAGAGAGGGACAGGAGGGTCACACAGGGAGGGACATGAGGGTGACACAGGGAGGGACATGAGGGTGACACAGGGAGGGACAGGAGGGTCACAGAGAGAGGGACAGGAGGGTGACACAGAGAGGGACAGGAGGGTGACACAGGGAGGGACATGAGGGTGACACAGGGAGGGACAGGAGGGTGACACAAAGAGGGACAGGAGGGTCACACAGGGAGGGACATGAGGGTGACACAAAGAGGGACAGGAGGGTCACATAGGGAGGGACATGAGGGTGACACAGGGAGAGACAGGAGGGTGACACAGAGAGGGACATGCGGGTGACACAGGGAGGGACAGGAGGGTCACACAGGGAGGGACAGGAGTCTGGGATCACCAGGGTGTGCCAGGAGCCCAGACAGGAGGAGGAGGAGGAGGAGGATCTGCTGACTTCCAACCCTCTGACGTCCCACAGCGCTGATGACACGGCCTGGGAAGAGGGAAAAGGTTGTGGAGTTGGTGTTTTCCTGTGGGGAAATGTCATCACCACCCACCCACAAGGCAAACAGAGCTCAGAGCACAAGAGGCACACACAAACTGCATTGCCAGCACTGAAAGTTCCGGCTGCAGCACAAATGGGAAGTTATTTTTCCTACCCACTGATGTAGGAGGCAAAAAGAGCCCAGATTTTCACGATGACCTAGTGGGAAGAGGATGCTCCATAAGATATCCAGAATCCAGTCACAGCCTCAGGATATGGGCAGTTTATTGCTCCTCATTCAGCTGAATTGCAATTAATCCCCAAAGAGAATCACAGAATCACCAGGCTGGGAAAAGCCTTTCAGGATCACCCAGTGCCACCCCAGCCCCACCAGCACCACCCCAATCCCTGTCCCCAAGGCCATTTCCAGACTCCTCCTGAACATTCCCACAGCGACTCCAAACCTCCCTGGGCAGCTCATCCCAAGGCTTGGCCATTCTTCCAAGGAAAAAAAATTCCAATATTTAACCTGAGCCTCCCTTGCTGCAATTTGAGGCCATTTCCTCTCATCCTTTGACTTGGGATGTGGCACAAGAGGCCGACCCCACCTCACTCCACCTCCTTTCTGTGCTGTAGAGGGAATTTCTGCTCCTGCCCTCAGGAATAACAAGGTATTTGATTTATCAGGCAGCTCCAACACACCCAGTTTAGGTCTGGCCAGAGAGTCCAGCCTGGGCCTTAGTAAATTTTCTAAATATTATCTTGAAGTTGGTCCATTCTCTCTTAAAAAAAAAAATCTGATTTAAGCCTTGCTTGTGTTTCCCTGAGACCTTTTCTACCCACTCACATTCCAGTTCTAAAAACTCTCCCAGGAGAGGATTTCCTTGCACAAGGACTCCAATAATCCTGGAAGCCCACTCCTGCAAACAAAGGGGATATTTCCACTCTCTGCTGTGCAGCTTGATTTGGGATGAGGGACCAAAATAGCAGCTGCTATAGGTGAAAATATAGAAATAGCTATATTTAGCTTTTTCAGGATAACCTCCTGACCAATTTCAGCACGTGGAAAAATCTCCACCAGTCAGCACTCACATAATAAATCCCCTCTTTTTTAATATATTATTAGGAATTCACTAAATGCAGAACAGATGTTATGACCCTACAGGAGATTGAGGTCTAAAGCAGCTACAAGAGAGCTGCCAGTGGTAGCTTATTCTTGTGAAGTCCAAGCAAAAATTGTTATTATTTTGATATTCTGTGAGGAAATCCTCACTGGAGGAAAAGAGAGCAGTGGAAAATGTGTGGCATTCAGGAATAACACAAAGTAAAGGGATTCTGAAATCCAGCTCTCTAATTTCCTTGGATTTCATGTTCATAAACATGAATAAAACCAGTTCTAGCTGCCCTAAAACCAGTCCTCGATACCCCAAAACCAGTTCTAGCTGCCCTAAAACCAGTCCTAGCTTCTCCCCAGAGCTCTCACCTCACAGCATGGTCACAAAGATTTTGGCTAAAGCTGTCTCAGCATTGTTAAAGAATCCTATGGAATCTATGGAATATCCAGGCCAAGGAGCAGATGAAAAACCCTTTTTTTTTTTTTAATCCAAAGAGGCACCTGGAAATGATTAGAAGGAAAAATACAAAGAGAGATCATGTCAAATGTAAAGTTTGCCATGCTTGCTCTTCTTGATCACCTGATTAAATTTTATGGTCAACAGACACTGGGAGATGTTGCAGGAAAGAAGATTTCGTTCAGATCCCATTTTTCAGACACTTGGCTGATATTTGCCACCTGTTTCATCAACATGTGGCTGGGAAATAATGAAATCTGCCGAAGTCCCTCGTGGGCAAGAGAAGAGGAGTAGAAAAATATGTAATTTGCTGTTTGACCCCAGTCCAGGACAAGGGAGAAGACAGTGGGTGTTTTGGCACTGAGCAGATGAAGTTTGGCACTGAGCCACGTCAGGAACCTGGACATGGCTCATTTGCATACCCAAAAATGTTTTCCCAGAATAAAAAAGGGTTGGAAAATCCCTTCAGGATCATCCTGTCCCAGCATCACCCCAGCCCCACCATCACCACCCCTAAATTATGTCCCAAGTGCCACATCCAGACACCTCCTGAACACTTCCAGAGTGACTCCGCCACCTCCCTGGGCAATTTATTCCAATGCCTGACCACTCCTTCAGTGATATTTTTTTAAATTTATCTGATCTGTGTTGTTGCAGAGAGTTCATTAATCCTTCCTCCAATTAATGGGGGGAAGCAGCCCAACATTCACCTGTTCCTTCCCGTGCTGAGAAACGACGGACACATTTCAGGAACACCTCCCCAAATTGCAGCAGGACCTCTGGATTTGGGAAGCAGATGGTCTCCAGCTCAGGCTGCACTTTGGGCTTGCTCTGGTCTCCATTCCCTCTTTGCCACTTCCACACACAACCAATTTTTCCTGCATTTTCCAAATTTTCTGTTTGTTCTGCCCATCCCCTGCATTTCAACCTGCAGAACTGAACACCTGTGACTTGTGGAGTGTCCGGTGGCAATTCCCGGTTTTCCTACTCCATTTGGGTGATGTGCACTTCCCTTTTTCCTTCTTCCCCTCACTTCAAATCCCCCTCTTGGACCTCTGGGCTGGGCTCACCTGGATGTTCCTGTGGACGTTGGAATTTCTGCCACTTCTCTGCCCTTTCATCCTTTGTGGGGAGTGAGTAAAGGCTTGGATCTTATGGAACTGTGGTGGACTGATAGATAAAAGGCCACAAAATTTAATATTACTAGCATTCGTAGATATTATCAACATATTTATATATTATTAATTTATTAGTGGTAGATTAATCACCATTTCTGCATTAAAAATGGAGGATCAGTTGTGTAGATGGACTCTTTCATGGCAGGTAGTGTCTATTTCAAATCACCATTCTATCTCAATCAATTCCAATTAATTTTATTCAATCCAAATCAATTTCATTTAATTTCAATCAATTTCAATTAATTTCATTCAACTCCAATCAATTTCAATCCATTTCATCCAATTCCAACCAGTTTCAATGCATTTCACTCCATTTCAAATCAGGGAATTTATTTCAAATCCCCACCAGAACTCACAAAAGGGAGGGGGCAACCAACTTCCCACCAAGGCCACCCTATTCCATGATTTTTCCCCCAGTTTTCAGCCCCTCAAAAGGAGGAGAATAGAGCCCAGTTGTAAATTAAAACTGCTGCTCCTTCAGAGCATCTTCTGTGCATCCCATTGAAAGTTTCATTTTCCAGTTTGAATCCTCATTCTTGTGCCAACGGAATAGCAGGAAAACCAGATTGGATCCCAATTGTAGCTGCTCCTCTTGGATAAATTCCATTGTAAAAGGAGTGGGAGAGATAAACTTCATGACAGGAGGAAAGATGTGGATAGATCACAAGGAGGGAGATCTAAACTGGTGGCTCTTACTGGTGTTCATGGGAACTGGGGCATGTCCTGCAGGTGTTTAAGATCAGAGCCACAGGAAATCTCAATTTCAGAGACAGTTCCCCATTTTCTTATTGCCTGATTTTCTCTCTTCCCAGAAGTCTCATCCTGGCTTTCATATCTCCCATTTTTAATGGGAATTCCTGGCTCTGCCTCTTTCTCCATGTTGTAAAACGGTAGTATCTGAGCAGGGAATACTCCTGTGGGACCCTGACCCTGATGCCTCAAGGACCAGCTCCTGTGCACCCATTAAAATCTTCAATTTCCAGTTTGAATCCTGTGCCAACAGAATAGAAGGAAGAACAGACTGGATCCCAATTGTAGCTGCTCCTCTTGGATAAATTCCATTGTAAAAGGAGTGGGAGAGATAAACTTAATGAGAGGAGGAAAGGTGTGGATAGATCACGAGGTGGGAGGTACAAACTGGTGGCTCTTACTGGTGTTCATGGGAACTGGGGCATGTCCTGCAGATGTTTAAGATCAGAGCCATAGGAAAACTCAATTTCAGAGACAGTTCCCCATTTTCTCATTGCCTGATTTTCTCTCTTCCCAGAAGTCTCATCCTGGCTTTCACATCTCCCATTTTTAATGGGAATTCCTGGCTCTGCCTCTTGCTCCATGTTGTAAACTCGTAGTATCTGACCAGGGAATGCTCCCGTGGGACCCTGACCCTGAGGCCTCGAGGAGCAGCTCCTGTGCACCCATTAAAATCTTCAATTTCCAGTTTGAATCCTCATTCTTGTGCCAACAAAAGAGCAGGAAAACCAGATTGGATCCCACATTAATTGGAGTGATTCCTCTTGAATAAATTCCCTTGTAGCTCCTCCTCTTGGATAAATTCCATTGTAAAAGGAGTGGGAGAGATAAATCTTAATGACAGGAGGAAAGATGTGGATAGATCATGAGATGGGAAATCTAAACTGGTGGCTCTTACTGGTGTTCATGGGAACTGGAGGATGTCCTGCAGGTGTTTAAGATCAGAGCCACAGGAAAACTCAGTTTCAGGGACAGTTCCCCATTTTCTCATTGCCTGATTTTCTCTCCTACACGGAATCCATCGATCCCCTCCCAATTAGCCCTGAGCTACATTTCATCCCTGACTTCGTTTCCCAAGAGTGATTGCTCCTCCCAAAACACCCAGAGCCAGATTCCAAAACCCAGCTGATTTCATTAAAGCCCCGTAAATTCAATTTCCCCTGACATTTGCTGTTCATATCTGCTGGGAAGCATTTGGACCTCCATCTTTTTGGAGTTCATACGGAGTTTAACAACATGAATTCCTTATCAGGGAAAAAAAAAACCCACTCTGTTCATTGGAAAGAGCCAAGGAGAAGACGAATTAACAGCTATCAAATTCCAGAGGGAAAACAATTTCTGCTGCCAGCTGTCAGAATTCCATCTGAGCCAGGAATTTCCCTTTTCTCTCAGGCTCCTGATCCTCGTTTCCTTCAGCAAATTCAAGATCCCAGCTCCCACTATTCTGTCTACAGTGGTCAAAAAGGATATTTTCCTTTTTTTCCCCATGGAAATGGAGCTGGAATCTTCACCAGAAATATTCTAGAAATATCACCAGAGATATTCAAAATCCCAGTTCCCATTTCTCTTCCTACAATAGCCAAAAAGGATATTTTCCTTTATTCCCATGGAAATGGAGCTGGAATCCTCTTCAGAGATATTCCAGAGTTATTCCAGAAATATTCAAAATCCCAGCTCCCACTTCTCTTCCTACAGTGGTCAAAAAGGATATTTTCCTTTTTTCCCATGGATATGGAGCTGGAATCCTCTCCAGAGATATTCCAGAAATATCACCAGAGATATTCATCAGCTCCCACTTCTCTTCCTACAATAGCCAAAAAGGATATTTTCCTTTTTTCCCATGGAAATGGAGCTGGAATCTTCACCAGAAATATTCTAGAAATATCACCAGAGATATTCAAAATCCCAGTTCCCATTTCTCTTCCTACAGTAGCCAAAAAGGATATTTTCCTTTATTCCCATGGAAATGGAGCTGGAGTCCTCTCCAGAGATATTCCTGACTTATCCCAGAAATATTCAAAATCCCAGCTCCCACTTCTCTTCCTACAGTGGTCAAAAAGGATATTTTCCTTTTTTTCCCCATGGATATTTAGCTGGAACCCTCTCCAGAGATATTCCAGAAATATCACCAGAAATATTCAAAATCCCAGCTCCCACTTCTTTTCCTACAATAGTCAAAAAGGATATTTTCCTTTATTCCTGTGGAAATGGAGCTGGAATCCTCACCAGTGACATTCCATCTCTTTTCTGAGCTCCAATATTTAGATAAGCAAAGATGGAGCACTCACTCCTGTGTGAAATGTTATTATCTTGTCTGCTTTGTAATTTCTTCTTCCAATGAAAAGCCAAGATTTTCCAGGAAAAACGGAAAAAATAAAAAAAGCAAACAGCTGATTCCCATTTCCATTAAAGACTTTTCATTAAAAAAAATATTGTTTCATCAGAACAAAAGTTTTCCATAAAAAAAAAAGAGTTGAATGGAAAAAATCCTTTGTGAGTCCAAATATTTTCCCATTTTAAAAAGTGGTTTTTGACTTATTCTTCTGGGAACACCCATCACAGATTTAACTGTTCCATTGCCTTCTCAGAATATCCCAGATTTTTCCAAGATTTTTCCAAGATATCCAAGATATGCACATATTTTCCCAAAATATCTAGTGCTGAACATTTTAAGCCATTCCATGATGTTTTGGTCAAATGATTTATTTCTCTTCTTTCTCTCCTTCCCATTCCTAATTCATAAATTACTCAGAATTTTCAATCTTCTTCCCCAAAGCAATCTTTGTTTCTAGAGTTAGGAGATAAAATCTTATAAAAAATTGTTAAATATTAAAAATGACAGTGTTTACCAAGCAACACTACCTATAAATAGATAAATGGGTAAAGAAATAGATAAAATTTTTCAATCTGTAATTCCAATGAAAAACAACCATGGATCTTTGATCTCACTACAAGAAAATTGCAAGGAAATGCTGTTTTTTAGCAAAAACTGCTGGGAATTTCTGGACTTTGGTAATTATCTGTCAGACTCCATATATAAGTCCTAATAAATATTCAAAAATACAAATGCTTACATTATTTAATTTATTTCCATTCAAGTAAGTATAATGAAAATATACTAAAAATAAAAAGATTGCCTTAGAGAAATTATAAATGAGAAAAAAATGCTGAAATTCACCATATTTAATTTTGTTTTTTTCCTACACATATACTCCAAATTTTCCTCTTGCGTGGAGGCAAAACTCAACCACCCTAAAGGATGAAACAAAACTGCTTTTTCTGCAAATGTTCCACATATAAACCAGTATTTTTACAACAAATCATTCTTTCAGCCTCATCCCATTACATTAAAGAAGAAAATAATTAAAAAATGCAAAGGAATTTATTTGGCATAGAAGGGATGGGGGTACCCAGACAGGTTTTATTTGGATTATTCAAAGAAATGAGAAGAATCCTCAAGGGAACTACACAGGAGTAGTTGGACATTTTTGCTTTAAAATCTACTCATAAATGCTTTTTCTTTCTCACAATAAATGTTAGATGGACTACTTTGAGTGCTTGGATTATTTATTCTGTTTTCTAATAAATTTTAGTCCATGGACCTTGCTATGCTTGCTACAAAATGGGTTTAAATCTAAAAATAGGAGCTGAAAACACCTATAAAAAGATGGAAGACCAATAATTCTGCCTGTGTTTTAAAAATTACCTGTATCTGCTGCAAAAATAATCCCAAAGTTGGTTTTCACAAATCATCTTTGAGATGGCAATTTCATGTTCTCAGTCCCAGCTGGCCACTAAATTAATTCCTAGTGTTCGAATCAAGACAGTCAAAAATGTTTTCCCAAATAAATGTTTTTTCATGGCTTCACCTGGACTGGCACCAGAACTTTACTTTGCCAGATAAATATAAATATAAATATAAATATAAATATAAATATAAATATAAATATAAATATAAATAGTAATAGTAATAGTAATAGTGATATTGATATAAATGTAAATGATACACAAAATGTCAATATGTGTAAAAATATAAATATAAATATAAATATAAATATAAATATAAATATAAATATAAATATAGTGCAGTACAGTTTTGCACTCTCATTCCCAATGTGGAATCTTCAGTAAATCACAAAAACCAGTCAGTAAAATCAATAAAATTCTGTAAAATAAACTCAAAGAAAAGCACATTAAAACTGGCTTTTCCAACTGATTTTTAAGCCATGCTGAACCATCCTGTACTATTGAAAAGAAGGAATTATTAAATAATTGCCATGGTTTTAACCCAGATTTCCCATTTATACCTGGATTTTCAGCATCTGAGTGCAGAATTTCCCAAAATTATTTAATCCACTGCTTTGGTCCAACAGCAGCACAGAGAGAGCCCTGTCCATATGGAATATAAAGAATTACCTTGTAAAGGGTTTACTTCAGGAAAATGAGATAATGTAAAATGTAACCAACAAGCTTTTGAGACTTGTATCCACATTTTAATTATGATCATTCCTGTGAATGAGATATTCAAAAGAAAAAAGGATATCCAGGGCTTGGAACATCCTGAGGGGGTGGGAATTTCCCTGCCCATGGCAGAGGCTGGAACGAGGTGAATTTGAATTCCCCCCCAACACAAACCATTCCATGAGATTCCACCAGTGGTCAGCAGCAGCAGGAAGTTAAAAAACAAAGAAAAACCAAATAAAACAAAAGATATCGAGCTGGGTGAAGCCTCCCACTCAAGCACAGTTTAGGAACTCCTTGAATTAAACAGAATTTTTTGTGTGTCATGACTTCAAAAAAACTCAGATTTTATTATTTGAAGTGTTTTCATTAAAAATAGTGAAGGATATTTCAGTAGGTCTTGAAATCACTCGTGCTCACTTTGAAAAAGCCAATTTTATTGAGTTTCATAGTGGTTTTTATAGAATTGTGTCTGATTTCACCAAGGAAATGTCTCTGTTTATGATTTAATGGAGATGCAAATTAACAACATAGGGGAGGAGCATGTAAAACTGCATTGCAATGTATTTGTTTTAGTTTCTTAATAATTTAATATATATGATATATATATTATATATCATATATTATATACCATATATATTATATTTACATTATATATATTTCTTATAACTTAATATATTTATTTTAGTTTCTTAATATCTTAATATATTTATTATATATAATATATAATATAGATAGAAATACTATATTTCTAATAAATATTATATTTCTATTATATGTATATTTCTTATAACTTAATATATTTATTTTAGTTTCTTAATAACTTTGTTTTAAAACAACAAGTTATTCTGTCAGTGCAGCTTCAGGGATGAAGGTGCCAATAAGCACAGAAAGTGTTAAATACAGACATCTAAAACCAGCAAAAGACAGAGGTTAACAAAATGTTCAGGAATTAATGTGACAGAAAAATATGGAGAGTTCCAAGGACAGCAATAAACCCAAATCTCTGGGAGCTGGAGGCTTCCCATGATGAAAAATGAAGGGGAAGTTAAAAAATTATGGGGGTGTGATTAGAGAAAAAAAGGAAATTGCCTGGTGGAAATCAGCCTGAAAAGGCCATGGATTTACAACACTGAGGATCAATCAGGCAATGAGAAAATGGGGAACTGTCCCTGAAATTGAGATTTCCTGTGGCTCTGATCTTAAACACCTGCAGGACATGCCCCAGTTCCCATGAACACCAGTAAGAGCCACCAGTTTAGGTCTCCCTCCTTGTGATCTATCCACATCTTTTCTCCTGTCATGAAGTTTATCTCTCCCACTCCTTTTGCAATGGAATTTATCCAAGAGGAGGAGCTACAAGGGAATTTATTCAAGAGGAATCACTTCAATTAATGTGGGATCCAATCTGGTTTTCCTGCTCTTTTGTTGGCATAAGAATGAGGATTCAAATGGGAAAATGAAAATTTTAATGGGGTGCAGAGGAGCTGCTCCTTGAAGCCTCAGGGTCAGGGTGCCACGGGAGCATTCCCTGGTCAGATACTACAGGTTTACAACATGGAGCAAGAGGCAGAGCCATAAATTCCCATGGAAAATGGGAGATGTGAAAGCCAGGATGAGACTTCTGGGAAGAGAGAAAACACAGAGAAGGTGAAGTCACTTGTCACAACATTACAAGCAATGAAGGGTGAGCTCTGTGTAACAAACAAATGAATATTTGATTGTAGACAGCTCAAAACACTGCTCAAAATTTGGATTAAACTCAGAGATGCCAAGAAAATACAACCACTTGGCATCTAAAACCAGCTTTCTCCTTTAGCCCAGAGTCTCTTTGATGGTTACCTAAATATACCAGCAAGGCAATTCTGGCGTGGCTTTCCTTAAATGTGGTTATATAAAGTCATACAAAAATAAGTTCTGGCTTTGCTGCAAATGTGCATAATGGAAAGACAAACATTATTAAAAAGCCCATCATTTTTCGAGATTAAAATAATCCACAGCAAAGGGAGAAAAAAAAAAAAAGAAAAAAAAGAATAAAAGAAAAAACTCTTGTGTAACTTTCCCAGTTGCCATTTATCATAGTTTTGCAAAAAGAAGCCCCGGTAATTTCATTTTTCTTGACTTCTATTAAAAAGATCAATACTTATGATTCCAAAGAGTCTCGGCTCATGAAAAGATGGAGCTGCTCTGTAATCATAGCTGAAAGTATTGGTTGTCATTAGCAGGAAGATTGATCTGTAAAGACAGAGTGAAAGTACTTAAAAATTTCCATTGGGCTCCTGCAGAACAACAGCGCCCAGCAACCTTTCACCTCGCAGATAATTAAATCCAGATAACGAATTACCATATTAGGAGGAAGAATTGCACTGGGGATATTCAATAGATGCCCACTTTAGGAAAGGAGTTCCAGATCTCTGAATAATGATTTTGTTTTGTGCATAAAACCTAACGAGCTCCGACAGGAAGAAGTCGTTTTTCAGCGTGCGTTTCAATCGGGCCTGTCAGGGAGGATATTAATGAGTCACCTGAGCTCCAGGAATTGCTGATGGCCTTGGAGCAGGAACATTCCAGAGCCTTGCACCATCCGGGCTCTAAGAAGAGCATCAGGTGGGCTTTGCAGGGCAATGGCTTTGCTTGGAGTCACGGAGGAATTCTGCTCCTGCTGAAACTTTGGGGATGGGGAGGAAAATTCCCCCTGTGCCCCTGTCTCAGGTGATTTCCCCACCTGCAGAGCTGCCCCAGGCCTGGGCCCAGCCCAGGGAGGAGCTGGAGCTGCTGCAGAGAACCCAGAGGAGGCTCCAGGATGAGCAGAGGGATGGAGCAGCTCTGCTGGGAGGAAAGGCTGGCACAGCTGGGATTGTTCACCTGCACAGGAGAAGCTTTGGGCTGAGCTCAGGGTGGCCTTGCAGGGCCTGGAGGAGCCCCAGGAAAGCTGGAGAGAGACAATTTCCAGGGGATGCAGGGACAGCACCCAGGGAATGGCTGCCAGTGCCAGAGGGCAGGGCTGGGTGGGATCTTGGCAATGAGGAATTGTTCCCTGGGATGGAAATGAGGGACTGGGATGGAATTCCCAGAGCAGCTGTTGTGGCATTCGCACTCTGAAAAATCCCTTCACCCAGGATTGTTCTCCTGGGAAGCTGAGAAGCCTCAGAGAAAAGGAAAACAATTCTGATCTCATTTGCTTCTCCTGTGTTGTGCTCACATGTGGAATGTGTTTGGAGATTGTTCACCCACAGGTGATTGTTCCATTGCATTCTGCTGGGAGTTGTTTTCACTCTTTGGCCAATCAGGGCCAAGCTGTGTCAGGACTCTGGAGAGAGTCAGGAGTTTTCATTATTATCTTTTTATCCTTCTGTCTGTATCCTTTCTGTATTCTTTAGTATAGGTTAGTATAGCATTCTTTAATATATTACAGTATTATAAAGTAATAAATCAGCCTTCAGAGAACACGGAGCCAGATTCATCATTCCTGCCTTCATTGGGACATTCCCAGCAAATACAAAAATCTGGGGCTGCCCCTGGATCCCTGGCAGTGCCCAAGGCCAGGTTGGACACTGGGGCTTGGAGTAGCCTGGGACAGTGGGAGGTGTCCCTGCCATGGCAGGGGTGGCACTGGGTGGGCTTTGAGGTCCTTTCCAACCCCAACCATTCTGGAATTCTGTGATTTCCTGATACGTCCCTCCAGGCTGCAGCCACCCCTGCCACAAAGGAGGAACATTCCACACCCCTTCTTCTTCCTAACACATGAATGATCTTGGACAGCAATGGAAAGAGAAGAGTTTCAGGAGTACTGGAGAGAAGGGGAAGTCAATAGATTATTTTCAAACAGATCTGTTAAACTGAAAACAAGCACAAATATGGAAAATTCCAAGATTTTTTGATACTTGCCTTTCATTAAATCCCTTGAAACCGTCAAGGACCAACAACTGTAGAGCCTTAGCAGCTCTCCCTGGTAAAGGTTTTAGAAATGAGGGAGAAAATTGAGATGACAAGAGGAAAACCTGGCATTTCCAAGAGGTGGAATGTCAGTGGGAAAGGAAAACACCTGGAGGAAATATAAATATATATAAAATAAAATATTAATTAAAATAAAATATTAAATAAAAAATAAAATAAAATAAAATCATTCTGGAAAGGGAAGGAGAAAGGAAGTGACAAAGTCTTGTAACTGATGCAGATTGGTCAGTGAAGAGCAGGGGTTTGTGTTTCACTTTGTAGGGTCTAAGAAATTCTGGGAAGAGAGGGAATATAATAAAAGAGAATATAAAACAGGGGAAAAAAATCTTCATTTAGCAATGGAGAAGAGCACAGGTGTTGGACACCTGAAATCTATTTGTGAACCAAAAGCCCAGGTGGAAAAAATACACATTCAGGAATGTCACAATTCCCTGGAATCAGGTAACCCCAAAAGTGTGGTTTTTAAAGCTTTCTCTGACTGGTCCATGAAAGAAATAAGCCCAGAAAATTGAGTGTAATTTGGAGTATTCTGGGAAGGATATTCCTGAGGGCTTTCATGAAAAGCTATTTTTTCTCTCTTCTAAATAAAATAATGGAAGAGAAGGTGTTTTTATGGAAATGCCATAAGGTAAGGAATGCTCAGTTCCCTGGAATTTCCTTTAGGAATGCCAGAGGGAAGGTGTTTCCTTGTGTAATTCCACTGCAGAAAAATGGATGTGAAAAGGCATTATTATTCCTTCCAAACCCAGAATTATGTTCCCCTCCTAAAATGTGGTTAAAATTAGATTTTGTGGGATTATTTCGCTCCTACCAAAAATCCACCTCAAATCCATCTGCCAGCAGATTCAGGCAGCACATCCTGACCTTCCATTATCTGGGAATCCCATCACAGCCAGCATGGAAAAAACACTGTTTGGGTCCAAAAATTAGTTCCCAGCAGGAAAAAACACCTCTCCTGCCATTCCAAAATGAATAAGAGAAGGAGAACATGGAATGCAAGGTTGAGAAATTCGGCTGAAATTCGGTTTCCATGTGTCCCTGCCTGTGTCACTGTTGGATTTCAGGACATTTTTATTCCATGTTTTTGGTTGGGTGGCTCCTGATGGAATATCCTGAAGCTGGAATCAGAAGGATGGGCCCTGTGTGGTGATGAGATGTTCACTTGTGCAGAGCTGCTTCAGTGGATAATTGTGTTTATGGTGTGGGGAGTGTGAGATTAATGAGCTCTTCAATTATTCATCTCCCAGCTCTTGAGTGCTCGTGTTTTGTAAATTATGTGATGGAGTCTTAACTGGCTCTCCAAAAAAAATGAGGGAGTTTTGGCATCTCTCAGGGGCTTAAATTGTGTCCTGAAATCCTTTATGCAAATGATACTTCCCAAATTGTTCCATTTCAATCACACGCAGCACAGGAAGCACTAAGAGCTCCTTTGGAGCTGCTTCTCCTGTAGGATCATGGAATGGTTGGGTTGGAAGGGACCTCAAATCCCACCCAGTGCCACCCCTGCCATGGCAGGGACACCTCCCACTGTCCCCAGTGCCCAGCCTGGCCTTGGGCACTGCCAGGGATCCAGGGGCAGCCCCAGCTGCTCTGGGAATTCCATCCCAGCCCCTGCCCACCCTGCCAGGGAAGGATTTTTTTCCATGAAAAACTGACCAGTCTGGAGCTTCCCATGCTCTTCCAGGGAAACTGGGCCCAAGACCAAGGAGGGAAATCTGGGATCTCCCACCAAACTCTGGGATCTGCCTCCTCAGCTTCTTCCTGCTCTGCATCTGAAGGGTCAAAGACAAGCAGGGTTGATGTTTTCCCTTCCAAAATGTCCCTTTGTCCCGGAGGTCAAGGGACACTTTTTACTGGGAATTGTCTTTTCCATCTTCCTAAGCTGCAAAGATCCCAGCAGGCTCTAATGGATGGGATAATTCCCAGCTTTGCCCATTTAGGAATTGTTGATTCCCATTTCCCAATTCCCATTAGGAATTGTTCCCATTTAGGAAGTTGCCAGGTTTGATCCCAAAGTATTCAGTAGTGCTCAAATCCCACTCCTCTACAACTTCCAGTTTCTATCCCAAGCAATGGAAACATTCATGGAGAGTTTTAAACCTAAGCACCAAGAGAAGTTTATTTATTTGTCTGAGAGGGTCAAGCTTGTCCTGTGCCACCAATGGCTTAGAATCAGGACTATTCTGGGTCCTAAAATCCCAATCCCTTTGTCCCTTAATTTGGATGGAGATGAGCATTCCACAGGCAAAATCCAGGCAATTGCTGAAGAGAAAATTGCACTGAAAACATTTTTCTTTTTCCTAAAGAGAGCTCAGGGAGGCACATTTATTTAATAAAATGGAAAATCAATATAATTTTAATTTTAAGAAGTCAGAGCCAATGCCAAGCTGTCCTTTAAGGAAGCTTGATAAGAATTCATGATCCTCTTTTTTTTTTTCTCTTTGGTAAGAAAAATAAAATTAAAACCAGCATTGATTTAATGATCCTCCTCCAACTTTGTTTAGAGCCTGGGAGTTTTGTTCACCACTTTTCCTTCAGTATCTTTGTTTTACTTGTGTAAAACCTGCTGGATCATGATGAATTTACTGAAGGGCTGGAACATGCATGGAACTCTTCCCTCCCTGGAAACTTGAGGATTAAATCCTTGTGGCAGCTGATAAAAATAGAGGATGTTGTTTACATGGCTTGGTGCAGAAAATCAAACACTGGCATTTCAAGGGTCGTAAAGAGAGGATGCCAAGGAATTTTGGCCTTTGGAATGGAAATGCTCTTAAATCTCTGGGATTTAAGCCTGGAGAGTGATTGCTGTCATGGGTGAGGGGGAACCAGTGCAGGTCTCTGAGTCACAAATGATTTCCCAAAAAACCTCCCAAACTGCTTTTGAGACATTCCCATTTTAACAACCTCAAGGAAAGCCACAGCTAACCCACATCCATATGACTTTTTTAACAGTATTAAAATCAACCAAGCTGATTTTTCATTGCTCCTGGTATAGAAGCACACAGTGGAAATTATCACACCCAATGAAATCCACATTAGTCCTGAACATCAGATCAAAGAACCCACAGTGACCTTAAAGGCCACACCCAGACGCTCAGATTGCAGAATCAGCCTTTAAGAGACACATTTGATTGTGATAATAAATGAAATCCATGAAGGATTCATGAAAAACCCATGAAATTTTCAGTCTGCACAGGAGAAGCTTTGGGCTGAGCTCAGGGTGGCCTTGCAGGGCCTGCAGGAGCCCCAGGAAAGCTGGAGAGAGACAATTTCCAGGGGATGCAGGGACAGCACCCAGGGAATGGCTGCCAGTTCCAGAGGGCAGGGCTGGGTGGGATCTTGGCAATGAGGAATTGTTCCCTGGCAGGGTGGGCAGGGCTGGCATGGAATTCCACCCCTGGATCCCTGGCAGTGCCCAAGGCCAGGCTGGACACTGGGGCTTGGAGCAGCCTGGGACAGTGGGAGGTGTCCCTGCCATGGCAGGGGTGGCACTGGGTGGGCTTTGAGGTCCCTCCCAACCCAAACCATTCCATGATTCTATGAAATCTCTGCATTTGGTAAAATCCCACATTATTCCTACTCAAATCCACATATTCCTACCCAAATCCAGTATTTAAAAAAATTAACGAACAGGCAGACCAGTGTGTATTGACTGAAAAGTAGATTTCTGAGATGAAAGCACAAATCCAGCCTCAATCTGTCCCTGATGTGTGTGTCTGTGTGGGTCAGCCATGATGTCCCTTCTCCAGCACTCTGAGGACACAGCCAGCTCTGGGAATGGTTTATTTTCACCTGCTCCATCAGGACACAGAGTTGGGAAGTTGTGGAAGTGGCTCTCCCAGGCATTGCTGGCCTCTCAAGTGGTGCCAAGGTCAGGCTGCCACTGCTGCAGTGGCTGGAGTGACCTGAGGGTGTCCCAAAGCAATTCCCGGGATTTGGAGCAGACTGGTCCCAAATCCAGAGACCAAAGAAACCATAAAATCCACAATTCCAAAATTAACTTTTACACATGTGGGGTTTGGTTATTTAAGAGACTTAAAAATGTGACAATGATGATGTCAATAATTTTCTTTCTCCTGTATCAATGAAGGAAGAAGAATAAGATTGCTTAATTTTTTTTTTCCTCTTGAGTGTTAATTAAGGAGTTCCTGATTGCTGATAACTCCCCCTCAGAAAGGAAGCTTGCCTGGTGTCCACGAGCCTGTGGGTGAGGGAGGAATATCCAGAGTCCTTGATGGAAGTTATTTACACCCACTTGGATCTGGAGGGACAGGACTCAGAGACATCACAGGAAATCATTTTCTGCTGATATTCCCTGAAAAGTGACAGTGTTGAATTTATAACAAACAGGAGAGCGAGAGAATCCTGGAATCACAGAAGGTTTGGATTTGGAAGGGAATCAAATCCAGTTCCAACCCCCTGCCATGGCAGGGACACCTCCCACTGTCCCCAGTGCCCAGCCTGGCCTTGAGCACTGCCAGGGATGCAGGGCTGGAATTCCATGCCAGCCCTGTCCACCCTGCCAGGGAACAATTCCTCATTGCCAAGATCCCACCCAGCCCTGCCCTCTGGCACTGGCAGCCATTCCCTGGGTGCTGTCCCTGCATCCCCTGGAAATTGTCTCTCTCCAGCTTTCCTGGGGCTCCTGCAGGCCCTGCAAGGCCACCCTGAGCTCAGCCCAAAGCTTCTCCTGTGCAGGTGAACAATCCCAATTGTCTCAGCAACGCATTTGATACAAAAATTAAGGAAGCAGAGCCATAATTCCTCCCCCTCCAGTCTATCTCCACAATTAACCAGGGCAAGGTATCCTAATTTTTATGAAAAAATAGATTATTTTGTGACAAACACGTTGGCACGAGCATTTCTGTGCTCACTTAACTATGAAATACTATTGTTTGGGCTCTATATTTTTTTCTTAGGGGGTGGAAATACGTTAGAGGGAATATCTTTTAGAAGTTTTTGTTAAAATTAGACCCAGCACTGATTTTTTAATGTACCTGACACACAAGGAATAATCTTCACAATTTATTCCTTCCATGGGATTGTTCATCCACACACAGGTAATACTTGTAATTTATGAGTCCAAAATGAAATATCCCAGTGCTTCCCAAAGCCAGATCCCTTTCCTGAGGGAAAAAAATTCCTGCCTGTAGTTATTTTTCCTATATTAAACGCATTTCCTTTGTCCATAGAACTTCCAGGAATGCTGCTCAGGGGCAATCCTTAGGAAGTGCAGCTGGGCCTGGATGCAGAAGGAACACACCCACGTGTGCTGGTTCTACCCTGGGCTCTAGGATGTCTCCTGGGCTTAAATATCCATTGACTTTGAAATTTGTGGAAGCAGGCAGATTTTTGCAGCCCTTCATGTGATAGAATGGCAGGGATTTGAGAGCTGTCAGCCCTTTTGGTGCAATTTAATCCAGGCTGGTTAAAAGGAGCAATAGGAAATCTATGGGAGCAGTTTCCAGCTGTCAGCTCCAATTTGCCAGGACAGCCCCTGATGCTACCAGGCTGAGCAGCATTGAAAGGGAAATTTGAATTCCTGGGCTCTCCCCCTGGAAAGAGGCTGGGAGAAACATCCAGAGATCCTGCAGAAAAAATTCTGTGGCCCCTGGAAGGATGGAAGAGAGCAGAGCTGTCAGTGAAAGGGATTTTATGGGAATTGGTGCTTGTGGCTCCATGTCCTCCCTGAAAAAGGGGTGCTTAGAACAGGAGAGACCTCTGGAAAACCCCTGTATTGAATCCCAGAATTATCTGGGTTGGGAGGGACCTCAAAGCTCATCCAGTGCCACCCCAGCCATGGCAGGGACACCTCCCACTGTCCCCAGTGCCCAGCCTGGCCTTGGGCACTGCCAGGGATGCAGGGGCAGCCCCAGCTGCTCTGGGCACCCTGTGCCAGGGCCTGCCCACCCTGCCAGGGAACAATTCCTCATTGCCAAGATCCCACCCAGCCCTGCCCTCTGGCACTGGCAGCCATTCCCTGGGTGCTGTCCCTGCAGGCCTTGTCCCCAGTCCCTCTGCAGCTCTCCTGGAGCCCCTGCAGGCCCTGCCAGGGGCTCTGAGCTCTCCCTGCAGCTGCTCCTGTCCGGGTGAGCACCCCCAGCTCTCCCAGCCTGGATCCAGAGCAGAGGGGTTCCAACCCTCACATCAGCTTTGTGGCCTCCCCAGGAGTTTTGCCAACATTTCCATGTTTTTCTTGTGTCCTGCTTTGCCCCTGCACCATTCTCAAGTGGCAGTGACAACGACCTTGCCCCCGTCCCCATTTTCACCCTGTTTCATTTCTTCTCCTTGAGATCAAACAAAGTTTTTAAATTTGTGCATCCAACCTTCAGACAGATCCCTAAAAACCCTGGGAATTGCTCAGGCCCTCACTCTGGTCCAGGGCCCAGGCACTGTTTCTAACAAGCTCCTTTCCTTCCATGAACCTGAAGGATTGAATTCCCTACAGCACTACAGGAATTATTTTTCCATAAGCACGGAGCAGAGTGCCCATCATTCATTTTCCTGGCTTGAGGGGCACTCTAATGCCAGGCTGCTTTTTCTCCATCACTCCCAGCCTGCCACAGTCAAGTTTAAAGCCAGGCCTTGGCACACCTTATAAATAACAATACATTTATGCAATTGAATGCCTGAGCAGTAATTCAATCAAGGCAGTTCTGCTGCTGGTCATAAACTGCTTAAGCTGTTTGAGTCTCAGCTTAAGACATCAACAGAGGGCCTTGATTGAATTGCAGCCTCAGATTTACCTTCTATTATTCAAGGCTACCTCTCAGTGTGGTGAAACATTGATATGATGAGTAAATCTTGAACTGCTACCAAAATAAACTGGGCTGCTTGCTGGGTGGAATATTCTGATGCTGATGTTGAGGGAAGTTTTAGATCAGGTTTTGAGCAGGGCAAGGCTGCAGCCCTGTAGGAGCAGAGTAATTTGCAGTTCCCACGTGGTATGTTCTGGGTCCACTGTTGTAGGGCGGAAATTATGAATCTGACTCCATGTTCTTAGAAGGCTAATTTATTGTTATATTATGTTATGTTATGTTATGTTATATTATATTATATTACATTATATCATATTATATTATATTATGTTATATTATATTACATTATATCATATTATATTATATTATATTACGTTATGTTACATTATATTACATTATATTATATTATGTTATATTATATTATATCATATTACATTACATTATATTATATTATATTACATTATATTACATTACATTACATTATATTATATCATATCATATCATATCATGCTATACTAAACTATACTAAAGGATAGAGACAGGATACAGACAGGAGGCTAAAGAGACTAAAGAAAAACTCGTGACTCCTTCCAGAGTCCCAGCACAGCCTGACCATGATTGGTCATTAAGTCAAAACAATTCACATGTTGGATAAACAATCCCCACCCACATTCCAAAGCAGCAAAACACAGGAGAAGCGAATCAGATAATTATTGTTTTCCTTTTTCTCTGAGGCTTTTCAGCTTCCCTGGAGAGAAATCCTGGTGAAGGGATTTTTCCAGAAAATATGATGGTGATATTCCCATGATACAGCACTTATAAAGGCAGGGAGTAGCTTCCACCAGGCCAAAGAAATTGGGAAAAAAATAGATTTGTCATGTTCAAGATGCCTTTGAGGCCTGACAAAGACCAAGGAGCAATGCAATGACTCAAGGTAGGTTGGACTTGATCTCGGGGGGCTTCTCCAACCTAAATTCTGGGATGGTGTGGGTTCAAGTAGGGAGGGACAGCCCTCAGTGTAACTGAAGTGCCAGAGCTTGGGAGAAAAGCTCCTGCCCTCACCTGAGGAGACACCAACACCTGCCTGGAACCCACAGAGTGCAGCGTCATTATTGTTGCTGTTTTTAATGAAGGGGATAATGAAAATCATTATTTTCAAGCAAAGAATGATTTATTGTTTAGATAAACATCAGTCTCAGAGGCTGTGAGATTTTAGAGGAGTATTTGGTTATAGCTCAAGAGTAGTCACAAGTTTTTTCATTACAAGGTAATACAAAACTTTCTAAACTAATAGACAGTTGCTACAGGATTTATTTTGCTTTTCTAACTTATTACCTTTACTTACTTCTTCTGCACTGCAGATACTTTCATCTAATGGTTTTCTAATTCACACGCACACAAATGCTTCTGTTATAACTTCTGAACTCTTGGTTTATTCTATACAACAACATCCCTACATTATAAACTCTTCACCATCTTATCAGCACAATTTCTCACTGACTTAAGGTATATTCTCACTTACAACTATAGAAATATAAGTTTATGATTTTTCTGCTTAATATCTGTGTATTGTATTTTTACATTAATCTAAGCTTCTTCTAAAGCTGTAGATTAAATCTTTCAGTGTCTGTGGAAGTTTTTGTTTTTCTGATTCTCACACAGCATTTCCCAGGGTTAATTTTACCTCCCAAGTATTAATTTTATCTTCCTAGTTTCTGTCTTTTGAAGGTGTGATCCAGGCCTTCTCTGAGGATCAGGCCTAAAGCAATCACCAGCAGGAAATGTTTTCCTTGAAGATTTTCCTGGCTGTCTGTGGAAATTCTGGAATGAAGTTTGGTTCATTAAACCAAATTTGATTTCACCCATGTCTTCCCCATGGGAATAATTGGTGTAAATGGCAAAGTAAATAGCAGTGGAGTAATTGTGGTGATGCCTCAGGTTTGAGCTTTTCTATTTTTCACGTTCTGTGCTGCTTCAGTGTGTGGGGCTGGGTTCACATTCTGGGATGCTGAGCTCTGTGCACAGAGCAGGGAGACAAAACAATTCCTGCTCCAGCTGGGCACCAAGGACAAATGATCCAAATCTCAGCCCCAGAGCACAAACCCCGTGGGCTGGAGAGAGAAAAACAAGCAGGGTGGGAGTGCAGGGGCTAAAGCTGGAATGGGACAATGAACTGCAAGATGCAAATGGAGCAGAACTGATCCCAGGGAGAGACCCCGTGCCCGGCCGTGCATTTTGGGGCCATTTTGGTTCATCTTGGGTGCAGCCCTGGCTGGGCTCTGGTGCTGCCCAAGGTGCATCCATGGAGGAGATGCTTTGAATCAATCCCTGCTTTATTCTGTAGCTCTGCCCAGCCTCTGCTCTGGGGCAGCCTGCACAAGGCATCAGGGGAAGAACCAGAGGCACATCTGCTGTGAGGAGAAATTCATTTTGGGCTTTTTTGAGGTTTTTTTGGTGGGAATTTAATGCATCACCGACCCCATTTCTGAAGATTGCTCTAATTTCAAGGCATCTCCATCAGCACAGAGGGTGGAATTGGCCCTGACAAGAATCCAGTGGCCTCCTTGGTGTAGATCTCTGCTCACAGCCCCATCCACATTCAGCCCAATTCCCAGAGCAGGAGCACGTCAGGACAAGCTGTGGTCTGGCCAGGAAAAAAGGGAAAGAACCAATTTTTTCCCCTCCCAGAAGAGCAGTGCTCATCCAGAGAGCTCCTGAGCCTGAGAGAAAGAACACAGACATCTCCAAGCGTGGATTTGGACTGAAAACTTTCTATGGCCCCGAGGATTTCAGCTTCCGGTGCCTCAGCTGGAGCTGGGAGTTACAGAAATATTTATTGCCAAATATAGATTAACAAATCCAAATGCTGCTCCTACTGCAATGGGAAACAGCCTGGGGGACTCTGCGTTAAATTTTGTCCCCAAAATCTGAGCCCTGCATAAAAATCCCACCAAAAAAACCCCATGGATGTGAAGAACTCTGCTCAGAGCTTTTACTGGGTATAAATCACCATCAATTCTCCCTCAAATACCAGCAGATCTCAAGCACCTCTCAAGCTCTGACACACAGAATCTTCAAGCTGCCTCAATATTTCTTTTTCAGAGGAAATTCAGCAGAAAAGCAGCAGCATTGGGGCTTTTTTTTTCCCTCCCAGTCCACAACCTTCAGAAAAAACCCACATAACAGAAAATGGAATATTGTGAGCAGCCCACATAATTACTCATGATAGATAACTGTATTAAAAATTAAACATAAATTATTGGAGGCATTACAGTGTTGGCACAGGATGAAAAAGGTGCTTCATATTCCTGAAAGGTTGAGCTAACTGCCTGAAAGTTTGGCTCCATAGAAAAGAGACTAGGCTGGATAAATGGAAAGCATTTATTGTTTGAAATATGGATTTTAATATAGCCCAGCACAACCCCAAAACATCAGTCCTTTTCAATAGGGTTAAAGTAAGATGGATCTGGCAGATTAAAGCAGTCAGGAAGATGCTCTTTGGCATGGAGAAGCAAGACAAAGAGGAAAGGAGGCTCCTTGGAGTCACTCCATGGCTTTGGAGGAGGAATCTTCACTGTTTTATTGGGCTCCACGGAGCCCTGCCCAGCTGGTTTGTCTGGGAGCACTGGCACATGCTGATGGCTTGGCATGGGAATGCCCATTCCAGCCCTGAGGGCATCCAGGAGTCAGCCAGAGGGGGAAAAACCCTGAGGTGGGAGTCAAACCAAACTCACTCCAGGCAGATCCACATCTTCTGGATGAGGAGAGAGGACACAATTCTCTGTGGGTTTATAAAGTTCTGTCAGTGATGTAGAAAATCGTGGAGCATCCTTGTGTTAGGTTGGAAATGGGGCTGTGTGTTCTGTTCCCATCTGTCAGAGCTGGGGCAGTTCTCTGCTGTCCATGGGGCAGTTTTTTCTTTCTCTCTCCCACAGCCAATCCTCCCTGCAGGAGATCTCTGCTGTCCATGGCCACTGAGTGTCCCTGCAGGGCTGATCCAATCCCAGCATCCCATGGGGAGATGCTGCGCCCAGGGGAGGAGCCAAGCATTCCTACCTGGATCCAATCTGAGGTGCTGGGACAGCACAGCAGCCTTTGCCCAGTGCATTGCCAGAGGAGCAGCTTCTGCTGCCCTGCATGGCCAGAGGGAGCCCAGGCCCATCTCCAGCAGCCCTGGAGCTGCAGAGGAAAACTCCCGCCTTGTGCAGGATCCCTGCTCCAGCAGAGCCACAGCTGGCACTGCAGGAGGGCTGAGCCCCCATGGGATGGGGCTGTGCCACCCCCTGACACACAGGGGACAGGGACTGCTCTCACTCTGGCAGTGGTTTGTTTTTTGGGTTTTTTTTGTACTATTACATTTGTATTTTTAATTTTCTTTCTGTAATTCCTATTCCCATATCTTTGCCTGAGAGCCCCTAATTTCAAAATTACAATAATTCGGAGGAAGGGGGTTTGCATTTTCTATTTCAAGGGAGGCTCCTGCCTTTCTTAGCAGACACCTGGCTTTTCAAACCAAGACAATCCTGAAGGTTTTCTGCAGGGCTGATTCCTCCCTGCATTTGGCATGGCAGCTTTTAGCAGCTCTCAGCAAAGATTTGATTTTTCCATCGTGTTTCGTAGGGTTGAAATATTCAGCAGGGCCTGATTTCCTAGAATTTCACTTCCAGCTCTGACATCAGGGACCAACTCTGAATTTTAAAAGCTGCAAATTCCTGGACAATCCTCAAACTGAGCCTGGCCTCTGACAAGAATGTGACTCTCAAGAGTGTTGCTGGTCAGCTCAGAACATTGCTGAGCTGTTCCTTGAAATGGGAAGAGGCAAGGAAGGAACTTCTCTGCTAAAATCCCTCCTCAAGAGGAATTCCTGGGGAAGATTTAGCTGAAGCTGACTGGGAAAACAGTGGGGAGAGACAGGTAAAGGTGTAATGTTGCTTTCACAAACAATTAATTGAAGAATTCCAGAGGTCTCAGAATTTCCAAGTCCTTCCATGAATAAAAAGTTTGCAAATCTGAAAATGTCCTTATGATTTTTAATACAGCAACAAAGAAAAAGAAAATGGAGATCAAGTTATTATTGAGGGTTTTGGTATTTTTCTGGTATAAAAACCTGATTATGTAAAGAGCTGTGTCAGGGAACCCAGTTTTATCAGATTTTTTTCTTTTTCCTTGTCATTTATCCTGTTGCTCCCCCAAGCGTGACTCAGATTTTTTCAGAGGAATAAAAAATGAAGATGTGAGACTGTGTGCCTCATCTTTCAGAAAAGATTCTTTCAAAGAGGAAATCCCGGGCTGCAGCCCTAAGGAACTTCATCCTGAGCTGTGCATTATGGAGGAAACAATGGGATTGAGGATGGATCTGTGGGAAATGTGGATTATACCTACAGAAAACTTCCTTGGTAGACAGTGTAATACTGAGATATTTATGTCTGTTATGAGGATTTACATCTATAATGAGGACAGATATTCCTTCAGGAATATTCAGGAACATTCAGCAATATTCCTTCAGGTCTTGGGAAACGCCAGGGAGAAGCCTCTTTGTGTCCAGGTGCCGTTTCCATGACCTGATCCATGGGCAGAGGGCTTCCATGGGTTGGGGCAGGAACACAGCCAAAACCAGCCCAAGGGTTTCCTCTCCAGGAGACACCAAATCAGGAATTTCAGCTCTTCCCAGCGCTGCTGCTGGCACGAGGCACAAGGAAATGTTGGATCCCCCCTTTCCTCCAGCCCATCTCAGCCCAGAGGAGCTTGGATTTTCTCCTTGGTTCTCCTGAATTCCCCAGGGCTTGTCACCCTGTCCAGATGGAATTGTGCTCTCCCTGCCTTTCCTCCCTCCACCTTCTCTCTCCTTCTCCAGGGCACCTTCAGGAGCTGCCCCAATCCCTGTAAAATGCCCTAAATTTTGGTGCCCCAAATCCTTCCCCAGCAGTGGAAGGAGCACAGAAAAATGAGATTGTGCCTCTTCCTCCACCTCTGTGGGGAAGATTTTGGGAACCTCTTTGCAGCCAGCCATGTTATCCCCTAATTTTTCTATATCCCACACCAAAGAACAGACTCAATGAAACTCCTTTAATGTGCAATGAAATTAACAATTGAAGCTGAGTTTCGGGAATTTTTCCCCTTCCCCATCTTCTCAATGGTGAGGTTTGCTCCAAGACAAATAAGAGACGGATATTTTATTCCTAATCACACATTCCCACTCCATTCCCTATAAAGTGTCCCAGCACTGAAGGAGCACAGAAAAGTGAGATTGTGCCTCATCCTCCACCTCAGTGGGGAAGATTTTGGGAACCTCTTTGCAACCATGTTATCCCCTAATTGTTCTATATCCCACACCAAAGAACAGCCTCAATCAAACTCCTTTAATATGCAATGAGAAGAGCAACTGAAGCTGAATTTTGGGAGAAAAGTGAGATTGTGCCTCACATCCTCCACCTCAGTGGAGAAGATTTTGGGAACCTCTTTGCAACCATGTTATCCCCCAATTGTGCTGCATCCCACAGCTTTAGGAAGAAATGTTTAACCATCAAAGAACAGACTTGATAAAACTCCTTTAATGTGCAGTGAAAAGAACAATTGAAGATGAATCTTTTTCCCCCCTTCCCATCTTCTCAACAGGAGAAGACAAAGAGATGGAGTTTTTATTCCTAATCACACATTCCCACTTCGGCTCAGGACCTGGTCAGGATGGAGAGAAGAGCGAAGCAAGGAGCGAGAAAAACGGTGAGGTCATAAAAAATTCATCCAGGAGGGGATCCAAGTGCAGTAATGAGGCCTCTCACGCCGGGGATGGAGTACTTAGCACTAAAACCCTCTCTCGGTGCTATCTGGTTACCATCTTATCAACACGACACCCATTAGCCACTGATAATAGTAACTAATCAGCTGTTCTGCTTCCTTCATTTGCCTCCCCAAAAGATCTCCTGCCCCTCCCCACAACAATCTCAGGCTCTCAATAATTCATGTCCTCCAGCCCTGATGTCACTTCCTGATGAGCTCATGGGGACACTCAGAGCTGCTCCCATCACACATCCCAAAAAAAAAAGGCCCTGCTGCCTTCCTGGTGTCGTGGATCAGCTGAAGTTTTTGGCAGCATCCAGGTGAGCACTGGGGCATGCTCCTGGTGGCATGGAAGGAGAGCACCATCCCTGGGATCATCCTTGGATCCAACGCTCCTGATCATCAACAAACTACGTAAAAATGCGTATTTTGGAATAAATTTGGTGTTTCTAAGCCAGGGAAGGAGACTGACTTCTGGCTAGGAATTTCAGGAGCAATTTGCCTCATGGAAAGGGAGCTCAGGCCTTGGCAGGGGCTGCCCAGGGAGCTTTGCAGTGCCCAGCCCTGCAGGTGTCCCCTGCAGGTGGCACTGAGTGCTCTGGGCTGGGGACAAGGTGCCCGTGGGGCACAGCTGGCACTGCATGGGCTGGCAGGGCTGGGCCAGCACCAGGGATTGGGGGACTCTGGGATTCCTTTATCACTCAAAGTGTGAGATTCCACACAGATTTTTTTGTATATGTCAGCCATGGTTTCCATCTAAAAAAAAATTACTTGACAGCTGAGGGTTTTTTTATTTTGTAGTTGAAGCTTTGAACTGCTACACTGGGAAATGGGATTGGAGGTCTGTGGAGACCCAGAGTGTCCCCAGACTTCCCATGTGATTCAAACACATCATTTATTCCCTCTTTCATTTCCCCATCCATAAAAGAGCAGTGACAAGAGCTGTGTAAATAAGTGACTTTTACCTCAGAGCAACCTGAAAAGCCAAGGAAGAAAGAACCTCATGCTTAAGTTAATGGAATCATGGAATCATGGAATGGTTGGGTTGGAAAGGATTTTAAACTCATCCAGTGCCACCCCTGCCATGGCAGGGACACCTCCCACTGTCCCCAGGGTCCAACCTGGCCTTGGGCACTGCCAGGGATGCAGGGGCAGCCCCAGCTGCTCTGGGAATTCCATCCCAGCCCTGCCCACCCTGCCGGGGAACAATTCCTCATTCCCAAGGTCCCATCCAGACCTGCTCTCTTTCAGTTTGAAGCCATTCCTTCTTGTCCTACCACGTTTCAAAAAAGACTTTAACCATTGAAAGCGTTCTCCAAATGCTTCTTCTTGCATGTTTCTGACTGTTCCTGGGGGAATACAGGAGAGGAAATCCAGGTCTCTTTTAGGACAGACAAATTCAGGGGCATCAGGGGCTTCCAGAGTGGGAGGAGGGCTTGCTGACAAGGCAATGACCTCGAGTGTTGCACAGAGGAAATGAGATAATCTGCCCAAATCTACGTGCCTCAAGTCGAGCCTGAGGATGTGGTTTCATCATCTCCTTCTCTTCCAAAAGGAGAAGGGAGCGTTTTGTCTCATCCCAAGTATTACCACAGACTGATTGCCAGAAATGATGCTGGAGCGTTCAAAACATGGATTGAGTCACTCTGGGACATCCTTTCCCCTGAAATCTGAGGAAGTTCAGAGTCTCTGGTTTCGGATGTTCCTCTTCTCCAGTTTCACCTTCTCTGGAGGGGAGGTGAAAGCAGGAGGCTGTGAGGATTCATTCAATTCCATGGTAAAAATACCAAGTGAATACTGAGTGGCACCAAAGCACAAGTGGGATGCTGTCATTACTCCTAGACAGCATTTCCAGAAATAATTCCTTGCAAGGAGGAAACTGGGCACATTCCATTGCCTCCATGGGGTTACAGGCATTTTGACCAGGATGCAAACCCTCCCCAGGAATGATTTCAGCTTCCCCAGGGACAGAGAGCTGGGCTGGGATTCCTTGAGGCTCTGTCCAGTCTCCCTTTAAACTCTACATTTTTGAGGCCCAGTTCATCTCTCCTTAAAATTCATCTCCTTTGGGAATCAGAGGAGAAGGAACAGCACCCTGTGAATTGTTTAAAGTTGTGTTTGTTATGTTTAAAAATGGTTGTGGAGTTGTGGTTGTTTTGTTTGTATTGAGTTATGCTATTTTTCTATTTTGTGCTGTTTGTGGTGGTTGTGTACTTTAGTGCAGTTGTTGATTGTGTCATTTGTGTAATTGGTGTAGTTTGTTTAGCTTGTGTAATTGGTGTAGTTGGTGTAGTTTGTGTAATTGGTGTAGTTGGTGTAGTTGGTGTAGTTTGTGTAATTGGTGCAGTTTTGGGTGGTTTTGTTGTTGGGGTGGTTTTGGAGCACCCTGGCAGGGCTCCTTCCCCCTCACTGACAAACCCTCACCGGGGTCACTGAGGGATGTAGACCCCCACAAGAGCTTTAAACCCACCCTGCCCAAATCCCACCCCTCACTGCTCTGGGTTCCTACTAATAAATCTATTTCCTATCCCAATGGGACCATGGCTGTGGCAAAAGGGAAAAAAACCCACAGTTTGGCAACAAAATTCAGCCTTAGATTTGGAGAATCAGCTCTTCCCTTCCATAGTCCATGATGTGACCTTCCAGAGCCCTGAACAGGGCTCAGAAAAAGGAGGGAGAGGGAACTTTTGTAGGGCAGGGAGTGACAGGACAAGGGGGAATGGTTTATAAGGAGGGCAGGGCTGGGTGGGATCTTGGCAATGAGGAATTGTTCCCTGGCAGGGTGGGCAGGGCTGGCATGGAATTCCACCCCTGGATCCCTGGCAGTGCCCAAGGCCAGGCTGGACACTGGGACATTGGAGCAGCCTGGGACAGTGGGAGGTGTCCCTGCCATGGCAGGGGTGGCACTGGGTGGGCTCTGAGGTCCCTTCCCAACCCAAACCATTCTGGGATTCTTTATGAAACCGTAGGCCAACCCTGTTTCTAAATCATATTAAGGATCAAAGGGCCACATCCTGTAAAATATCCCTTCTATAACTGGTGTTTGGCTATAAACATACAATGATATTGATAATAAGGAATAATTTATACATCTAAAATAATGCAATTTATAGAAAAATGCACATCTATAATTATACAATAATAAGATAATAAGAAAACAAACAAAACCCACCAGCACTGTGATCTGTTGGCTCCCTCAAAACACTATTTGAATTCAGCAATAATTAAAACATCTGATTTTGCTCCATTCAGCTTTTCTGGTTGGATGTTTCCTGTTCAAATCCACTCAACACCCCCTGAACTAGAGTAAGCACTGGGAAACCTTTCAGCTTCCCAGTCAGGACCTCCCAAAACTGGCACATGGGAGCTGTGGAGCCAAATCTGACACCTCCAGCCTGGGAACAGCCTCTTGCCCTGTACCTGAAGACAAGTGACACAAATTCCCTGATTTTCCTGTTATTCCCATAACACAGGATAAATCCACAGGTAGCCAAGATTATTTTCACCAAGTTAATCCTCAGGGGTGCAGCATAATCTTGATCTCAAACTCATGACTCATTCCACACCTCTGCAAAGTTTGTAGCTCTGCAGATGAAAGAAGTCTTCGCTCCGATATTAATTTCCAGGGAAATGAAAATCTTTCCTGTTTCTGCTCAGGATTACAAAAATCACACTTTGGAAGTGTTTCCATCTCAGAGTCCCTACTTTCACAGGCTCTATATCAGTCACAATCTTTCACCAAAAAAAGGGAATTTGCAGACATCCAAGCTGTTTCGATCCCAAAGTATTTTTCTTCCTGATATATTTAATGAGGACATGGAAAAAACAGTGGCTGAGGAGCTGATTTCTCTCTCCTCACCAAGTGTAAGTGGTAACAAAGCACAGAGCATCCCAAAACTCCCACTGATTCTTTCTCATGCTCTGTTTCCCACCCAAATGTTGGATCCAAGCTGAATTTCTGCACAGAGGTGGCAGAAGTGCTTCCTCTCATGTAGGGAATGAGGAAATCCATGAGCAGCTCCAACATTCCCTAAGTTCTGTTGAGGAAATTTGTTTTATTTTGCAACAGGGACAGAGCAAACCCTGTGTTTAGGAGACTTCCTAAAAAAATCCCTGTCTGTCCATGTGTTTGGGATGAACTAAAAATCAGGATTATTTATCATGGCTGGGCAGTCACTGAATCACCCAGGCATGGGACAAGGCACAAGAAAATCAGGACAAATTCTGGCAAAAGGAACCTTCAGGAATATGAAATCCATGCTCCAGTTCTGCCCACACAGACTTTGGATTCACTGCTGATAAATATTCCAGCAGGGATCTCCTGAGGCAGGGAAATGCTCCCCAAACACAGAAGAGCACAGGACTTTTTTTTGGAGCAAATTTCCAATCCCTGTGCAAGACAAACACGATTCCAGTCTTGTTTTCAATGAAGTGGGAATAGGCTCTTACAGAATAAAGGAAGCACACAAGGTTTTAAGGCAGAAAACCCAATAAAATAATAGAATATCTTGAGTTGGAAAGGTTTCATAAGGATAATCAAGGCCAATTTCAATTATTGTAAGATTGCTTTTGAGCAACGACAAGCTAAGAAGAAATGATTGGACAAAAAATCTGCAAGTAATGGAGAACTTAAAAACCACCTTCACCAGTTTGCAGATATCTCATAAACAAAACCAGCTTTGGACAGATGATAAAATCTGGAACCTGAAAAGGGGAAAAAATAGGGCAGAAGCACTGCTGAAATCCAACCTGAGAGTAGGAGAGAAAATGGAAAATGTTGGGTTGGTTTTTAGTCTGGCTGGGAATTGGTGTCCATGGGATGGAGTGGCTGTGGGAGCTCACCTGGAGTTCTGCATCCAAACCTGGATCCCAGCCCAGGGAGGAGCTGGAGCTGCTGCAGAGAGCCCAGAGGAGGCTCCAGGATGAGCAGAGGGATGGAGCAGCTCTGCTGGGAGGAAAGGCTGGCACAGCTGGGATTGTTCACCTGCACAGGAGAAGCTCTGGGCTGAGCTCAGGGTGGCCTTGCAGGGCCTGAAGGAGATGCCCAGGAAAGCTGGAGAGAGACAATTTCCATGGGGGATGCAGGGACAGCACCCAGGGAATGGCTGCCAGTGCCAGAGGGCAGGGCTGGGTGGGATCTTGGCAATGAGGAATTGTTCCTGGCAGGGTGGGCAGGGCTGGCATGGAATTCCATCCCTGGATCCCTGGCAGTGCCCAAGGCCAGGTTGGAGCAGCCTGGGACAGTGGGAGGTGTCCCTGCCATGGCAGGGGGTTGGAACTGGATCCTTAATTCCCTTCCCAGCCAGGAAATTCCACAATTCCATTATTTTTTCCCTCTACCTGGCAAAGTGCAGAAATCCCTTGATATGGATTTTCCATTTTTCTTCCCAACCCCTGGGCCATGCAGGGCTCCCCACACCAGCCATGGGATCTGACCTTTGGACAGGGAATAAAAGATTGAATAAAGGAGTGCCAGAAGGAGCTGAGCTTTGAAAAGTCGAGCAAAGAGCAAAAGGGAGCAGAGCTGAAACTCCAGAGACCCAGCAAGAGACAGGAGCCCATCCCAGCCTGGGACTGGAGGATTCTTGGAGAAGGAAAATCTCCTTGGAGGAGGAGAATCTCCTAAAGACTCTCCTGACCCCTAAAGGCTCCATCCATCCCAAAATGGACTTAATTCCAAGACTTTCCTCGTGCCTTCATCTTTTCGTGCCAAAAATCCCAGCTATTTACAAAAACATGTTTTTGTGGAATTTTCAGGTATTTCCTCTCAAAAACTGTTGCAGTTTCCTAATGTCCCAAAGCTTTATTTTTACATTTCATGTAAAAATCTCACAGACCCACGCACAGAAATATTTTGTGAATTAATATTAACATTGAGCAGGGTGTAGCTGACAAATGTGAAGCTTTTCAACTCCAAAGTGACTTTGCCCTCCTGATTTTAATTAGAATTTAGGTTCAAGTGGAAAGCAATCCTTTGTAGCTGTGCACTGCTTTAGGACTTCCCTGTGAGTCCTTAAGAAATTCCAGACTTTCCTGGGGTTAATCCATTTTCTCCAAGAAATCCTGACCAGGATTAAGGCTGGGCCACATGAGCTCTGTCTCAAAATTGGATGACAAAGATGAAGGCCACAAGAGGATGTTCCCATCTCCAGTTTCACCCATTCCATGGATTTCCTCCTTCCTGGCTCCATCCCTGCTGGATCCCATCCCCCAGATTCTCCAGCCAGAGCACGAGGGCTTCTCTAAACCCACTTATCATCAGTTTAGCACCACATTGCAAAAGCAGGGCTGCATTTTTCTGTGAAACTCAAGAAAGTGTCTTTCATTCTCTGAATTGTCCCTCCTTGCCTTCATTTCCTGTCCCCTCCAGAGCCCTGCCTGGTTTGTTTGCTTTTCAGTGATGAGGGGAAAGGAGTGGGAAGAGAAGAGAATTTATTTCTTATTTATTTGGTTTGATTTGATGATGTTTCCATGATTAAGAAATTTCTTTTTTCCTGTGGCAGAGGCAGCAAGGAAAACTGCTTAATTTGAGGAAGTCCAAGGGAAAACAGCACAAAAAAATCGGAATATTTATTTCCTGGGATGACTGTTTAAAAAAAGATAATGAAACACTGAAGTGGTTTTGATGAGGGGGGGATTCTGTGGAGTAAAGGAATGACACAAGTCAGGGGGTCCACGAATCTTCCAAAGTTTTATTAATAAATTACATAATTGGAAATTGATATAAATTAATCCATGATCTCCTATATAAGCACATGGGAGTGGGATTGGATAAAGGGGAAATGTGAAAGGGAAGAGAAAAGGAAGGAAGGAAGGAAGGAAGGAAGGAAGGAAGGAAGGAAGGAAGGAAGGAAGGAAGGAAGGAAGGAAGGAAGGAAGGAAGGAAGGAAGGAAGGAAGGAAGGAAGGAAGGAAGGAAGGAAGGAAGGAAGGAAGGAAGGAAGGAAGGAAGGAAGGAAGGAAGGAAGGAAGGAAGGAAGGAAGGAAGGAAGGAAGGAAGGAAGGAAGGAAGGAAGGAAGGAAGGAAGGAAGGAAGGAAGGAAGGAAGGAAGGAAGGAAGGAAGGAAGGAAGGAAGGAAGGAAGGAAGGAAGGAAGGAAGGAAGGAAGGAGAGAAAAGAGAGGAGGAAAGAGAGAAAGAAGAGAAAGAAAAGAGAGAAAGAGAGAAAGAGTCTTCAGCCCCAGCTCATGTCTTGATCCTGCTGATGGAGTTTCCAGTCTCCATTTGCATAAAAAACAAAATTTCTTTAATGCTGTGAGACCTGACCATGAGCTGCTTCTCTCCCAGCACTCAGAGGGATCCCCTCCACCTTCCCAAGGAGTCTTTCCAGCTCCATTTATGGTTTTTATTTCCTTGCATTCAGAAGTGAAGCATAAGAAGGAATCTCCTCTCCTGTCTGGACTCACTGCTGCTGCTGGGGTAGTCCAGGCTGATCCCAGATGTCAGAATTAATGCTCTCATATCACTTTATGCACCAAAAGGACAGAATTCTCAGCTGGCACAGCTGAACTAAACCAACAGCAATGTTCCCAGTGTGGGGTCCCTTTGGGAATGCTGTTCTAGGCTTGTGGGAAATGGGAATGAGGGGGATATTGCCTTAAACCTGACCACTCTTTGACAAGCTGAGCCTACATTTAACAGAAGCTTGGTAAGTGCAGGCACCATTACCTCGAGGGGTAATGGCAGCTGAGATTGATCTATTGTGAGTCCTACAAATTTGAACAGTTACACTAAATGCTATTAAAATGTATGGAACCTCTTTGTCTTCAATTATTAAATGGAGTAATTTATGAAACCCAATCTCAATAACCTCACTGTCCTAGTGGCCATCCCCGCTGAAAGGAAGAGTAAATGTAGAGAACATTGCTATCGATCCCTCCTGCAGGGGGGCAAAAAGAGGATCAGGCCTGTTAACCCTTCCCTGCAGGACAAAGTGGTTCACTCGTGGTTTCTTTTCCCCCCAGAGGTCGTGTCCTTCTTTCACTTCTGGGGTCGGGTTTCAGTCTGACAAGTGGTAATTGATTCCGCTGCTGGTTAGGCTGGGGGTAAGTGGGGGATGAAGTTTCAGTGAAAACAAATAGCACTTCACAGGTCTGACCTTTCCTCTTTAAGCTTTTGTTGTGGTTTCCTTGGGATGTGCAGCTTAAAGACTGGAAACCAGCGGTGTCTATCTCAGGAAGTTTCACTTTTGGCCTGGAGTTAAAGGTGGGTTTTGGCTTTGGGGCTCTTCGGGGCTTTTTCCATCTTCTTTCCCATGATGTTGCATGAGACACGAGGATGTCCAGCAGAGCTGGGAGGTTCTGCCAGCAGGCTGAGGGTCACAGCTCAGGGTTTCAGTGTCCAGCAGGGCTGCAATGAGACAAAACCAATCTCAAAATACGAAGACAGCCACTGCTCCTCAACCCAAGCTTCTCAAACCGTGCAGGTGCCAAATCTGCCACTTCTTTTCGTGCTAGAGCTGCCTCCTCCTTTGACCAGCTCAGCAGCTAAATTGCATCTTTAATTGTCCCTCCTGGTGCTGCTCCTGGTTTCAAACCAGCTCCCTGGAGCCCAGTGGGCACTTCTGCCACAGACCCAGAGCCTGTGCCTGGGTTGCAGCACAGGGATTTCAGCTAATGAGAACCAGTTCAACGAGGGAAAACCACGCTGACCTGTGTGAGAAGCTTTATTCTAGAACAGAAAGGAAAATATCCTCAGGGGCTCTGTCCCAATGCTTCCAGTCAGGGAGAACATTGCTGCAAAGGAAACCTCTTTGTTTACAAACAAGTTGTTTTTGCCAAAGTCAGCCTTTGTTTTAAGGTGTTCTCAGAGGAAGCTCAAGGCTCAGCAGCTGCCTCCAAAATGTTGCAACCCCCATGTGTTGCCAGCAGTTTCAAGGGGAAAGGTTTAATGGGGTTTTTTGAGGGTTTTTTGTTTTGGTTTTGGTTTTTGGGTTTTTTTTGCTTCTCTCAAGCATCTTGAATTTCTGAGGGAGCTCTGAAGATTCTTCTCTGCCACCTACAGGGAATGACCTTAAACTGAAGGAGGGCAAGGATGGATGGGATATTGGGATATTGGGATATTGGGATATTGGGATTAGGGATTATTGGGAATTAGGAATTCGTCCCTGTGAGGATGGGGAGAGGCTGGGATGGAATTCCCAGAGCAGCTGGGGCTGTCCCTGGATCCCTGGCAGTGCCCAAGGCCAGGTTGGACACTGGGGCTGGAGCAGCCTGGGACAGTGGGAGGTGTCCCAGTGATGATCTTTAATGTCCCTCCCAACCCAAACCATTCCATGATTCCACAATCCTCTGGTTCTGTGGAAATAAATCCCTGCCCTTTAATCTGGACAAAGCCATTCCACAGACACCAGAACATTTCTGCATTGTGCAGTTGGGGCATTAATTTTTATTTCTATATCTATTTTTAAAATTCATTGGAGAAATTGTGCCAGCACGTGGACATCCAGTGAAGTGCAAAGGATGAGGGATAATGACAAGGACCTTAAATCACAAAATGATCCAAATTATGCACCCAGATGTGCCAGGGATCTTTTAGGCTAATAAAATCTGTCACACTGTATGAATCCTTCCTATTTGAAGGAAAGGGAACAAAAGGACATCCTGGAAAGGATAATCATAATTGCTCAGGTCAAATCCTGATTTATTTTAGCACAGACAGGAAATATTTAAACATTTGCTATAGCAGCCATTCATGCCATGAGCTGTATTTTGTTTAAAATAAGCAGCACGAGTTTTCCATCTTGATAAAAGAGGAATTTAATTAGATTGCTAAAATAAAACAAGACAAACAAAAGCAAACAAATGTAATAGAAAACATCTCTGAAAAGGAAATTCATGTTGCAAAAATCTCTTGACTAATCATAAAATGATGCAGCTTTGAAAGGAAATACTGTGATTGCATTTTGACTCCTCTGAGAAGTCAGATATTTGGAAATACCCAGGATTTTTAAGAAATATTTCCTGCTGTGCACATAAAAACAAATTGCACACTCAGAGACTCGGGTCTGTTTCTTATCTTTCATTTCAGTTTTAGACTCAGGTGAACCACCTGTGTTTCACAAGGGTAACTCCACATGCAAAGATGGGGATATTCCTGATTTTTCTGGATAGTTTTTTGCACTGTTTCTCTGTTACAACCACCTTGAAAATGGTGCAATTATGTCAAAAGTCAAGTTCAGCTGTTTGCTTAAAATAGGGCAGTGTGGATGTGAATAACCTCTTTTGCTATAGAGTCCAAAATCATGGAATGGTTTGGGTTGGAAGGGGCCTTAAAGCCCATCCAGAGCCACCCCTGCCATGGCAGGGACACCTCCCACTGTCCCAGGCTGCTCCAAGTCCCCAGTGTCCAGCCTGGCCTCGGGCACTGCCAGGGATCCAGGGATGGAATTCCATGCCAGCCCCTGCCCACCCTGCCAGGGAACAATTCCTCATTGCCAAGATCCCACCTGACCCTGCCCTCTGGCACTGGCAGCCATTCCCTGGGTGCTGTCCCTGCATCCCCCAATGGAAATTGTCTCTTTCCATTTTTCTTGTCATCTCCTTCAGGCCCTGCAAGGCCACCCTGAGCTCAGCCCAAAGCTTCTCTTCTCCAGAGAATCCCAATTCTCCCAGCCTTTCCTCCCTACAGAATTATAAACTTGATGGTTTTCCTCGTTTTCCATAAAAATGAAGGCAAAAAATATTCTGCATCTTCTCATCCTCTCAGCAGCCCAAATCAGCAGCAAAGCGATGCCTGTGGGGTTTCCTGTGAGTTCCCTTGGTTTGACATGAATTTTGGTGAGCCACATGGAAGTGCAGACAGGCAGAGAGGAACAAAGGTGGGAATTCAAACCTTCCCTGGTTTTTTATTAGCATTTGCCAGCTCCTGCCCTTCACACTTCAGGGAAAGCAGCAACAGCCATCGGAAGTGGGAGATGTTTTGTCATAGCTTGCAGCCGCCTGGCTGAGGAAACACAGCATGGGATGGTCTAAAATCAGCAAGAAATCTTGGAAAAAAACATCTCCACCTACTGAACCCCAACCTTCTGTTTATACATACCAGAAACATTATTATGCCTTTTTTCCCCCTTTTTTTTTTTTTAGGGAAACCTATCAATAGACAAAGAAACAGCAAATTTGCCAAAGAAGCTGGCCCAGGACACACCCTGAGGAGAAATGAAGAAAATGAAGTGTCAGGTTGGCATTGATGTACTCAGGGTGGGAATGTCTTGGCTGATAAAAAATCCATCATTTGAAGCTACTGAATGCCAACCTTCTGACTGTACACACCAGCAACATTAATTATGCTTTTTTTCCCTTGTTTTTAGAGAATCCTATCAATAGACAAAGTAGAAGCAAATTTGCCAAACGAGGGCAACACTCCTGAGGAGAAATGTAAGAAAATAAACTGTCAAGTTGGCACTGATGTACACAGCATAGGAATCCATTATTTTAAGCTAAAACATCCATGATTTTAAACTACTGAATCCCAACCCTCTGGTTATACAAACCAGCTACATTAATTATGCTGGGGTGGTTTTTTTTGGTTTTTTGGGTTTTTTTTTTAAGCCCATCAATAGATAAAGAAATAGAAGAAAATTTGCCAAATGAGGGCCATACTCCTGAGGAGAAATGTGAGGAAATCAGCTGCCAGGTGATTCCTTGTCGTTGTTGGCACTCATATTCTCAGGGTGGGAATGTCTTGGATTACAAATCCATGATTTTAAGCTACTGAATCTCAACCCTCTGGTTGTACACACCAGCAACATTAATTATGCTTTCCCCCCCCTCCTTTTTAAGGAAAGCCTATCAATAGACAAAAAAGAGAAAATTTGCCAAATGAGGGCCACACTCCTGAGGAGAAATGTGAGGAAATCAGCTGCCAGGTGATTCCTTGTCGTTGTTGGCACTGATATTCTCAGGGTGGGAATGTTTTGGCTGACAAATCCATGATTTTAAGCTGCTAAGCTGCTGGAATAACATCCCTGAGTCACATCTGACCCAGCCCTGGGCTCTGCTGGTGTCTTAGTTTGAAAAGCCAGGTGTCTGCTAAGGAAGGCAGGAGCCTCCCCTGAAATGGAAAATGCAAACCCCTTCCCTCCAAATCATTATAATTTTGAAATAAGGGGCTCTCAGGCAATGATATGGGAATAGGAATAACAGTTCTTTATTAGGGAAAAAATTAAAAATAAAATTAAAATGCAGTCATAGGAAACAACCTTGCCAGAGTGAGAGCAGTCCCTGTTCCCCTGTGTGTCAGGGGGTGGCACAGCCCCATCCCATGGGGGCTCAGCCCTCCTGCAGTGCCAGCTGTGGCTCTGCTGGAGCAGGGATCCTGCACAAGGGGGGAGTTTTCCTCTGCAGCTCCAGGGCTGCTGCAGATGGGCCTGGGCTCCCTCTGGCCATGCAGGGCAGCAGAAGCTGCTCCTCTGGCAATGCCCTGGGCAAAGGCTGCTGGGCTGTCCCAGCACCTCAGATTGGATCCAGGTAGGAATGCTTGGCTCCTCCCCTGGGCGCAGCATCTCCCCATGGGATGATGGGATTGGATCAGCCCTGCAGGGACACTCAGTGGCCATGGACAGCAGAGATCTCCTGCAGGGAGGATTGGCTGTGGGAGAGAGAAAGAAAAAACTGCCCCATGGACAGCAGAGAACTGCCCCAGCTCTGACAGATGGGAATAAATCACAACTAAACCTTTCAACCTGAGGCAGCCGGGCTGCCACAAAGGCCTGGTCCTTGTCACTGAATATTTGTGGGCATTTCCAGCTCTCTGCTCCCCTGAGCCACGGAAAACTGAGGCAAAGCAGAGTGTGGAATGTTCAGCTGCATTCCTGACACCCCCCAACCTCTCCTTGCCTTCACATCTTTGCCCTGATTTTGGGAGCAGCTTCTGCCCAAGCTCTGCCTCCATCAGGGCCTGACAGGAACAAGGAATCTGTCACGGCCCTTCTCATAAATTTTAAGAAGCTTTTGCCCTGCCAAAGCAAAGAAATTAAAAGCTGTGGCGTGAGATAGACATGGAAAGCACCTGCTAGGAGAAGGGTAATTAATATTCTTAAATTAAAAATTGAAAGATCGTCCGTCATCTTCAAAATTCAGGCACAGCTTAGCTGGGGTTTGCAGCTTCACCCCCACAATTTTCCTGCCTTTATCAGCCTCCAGTTTTTGGTGTTGGACAAAAATCCTGGATTTGCTGAAATCAAAAAGCTTCCTCTTGTCTTTGGTGAATTTATTGCTCTGTTTCAGGCCTTAATTTTTTTTTTTTTAATATGGAAGAGGAAAGAAGAAAATTATGAATCCTGAGAATTTCCTGCCTCTCCACATGGGTGACAAGGGATGAGGGAAAAGCCAGTTCTGTGGAGAACAGATAGGAGGGACTTCATGTATCCCCTCAAACCCTCTTCCAAAGCTGTATAAGAGGGATAAATGGGATGTTTTGTGGAATATATGGGTTATAAGTGGAATAAATGGGATATTTTGCTCCTGAGCCTTCCCTTTTCAATATCCAGGAGGCCCAGGAAGGACACAGACAAACCCACATGGCAAGTGAGGGAAAAACCCTGAAAAAACCCTCTCATAGCAACCCAATCCACCCTTCCACACACGGGTGGCCTGGGAAATGCCTTTCCCTGACAGAAAACAGTGGGAAAAGGTATTTAAAAAGTGATATTTGAGTGGGGGAAAGCAGCTCTCACTTGTAAAGCATGAGCCAGATTGCAAAAACCATCAGCTTTTACTCAGGCAATAAAATAAGAGGCCAGGACGTCAGTGATGAGTAATATTAATGTGCTGTGTGAAGAAATGTTCTGGGAGACAAAAAACTTCCATTTAATGTTTTCCTAAGTGTTGCTGGGTTCAGCACAGCCCTGCAAACCTGACCAGTTTTTCTGTCTCTGAATGGAAGCTGAACTTTTTCCAGAATCTCCTGGGATTTCGAGATCTACGTAAGAAAGAGTTTTATAGAGAGGCACTTTGGGCAGCACAGAACACACTGCAGGAGCCCTGAGGACAGAAAATTCAACTGAAATAATAGAAACAATAGACAAAAAAAAAAGAGATTTTGGGTGTTTTCATGCAAAACAAGAGCACAGGATGCTGCACCATGAGTGGAAGAAAAGAAAAAGAAAGAAATAAAGCACTGTCTGCACTTAATTTTTTTTTTTTTTTGTCTTGAGGAGGAAAAGTCAAAACACTGGAAAACCTGAAGGTTTTCAGGCAATTTACCGCAAAAACCTTTAGTTATGGAATCATCCTGTTCCTCTAGGTCCAGCAAGAGAGGGTTGGGAGGTGAAATATCTTTTAAAGAAGCAGAACTGTGCAGAAAATGAAGTTTTATTGAGGGGTCTTAAAGCTCTGGACAAGGATCATTTTCCAAGAGGCTTAATTTTGGGGATGGATTTGGGAAGTTGGCATTTTTCTGTTTATAAATATCTTTGTTGCTCTGACTTTTGTTCTACTTCTGGATCTTGCATCAGCTCCCATAGGGAAGGGACTGTCCTTTTTATATCCTATTTTTAATCCTTCTTAGATGTTTATTCAGCATTGAATACCCCAAAACAGGGTATTTAATATCCCAGTTGGAAAAGGCCTCATTTAGGTTGGATAAGACCTCAAAAAATCAAGAGATTTGGCAAAGTAATTCCCACTGATTCTGTGAGATCCCTCAGCAAACCTGGGAATAAATCCAGCAGCCTGACACCTGCAGTGCCAGTGATCCCTAAATCATCATTTTCACTCAGGAAAACAACTTTTATCTTTTCCAAATCCAACATTAACCAAGGGAACAAAGTTCAGGGAGCCTTTTTTTAACAAAGCAACAGTGAAAAAGTAGCATTGAACTTGGTAAAGGGTGTGAACTCCTTCAGTGCAGGGGAAAGGCTGGCAAAAATCACCACATTTGCTCTGTGTTAACTTAGAAATTCTCCCCAAAACAGGCTTTAGTTTTAACATTTATCACAATTCTTCTCATTTTATTTATCTACAACTCACAGCACATTGTTCACTGCACTGCAATCTCATTTATTGAAAAAGCTTCAGGTAATAGGGTGGATAAAATTCTTACTTAAATAAAATGTATTGTAGAAAAACCACTGTTGGCTGCCTGAAAACTCTTCCCTCATTTTCACGACATTTCTGCTTCTCATCACTAAAATTAACAGCTCAACTTAATGACCCAAAGGAGGGATTTTTAATTTTGGAAATCAACTTGTCTTGCCCTCCATGACCACGTTTTGCTAAATGTGTCCAGTTCTTTACATGGAAGAAAATCATCCATGAGTGTCCTCCCTGCAGGGAATGCTCACAGGAAGGGGATAGGATGAATAATTTCAATTTCAGAGAAGTTTTTCCTCACTGGCCATCAGCCCCACAGCCCAGGAAGGGAGAAGAGTTTTGTTTGCACCAAACACCTTCAGGGAAGAGAGGAAAAAAGGCTGGGCAAGGAAGGGCTTTTCCCAAATCTTCCCAAAGGCAGTGGGATACACATTTGAGGATTTGGACAGAAAATCAGACATCTCAGAACACTTGGAGTTGAGCTTTTAAGAAGGAAAAGTCATTTTTTTTAGCATTATTTTCCCACTCAGGTAATAAAACAGAATCCCAGAATCCCCAAATCATTGATGTTGGAAAAGATCTCCAAGGTTATTGAGTCCAAGCTCTGCCTGATCCCCACCTTGACCCCAGCACAGAGCTCTGAGTGCCACATCCAGGCCCTGGACACCTCCAGGGATGGGCACTCCAAACCTCCCTGCAATCAAATGTTTCAGCCCAAACTTACATTTTAACATTAAATCCCATATTTTCCCATGTTTTTACTGATGTAAATGATTTCTGTCTCTCAGCTTGGGCACCTTACTCTGAATGTGATGCTGTTGTACTTTTAGTTTCCCAGACAGGCCATTTCATCAGTGTCTGAGCTCACCATGAATTGAATACTAAAATGGAAAATCAATGTGTTCTGACCCAAACTGGGCTGGAAACCTTGGATTTTCAGGAACAAGAGGGAATCAAGTCAATCACCTTGCAAGCAATGAAGAGCATTGATCTCAGTCAACAGCCAGATTTCATTTTTAAAGGTTACTGAGGGCTGAAAGCGATACTCAAGATGTCATGGATCACGTCACTGAGTTTTTGCAGGATACAAAGGTCTCCCTGCTTTTATTCTCCAACATTTGGCAGCCACTTTGGAGAAAAACACTGAGGGGAAAAAACCGAAGGACCATTTTCCTCCTGGAAAAAAAATCAGCCTGGAGAAGAGAAGGTTTTGGGGTGACCTCACTGTGGCCTTGCAGGGCTTGAAGGAGTCATGGGGAATGTGGAGAGAGACAATTTCCAATGGATGGAGGGACAGGGAATGGCTGCCAGTGCCAGAGGGCAGGGCTGGGTGGGATCTTGGCAATGAGGAATTGTTCCCTGGCAGGGTGGGCAGGGCTGGCATGGAATTCCATCCCTGGATCCCTGGCAGTGCCCAAGGCCAGGCTGGACACTGGGGCTGGAGCAGCCTGGGACAGTGGGAGGTGTCCCTGCCATGGCAGGGCTGGCACTGGATGGGCTTTAATGTCCCTTCCAACCTAAATTCTGTGATTCTTTAATCCTATATTCTCTACACTTCTGTGGTGCCACCACTGAGGTTTTCCCACACTCTGCTGTTAAATTCAGCTCCTTACTCATTGTAAAATCTCACTTACCAAAAATCCACCAAACATCTGCACAGCACAACATGAGCCCACTCTGGAAAAAATGTGACTCCTTAAAATCCTATATTCATCCTTTCTTTTGGGGGGAAAAATTGCAATGTAAGGGATGAAATGCAGGGTTTTCAGTTGAGAAAAAAAATGGGAATAATTCCCCAGAGCACCTCAGAAATCAGCAGGGGAGGCACCTCCCTGGAGGGCTGGGATATCTTTGGCTCTGTTCCTCTTCTGACCACACAGAGTTTGCAAAAGTCCTTCATCTCCAGCACCCCAGAGTCCCAAGGAAAATAATTATTACCTTAATTCTTCCAATAAAATATCTACTAATAATCTACTAATAATATCCCCTAATATCTTCTAAATAAAACAAATAAGCCATAATCAGCCACAAATAACCTACATCTTAACACATAATAACAGAACGATCACAAGTAATAACATAATAATAAATAATATCAGAAATAAAAATAATAATATTAACATTTAATACAATAAATGATAATATAATAACAAAACAATCACAAGTAATTGCATAATAATGAAAAATCACATAAAAATGGTAACATAATAAAGATATTAGTGTTAATATTTAAAATAATAAATAATAAGATAATAACAAAACAGTCACAATCACAGACATGTTAAACACTAGTACAAATATCACAGTCATTTCTCATGTCTTTTAACCCAAAAAATAAAAGTAATTTAAGTAATTAACTTAAAATTCAAGTACACCTTTAAAATCTCTCACAAAAATTAAAAAAACACATTATACATAAAAAATAAAAACTCAAGCATCGTTACAAAACCAAAAACAAAAAAAAATTAAAATCAATTAAAAAATCAATTAATTTTTTTTAAGAAAAATCAATTAAACCAATTTTTAAAATCACCAGTAATAAACTTACACCACTTTTCAACTTATTAAAAGAAAAAACTACAGCATTAAATCTCCCAAAACCCTTGCACCTAAAGGCCAAAAAAAAAAAAACCTAAAAATTACTAAAACCCTACAAAAAAAACCACCCAAAACAACCAAACACAAGGAGGGAGCCCTGGGGAGCCCACCAAGTGCTGCTCATGACTCCTCTCCCATGGAGCCCTTCCACATCTCCAGCAGATTTTACAAAGAGGGGAAATGTTCCCCAGAAAACAACATTTCCCACAGTTGTCTTTAATTGCTCCTGCCCTCTGCATAGGAGGTTTTATTTTTACTGTTGCCTGATTGAAGCTGTGCCGAAAATCTCAGCCCCCAAATTGCCCAATCGAGCAAAAGCCAGCAAATGAAATCCATGCAAAAGAGGCTATTCTTGTTCTGTTATTATTTGGGTTGTTCCCACATCCCAGAGCACACTTTCCCATTAGCAGGGTTGGGAAAACAGCTTTTGGCAGCTACTTGTGGGCCTGGTGCTATTTGTTTTATACATTATTATTATTATTATTATTATTATTATTATTATTATTATTATTATTATTATTATTATTATTATTTCTATTTTCCTATATAATATATATAATATATAATACTACATAAATATATAACATAATATAATATATATTCTATATTATATACTATATACTATATATCATATAATACATTTTATATATTATATACTATATATTATATGAAATATATATTCTATATTCTATATTCTATATGATATATTATATATTATATAGAATATAGAATATAATACATTATATATAATACATAATATGTAATATATAATATATAATATATAATATATATTATGTATAATATATTATATATTATATATGTTATATTATACATATGTTATATGTTATATATAATGCATTATATGTAATACATTATATATAATACATTATGTATTATATATGTATAATATTATATTTATATATCTATAGAATTTTTTTTAATAGCAGAAAGGTGTTAGAAAGGAAAGCAGGTAAATTGACAGGCAAATCTCTGTTTCTATCCCTGCACAAGGCAATAAATTTTACAAGCTTTAGATACAAAAGCAAAGCATCTGCTCTCATTACAGACTAATTAATGAAACAGGAAAGAAGACACAGAGAGAGAAGAACACCCTGATTCTTCTTGGGATGTTTCCCTCAAACCTCCTGATGTTGTCCTGGCAATCTCCTGGTGTTTAAAATCGCAGCACAGCAATCTGCTGTGCACATCTCCTCCTGTTTTCCCTGCTCTTTTTTCCTCAACAAATTTGGAAATTGCTCTGATTTTCCAAAGAAACAAATTGTTCTGCTCTGCTGGGGTACATGAATGAAAAGAAAGAGATATAGAATAAATCTGGATTTTATAACTTAATTTTCTACATTTTACAGTGGCAAAGAGCTTTCATTCCCAGCACTGCTACTTCTTCCTTCTCATCCTGATCTCAGTCTCAAATGGAAGCAGGATGGAACTCCTTATTCCTTGTGATCCCAGTGGGAGAAGCATTCTCCTACCCTCCAGGAAATACCATAATATCAAAATATAAAATCAAATATCAAATAAAATACCAATATTTTGGCCAATTTTTGCAGAGGGAGGTAGAAATCCCTACCCTTGCTGAAATCAAAAGTCCTGTTGCCATCACAGCTCATTTTTTCATGTCCACAAGGAGAGCATTTCCCTAGATTTTGAGGGGCCAGGGAGAGGAGACTTTCAAGAAACAAAACCAGTTTCAGGTTTAAAAACCTGAGATTCATCTACATTTCCTTTATACAGCTGAATTTCCATTCTCATTTAAGGGTCGTGATCATCACTAAGATCAGGAGGAAGGAAAACGAAAAAGTTAAAAATTAGGCAAAAAGATGATTTGAGGCAGATTTATTCTTAATTAAAAAAAAAAATCTTAGACTTGCAGCCAGTTCAGATGTTGTTCAGAGAGAATAAATCTGATAACGCCACAATTTCACCTTTTTAAAGCAGAACTTCTAAATCATAGCACTCTTTTATGAAAACTCTGTGTGTACACAGCAAATTTTCCCATTTTTGATACAAAGTGACTGTTTATTCCCTCAATGCCTTATTTATAAAGGCCTCACAAAACAGCCATTCACCCACCAGTGACTCAGATTTTTGGGACTTTCCTGCTCGTCTGGGAATAATGTTTATAATACAAATGTCTGGTTAATGAAAGGGCATTTTCTGTGTGTCACTGACCTTTGTGTGCTGGAAGGAGCAGGGAAACAGCTCCTGGAGCTCCTCCTTTTCTCTTGGAACCTCGGGGTGACAACGGCAGCGTTTCAGGTGACACTGACAAGGCCTCTTTTGATCAAGATTTTTTAAATTTTTTTCTTTTTCTTTGCAAACAACATTTTCCAGCTTAACGCTTTGCTTTCCCTGGAGTAGGATATTTTAATTAAATAGAATTGGAAATGGTGGTTTTGAGAGGTTTTCCTTGTTTTTACATTGCCCAATCCACTAGGGGGGGTGACAAATCCATGAGAGCGGTGTTATGGTATGAGCAATGGCACAATATGAATATTTAAATTAATTACAAAAAAAAGGAATCATTGTCAGAATTACTTAGTTTACCTCACATCTAAGATGGACAAAGAAGAATTTGAATTAGTTAGGGAATTAGTTCAGGGAAAACCCTTTTTTTCCTCAAGGAATGGTTGTTTCTAGTGGGTGGGTGTCTTAGTTTGAAAAGCCAGGTGTCTGCTAAGGAAGGAAGGCAGGAGCCTCCTTTGAAATGGAAAATGCAAACCCGCTCCCTCTGGATTATTATAATTTTGAAATTAAGGGACTCTCGGGTAAAAATATGGGAATAGGAATTACAGAAAGAAAATTAAAAATTTAAATGCAATAGTACAAAAAAAGAAAGCAAACCACTGCCAGGGTCAGAGCAGTCCCTGTCCCCTGTGTGTCAGGGGGTGGCACAGCCCCATCCCATGGGGGCTCAGCCCTCCTGCAGTGCCAGCTGTGGCTCTGCTGGAGCAGGGATCCTGCACAAGGGGGGAGTTTTCCTCTGCAGCTCCAGGGCTGCTGGAGATGGGCCTGGGCTCCCTCTGGCCATGCAGGGCAGCAGAAGCTGCTCCTCTGGCAATGCCCTGGGCAAAGGCTGCTGGGCTGTCCCAGCACCTCAGATTGGATCCAGGTAGGAATGCTTGGCTCCTCCCCTGGGCGCAGCATCTCCCCAAGGGATGATGGGATTGGATCAGCCCTGCAGGGACACTCAGTGGCCATGGACAGCAGAGATCTCCTGCAGGGAGGATTGGCTGTGGGAGAGAGAAAGAAAAAACTGCCCCATGGACAGCAGAGAACTGCCCCAGCTCTGACAGATGGGAACAGAACACACAGCCCCATTTCCAACCCATTTCCTAGAAAGGTCTGATCCATGGATTCCCCATCCTTGAGGTGTCCAAGGAACACTGGGCATGGCTCTGGACTGGGTGACAACGTGGGGATCAGTCAGAAGTTGGACTCCATGACCTTGGAGGGCTTTTCCAACCTCAGGGGCCTCTGGGATTCCATGGTCTGGAGGTGGTTCCTGCATGTCCCATTTGTCTCTCTGAGCACAGGGAATTCCTGTGTCCCCACTGCTGGTACAGGGACACTTTGAGCTCCCCCCACGCTGCACTGGGATGTTTGTGGTGACTGCAAATCCTCCTTTCATTTGTGTCCCATTCCTCCCTTCCTGCTTCTTGTACCAGAAGAGAAAACAGCCTCAGTAATTCCCTTTCCAGGACTTCATTGGCTTTTCCACTCAGTGATGCCAATTTTCCTCTTCTCTTCAATATCTTTGCATTTACCCCCTCTTAAAACCTTATCTCCTCTGACCTCTCATTCCTGCTGGAAAAAGAGCCTAAAGAAAATGTGACAAAACCACTGAAACCAACATCAGATATTTCTGAAAGGCAAAATTTTGCAAATCATTTTCCCAGCTTGAGGCTTCTTTCAGCATTTCCATTCCCAGAAGGGCAAAAGAGGGTTGGGAATGTTTCCTGGTGTCAACAGCCTCAGTGTCCAACCTGAACCTCCCCTGGTGCAATTTGAGGCCATTTCCTCTCATCCTTTCCCTTGAGAAAAGGGACCTGACCTCCCCTCCCTGCCCCCTCCTGTCAGGTTAAAAAGAACCCAATTTTTAACTTATTCTGCCCCTCACACCTGACTACGAGTCCTCCTGTCAGTGCCCTACATTTCTCAGGTTTGTTTTTTTAATTTTTACACATCCTCTGTTGCTGTTACTGAAAGTTGGGCCCAGAAGAAGAGAAACCAAGGGACTGAATAGTGCAAAGAGTAAAACAGAGCCCTGAAAAAACATCTTCCAAACACAGACATCAAATAAAGTGCAAAAGGGAAAGGACTTCTGCTCTCTGATTCACTTCTCATGTACACTACATTTAAAATTCAGCACAGGCTAAAAAGGCTTTTTTAGGTAGAATCACAGAATGGTTTGAGTTGGGAGGGACCTTAAAACCATCTCATTCCACCCCTGCCAGGTCAGGGACACATCCCACTGTCCCCAGTGTCCAACCTGGCCTTGAGCACTGCCAGGGATCCAAATCTTCTCTAGGAATTCTATTCCAGGGCTCCTCACCCTCCTAGGGAACAATTCCTCATTCCCAATATCCCACCTGTCCCTGCCCTCTGGCAGTTTAAGACCATTTCCCCTCTTTATCACTCTCTGCCCCTAGAAAAAGTCCCTCTCCCTCCTTTTTATGATCCCTTCAGGCCCTGGCAGGGGCTCTGAGCTCTCCCCAGAGCCTTCTCATCTCCAGGTGAGCACCCCCAGCTCTCCCAGCCTGGCTCCAAGGAGAATAAACACCCACAAACCCCACTGGAGTGCTCTGGGAGCGGCAACCCCATGGGAAAAGTTTAAAAAAACCCACTTTGTTTTCTTTTTCCTGGCTGATCTGCTGCTGGTGGCTGAACAATGTGCACCTAAATCTGCCAGTGCTCACTGTGTTTCCATCAGCTCGTGTCCCATTGTCCATTCTCCAGTGTCATTCAGCCTTATAACATCTGAACAAAACCAGGGCAGCAGGAGTGACTGGTGATTTACTGCCCCAGGCCTTGTCCCCCCAGGGAAAGCAGAGATTGAGCTCAGGGAATTTCTTTAATTAATTTCAACCTCACTGCCTTCAGATCTGCATCTCCAAGTGCCGTGGTTTGGAAGGGCAGAGCTGGGAGCCAAGGGTTGATGTGGAGAAATAAATTTATATATTTGTATATGGGCACACATTGACTGGAAACTTCTTGAGGCCTTTCCTGTTTCTCAAGGGAGTTTCTGGCACAGGCATTGACCTTCTTTGTGCCTCCAGCTCTCTGGGGATGAGATTCCAGCCAGGAAATAGCCAGAGAAGCACCTCAGCACTACATGGCAGCCACAAAATCATGCCTGGATGGCCCTGACTGGGATGGCAAAAGAGAATTCCAGAATTCCTGAGGCTGGAAAAGCCCTCCCAGCCCATGGAGTGCCAGCTGTGCCCTATGCCCACCTTGTCCCCAGCACATTCACCTCACTCCTGGTGCTCAGTCACCTCCTCAAATTCTCTGTACAGCTCAAGGAGGTGCACAAGGCTTTAAAAAGGGGTCAAATTCTGTTTCCTGGACGCCTCTGGGCAGCCCTGTGGGACCTGGGGATGGGGGCTCTTGTTTCCAAACAGGATGGCTCAAGGAAGGAGAAGCAGCTCACAGAATTCTGGAATAATTGAGGCTGGCCCAGCCCTGCCAGCCCATGCAGTGCCAGCTGTGCCCCATGGGCACCTTGTCCCCAGCCCAGAGCACTCAGTGCCACCTGCAGGGGACACCTGCAGGGCTGGGCACTGCAAAGCTCCCTGGGCAGCCCCTGCCAATGTTTAACAACCTTTTCCATGGGGAAATTCCTTCTGAATTCCTCCCTTTTCCCTGCCATGTTCATTAATGCCAATCCAGCCTTTAGACATCTACACCAAGAACAGAATTTGCCCCGTGACATTTTGGAGGCCAGTGATGTTCAGCAAGCTCCCTGAGATAGAAACCAAATGAAGGGATCACGTCCCAGTGAACCTTGCAGCTTCTCCAAAAATAAAGTTTCACACCTGCAATTTTTGCCCTAAAACCATGAGCTGGAACATCAGAAGGGGCTGCCCAGGGAGCTTTGCAGTGCCCAGCCCTGCAGGTGTCCCCTGCAGGTGGCACTGAGTGCTCTGGGCTGGGGACAAGGTGCCCATGGGGCACAGCTGGCACTGCATGGGCTGGCAGGGCTGGGCCAGCCTCAATTATTCCAGAATTCTGTGAGCTGCTTCTCCTTCCTTGAGCCATCCTCTTTGGAAACAAGAGCCCCTCATCCCCAGGTCCCACAGGGCTGCCCAGAGGTGTCCAGGAAACAGAATTTGACCCCTTTTTAAAGCCTTGTGCACTTCCTTGAGCCGTACAGAGAATTTGAGGAGGTGCCTGAGCACCAGGAGTGAGGTGAATGTGCTGGGGACAAGGTGGGCATAGGGCACAGCTGGCACTCCATGGGCTGGCAGGGTTTTTCCAGCTTCAATTATCCCAGAATTTTGTGAGCTGTTTTTCCTTCCTTGGACCATCCTGCTTGGAAACAAGAGCCCCTCATCCCCAGGTCCCATGAGGCTGCCCATGAAACAGAATTTGACCCCTTTTTAAAGCCTTGTGCACCTCCTTGAGCTGTACAGAGAATCTGAGGAGGTGACTGAGCACCAGGAGTGAGGTAAATGTGCAACACCCCCCCAGCAGCTGGGTAACGAAGGGTAATGTTCACTAATTTGTTAATTATGGAAGTTTTGCAGCTCAATGCTTCATATTGACCAAATTGCCAGTTTGGCTCTGCACAATTACTGTCTGCCTTGATAAATATCCCTTTAATTGGCCAAGCTTGCGTGAGATGAACTTTTAAATCACAGCATTTCCACACAATGCAGTGTGAAATTTCTTTCCTCCCTTTTTTTTTTTTATTTCCTCTAGAAATGAGTCACAAAGAACTGTGTTTAAGATATATTGCTATCTCCTTTTTAAGTGGAGTCAGAATGGCTGCACCAAAGCCCAAATGTTGCCAGCATTTGGTGCCAACACTTTGATCCATCCACATGAACTGGATATAGACATAAGAGCTTACTAAACAAACTGGACAGAGTCCCAGTGGGAACACTCAAAAATGTATTAATCAAAGTCAAGCGGCAGAGCAAATTGAACCAGTTCATTAATTATGAAAATTCTCTCACCAAGTGACATGTTGTTAACTGTGTGAGGACTTAACACATTTCAGTCCGTGGGATTCACTCCCTAGGTGCAAAATTTAGTTGGAAATTGGAGTTTTCGTCTTTTTTTTTTCGTTCCCCTTCTGTGGGTTTCTAAGCAGGAAAAAGGGTAGAGCCTTGTAGCAGGGACACAGCACTGGCTGCAGGAAGAGGCTTTGCAAAGGTCAGTGCTGAAAAGAGTCAAGGAAAAATGGGATGGTCGAGAATTTTGAGAAGGAAACTCTTGAAGGAAAGGCTGGAAAAGACATTTGGGGTCATCACCACCCCAAACCCTGTCCCCAAGGGCCACATCCAGATTCCTCCTGAACACTCCCAGACTCCAAACCTCCCTGGGCAGCTCATCCCGAGGTGTGACCACCCTTGCAGGGAAAAATCACTTTTAATCTCTAATCTGAAGCTAATTAGAGGATTTATCTGGTCACCTGTTACCTCTTAAATAAAGACCAGAAAGCCACAGGTGCCCACAATACCCATCCACATTGATTTTCCCTGCTCCCAGCAATGGAACATTTGCTTCCAGATTAAAACCTGGGGAAAAAATGTATTTTTAATGTGTCTTTTGCTGGATAGGGTCTCAGACCAAATGACAAGAAACAGCCTGAGATTCCCAGCAGGGATGCAAAGCTGATTTATTTACAGACCCTTTAGAAAAGGGGAGCAGGGTGAGGGGGAATCATCAAGTGTTGGGAAGGAATATTGGGTTTGGGATGCTGGGCTCACCTATGGATGCTGTAATTATCAGCTCTATAATATTGAAATTTTCTCATCTCCTGGTTTTTAGCACTTCTGTAAATCACAGACTTTAGAAAAAAAAATAAAAGAATGTAGTTTCAGAGCTTTTTGCTCTTCAGAGTGGTTTAAATAAACACATTTCTAGTGTAGGAAAGAAGAAAAAAACCTCAATTCCATCCCTCCAAAAGCTGGACATGAGGCAGCCATTTGGGATTTCTCTGTAATCAATAAGGACAGGCAGGTGCCAGGGGGATTCACCCTCCCAATCCCACTCACCTCTCATGGAATGGGATCAGTCCTGAACTGCTGCCTTAAATTAAGGCCTGAACTGGGTGCTGAGAATTCCAGACTTTCTGTGCTGCCAGGCATTGACCCCCAGGAGAACACTGCACTGACCTGAGGCCATGGAGAAGCTTCCAAAATTCAATAATAAAACCGAGATTAAAGGTGTGGAGTTTGGATAGAAGTGTGTGATATCACTGGGTGGGAAACTCAGAGTTTAAGGGTTTAGAATACAGGAATAGATAGAAAGCAAGAGGGAGGGTTTAGGTTGGAGGCTGCTCCTTCTTCACCTTCTTCTCCTTCTTCACCTTCTTCTCCTTCTTCTTGACCTTCTCCTCCTCCTTCATCTCCTTCTCCTTCTCCTTTCTCTTCTTCTTCCTCTTCTTCTTCCTCTTCTCCTTCTGCTTCTCCTGCTTCTTCTCCTCGTTCTCCTTCTTCCCCTTCTTCACCTCCTTCTCCATGGGTTTGGGTGGTTTTGTGTCATTGGATAAAAAAGTCCCCATTGCAGGCACGGGTGGTTGGGTATTGGGTTAAAAGTGAAAATAATTGAGGTGTCATTTCTGAATTGGACAGTTTATCCTTCAAAGGCCTTGGAGAGAGAAATGCATCACCATTTTTTTTTACCTTGTAAGAGTAAAATACTGCAGAACTCGGGGTTTGTGAGACTGTAACAGAGATAAGGACTAATAAACATCTGAGTGCCAACAAGAAATTCCATCTCATGATTTAATCCCAGCCTTAGCAGAAAAGAAGCAAAGAATCCATTACTGAACCTCGAGGCAACCAAAGATTTTCAGGAGGATTTTCACCCCCAGTGAACACTCACATGATGTAAAACATCCCTGGGTTTGACTCAAAGCATTCAACATTTAAGCAAAGGATGTGGGCATTCAAATTTTGCTCCTGTAATCCAAAACTCGAATTCCATAAATTCTCTAATCTGCACTGACTTATTTTTAAAAATTGTTCTGATATTTTCCTGATTTTTTTTGTCTTCATCTCCATATTGAAATTAAATTTAAGGCTGAAAGTTCAACATTTGGGGTGAAATTAAATTCTCTTTTGCACAGTGCTGTTGATTAATTATTATCCCCTGAAACCCTCCATGGATTCCAAGGTGTGTCACTCGTCTACCAAGTGAGGATTTGGGAAATATTCCAAGAAAAAGGCACATCCAGGAGTTAAATCCATGCTGTTTGTCACCTGTAAATTCAATGTTAGGGGAGTTACCAAACAGGAGACTGAGCTTTGCTCAAACATTGACTGAGATCCTGAGCTTTGAATGAGATTGAAGGATTTTTTTCTGGGAATAACTGAATTTTATCCCCACAGGTGTCTGGTCAGGGAAAGGTGATCATCTTTTTGCTTTCCCTAAGGAATAGTCAGATAAAAGATGATTTTTTTTTAATCCCTCATTGTCCCTAAATTCTCCCAAAACCCACAGCATTCCTATAAAATCCCCCTTTTTCTTCACAGCAGCAATCAGGACTTAAAGAGAGTGCTCAGTATATTTAATTAATATATGTTTAATATTATTGTATTATATTATATTATATTATATTATATTATATTATATTATATTATATTATATTATATTATATTATATTATATTATCTATATATTAAATTATATAATGTTTAGTGTATATTATCACATATAATATAGACTATATTAAAATATAATTATATAATAATAATAGTATATTCTTATATACAATGTATATTATATTATATTATATTATTCTATTTTTATATGAATATATATTTAATATTGATTAATTAATATAATTAATAATTATCCTCTTCTTTTATCCAGCAGTTCCCATCCTGGGAATATTAAACATCAGTTTTTTTGGGAAGCCACTGAGGAGGAATCCCAGGAGGAAAAATCCAAGAGCCTGGGGGGAAGGGGAGAATTCCCTTGGTCCCTCTGCAGAACCAGGGCAAGGTTGTGCCTAAATCCTTGGTTTTTACATGGAAAATGGGGTTTTTCTAAATATCTGAAGTGCTAAAAATAATAAAAATCAAGTCTGGGGCAAGAGAAAAAACTGCTTCGCTCTGTGGAGTCCATGAATAGGGAAGGGTTTATCCTGAAATGAAGGAACTGGGAGCTGGGTTATTCATGGAATTAATAAATTGGGTAAATCTCTCTTTGTGTGGTTATAGAGAAATGTTCTTTTCTTACACCTAAAAAATCCTCAAAGGCACTGCTAACACAGACATGCAGCATCATCTAGTGACCATAGCAGGATAAGGCAGGAAAAATTTGGGAATGAGCTCCTATACTCACATTTAAGGCTGAGGATGAGATAAAAAACTGGATTTTATTCCCTTGTTTCATCAAGGTTTTGTTCCAGCTTAAAATTACCAGGTTCCTACAAAAAGCCACTAAATGGAAAATCTCTCTGCCTAAGAAAAAACCTTTAAAAAAGAAAAGTTTCCCAGATCCCACACAACAAAAATGATCAAAAAAGGAATGGGAAATTATTGGAAACAGTTGCTGTGTTAATAAAAAAATTTGCATTTCACACCCGGCTTTTAAGCAGGTGTAAAATCATTGAGATCTCCAGGGTACAGAGTGAGAATTATCTGTGTCTTTATTTAAGGGTTCAGAAATTAGTCTAAAAACCTATTAAAACCCAGGAAATGAGATATTTTAATTAATAATTATATTTAACAATTGGTGTCTACCCCACCTGAATGGATGAAATTCGACTTCAGCAGAATTAATTTTTCCTTATTTTTTCACTTTTAAATATTGCTTTTATTTTGTGGAAAAAGCCAACAGAGGCAGAACATTTCCATCTGCTTTTCTTAACCACTTCCATGCTCCAGCTGCTCCCCAGATGATTTTTATCATTGACCCACAGGGCAAAATTCACAATTCCATGGGTAAACAAATTACAGGCAAAGAAACCAAAGTGGCAAAATTGTGGTTGTGGACATCAGCAAATTCAGATCTAAACCCCTGGGGGCTAATTTGGAATATGATCCACACCCACAGATCTTGGAAAAACTCATCCCAGCTGTGACTGGGGGGAAGCTGGAAGCAGAGTTGTCCTTCTTGGGTCCCACCCCATGTGTAGAGCTTGGAGCTCAGGGAGGAATTCTGCAGGAATTGGTGGATTTGGGGCTTAGGGGGAGGTTTTGGTGCTGGGCCTGGCAGTTTTCTTCATGCTCAGTGATTTTAGGGGTCTTTCCCAACTTTAGTGGTTCTGTGATTCTCTGCATCTCTGTTGGCAGGATCAGCCCTCCAGGGGTGGCTCTGGAAGGAACCTGGACACAGGGAGAGAGTCCTGAGGGGATGGAATTCAAATCACAAGGGGAAGGCAGAGGGAATCAGACCAGGAATGATGAAATCTGGATTTGGGTTGGGAGGGAACTTAAAGCTCATCCCAATCTACCCCAGCCATGGCAGGGACACCTCCCACTGTCCCCAGTGTCCCAGCCTGGCCTTGGGCACTGCCAGGGATGCAGGGGCAGCCCCAGCTGCTCTGGGAATTCTATCCAGCCCTGCCCACCCTCACAGGGAACAATTCCTTCCTAATATTGATCTGAACCTGCAAAATGTTCGCTTTGAAGCCATTCCCTGGGTGCTGTCCCTGCATCCCCTGGAAATTGTCTCTCTCCAGCTTTCCTGGGGCTCCTGCAGGCCCTGCAAGGCCACCCTGAGCTCAGCCCAAAGCTTCTCCTGTGCAGGTGAACAATCCCAGCTGTGCCAGCCTTTCCTCCCAGCAGAGCTGCTCCATCCCTCTGCCCATCCTGCCTCCAAATCCCCTCCATCCACCAAGGGTTTCATGCCCATCATCCTCCCTGATTTCCCCAAGTGATGCTGCAGGAGTCTCAACTGGTGAACGTTTCGTCCCATTATTTTCTATTTTATGGGTAATTTTCCCTCAGAGCCCCATGGAACAACTCATTGAACCTTTATTCATCTCTTTAATTCCAGGTGACTGAAAGCTCCCATGAAAATTCATCTGCTTATTTAAAGGAATTCATTTTAAATGAATGACATTTTGGGGATCCAGGTTCCCCCAGTGTACAGAAATTCCTAAACATGGGAAAGGAGCTGTTTAGAGGCATTTCTGGTATGATTTTATTTTGCCTGAAAAACACTCAAATCCAAAGACTGATCTGTCTGCCAGAACAGAAAACTTCAATTTTGGGAGTGGAAAGATTCCCCTGAGTAGCTGAACTAGAAAAAAGTGGGCTCAGGGAAAAAAAAAATAAATTAAGAATTCAGTTAAAAGAAGCACCTGAGATCTATGAATCTATTATTATAAACCTCTCTGTTAGTCCACCTCTTTAAATAATATATCTGCCACAAAAAGGCATAATCCTCCACCCAGAAAAGCAAAAAAAATGAGTTAATTATTGTGATTTTTGAGGGCAGGAAGGTGAAACATCTCAAGTTTTCCCAGCCAGATGCTCTCCTGACAACGTGAGGATACCCCCACCCTTGCAAGAGCCGTTTTGTGTCCACATGTGCCAATTTTGGTTCTTTGAAAGCCTTCAGAAGTCAGGTTTAGCACACATGAGTGCAGCTGATGCCTTTGATTGAGGATATTGTTATTGCTGCACACACTTGTGTCACATTTGCTCATCTGAGAGCACCCTCGGAGGAGTTTGCTGCAGCACAGCCCTCCCCTGTTTGATTTCACACGTGTTTGTTCTCCTGAGAGGCTTTTAGCCCTCAGGTAAGGATTAGACAACGATTTGGCTGCCTTAAAAGACAGGAAAAAAAAATAGATTCTGCTGTCATCCTCAGCAGCCAGAGGCCTCATTGTGATTGTGCCACTCTGGGGGTGCTCTTTCTTCCAGAGGATGAAAAATGGAATAACTTTGGTAAACTGAGGCACAGGGTCTCAGATTATGAGGAGTTGGGAGGGATCTGATGGAATCTGAAATGCAGGGAACTCTCAGAACTTTGGGCCTGGAAGCCAAAGCTTCGAATGAAACCCAGGATTTGATCTGAGACCTTGGGAAAGGCTCCCAAACTGAGGGGCTGGAAGGGAGAATGGGGATTTGTGGGTTAAAGCAGAGACAGGTCAAGCTAAGGAAGGAAAGTTTAGAGTTTTAGAGTTTAAGATATAAAAATAAAAGCAGTTCCAGAGGTAAACAAGGAGTTCAGAGTGCAGCACTGTGGGTTTCAGAACATGACTGGCTAAGAAAGCTCACACTGTAACATGGGTCCATGAAATGAAATATTGAAGGATTGGGTCAAAAACATAAATATCCTTATTAGCAGTGTTTTATTGTTTAATAAATCCTTAAAAAGTTTTGTAACTAAGGGTCTTGTGACCATGCAGTGAAGATGTGAGCCGAACTCACCCTTCCTGCCTATGTAGAAGATAAGAAAATAAATCACATCATCAAAAACAATTCAGAGGTCCCGTCTCAAATTCCTTCCAAAATTCCCCACAAGTGAATTATCTCAGGATCTGTGAGGATCATTGAGTCCAGCTCTTCAGGGAGTGGCCCAAACTGGGACCAGCCAGGGGATTCAGCACCAGGCTCTCACTGGGATTTCCACCTCAGTGCTGAGGGGAAACCTCACATACAAAATTCAGGTCTGGGGTCCTCGACACGAGGAAGTTGTGCAGCTGCTGGAACAGGTCCAGAGGAGGCCATCAATGGATCCCAGGGCTGGAGCCCCTCTGGAGCCAGGCTGGGAGAGCTGGGATTGTCCACCCTGGAGAGGAGCAGCTGCAGGGAGAGCTCAGAGCCCCTGGCAGGGCCTGCAGGGGCTCCAGGAGAGCTGCAGAGGGACTGGGGACAAGGCCTGCAGGGACAGCACCCAGGGAATGGCTGCCAGTGCCAGAGGGCAGGGCTGGGTGGGATCTTGGCAATGAGGAATTGTTCCCTGGCAGGGTGGGCAGGCCCTGGCACAGGGTGCCCAGAGCAGCTGGGGCTGCCCCTGCATCCCTGGCAGTGCCCAAGGCCAGGCTGGGCACTGGGGACAGTGGGAGGTGTCCCTGCCATGGCTGGGGTAGATTGGGATGAGCTTTAAGTTCCCTCCCAACCCAAATCCAGATTTCATCATTCCTGGTCTGATTCCCTCTGCCTTCCCCTTGTGATTTGAATTCCATCCCCTCAGGACTCTCTCCCTGTGTCCAGGTTCCTTCCAGAGCCATCCCTGGAGGGTGATCCCTGCCCAAACCCAGCTGGGAATGGCTGCCAGTGCCAGAGGGCAGGGCTGGGTGGGATCTTGGCAATGAGGAATTGTTCCCTGGCAGGGTGGGCAGGGCTGGCATGGAATTCCATCCCCTGGATCCCTGGCAGTGCCCAAGGCCAGGCTGGACACTGGGGACAGTGGGAGGTGGCCCTGCCATGGCACTGGATGATCTTTATTGTCCTTTCCAACCTAGACTTTTCCATGATTTTATGATTCTGGCTTTGACAGCAGCACAAGCCCCAGGCCTGGGATCTCTGCCTGAACAGAATCAGGATTTGTGTGGAGGAAACCTGGCTGGGAAATGGCTCCCAGACAATTTGTACCTCAGGAACAGCAACAAGTGCAGGAGGAAATGTTCTCTGGTTGAAATCCCTGACATGCCAGCAAATGGTGTTAGAGATTCATTCTGTGCTAAGTGGAGTTAATGCCCAGGTTTCACCAGACGTGTGTAAAGAAGAAATTCAACTTTTTTAGGGAACCAGGTGACTAAAAAATGAAGCCCCCACTGTTGATCAAAGCATCAGCACAGAGCTAATCCTGAGGAGAAACCATCTGGTTTAAAAGCATTTGGTTTCAATATGGGGGGAAAAAAAAAGAGAACTTGGGCTACTGATCAACAGATCTGGCTTTGCTTCTGCTGTTTTATTAGGAATTATAGCAGAGAAAATCAGAAAAACCAACAAAGAAAGCAGCAAGGAAGCACCAAACAGAAGCTGTGGCAGGGTGAGGCAGAGAAAAACCTGAGAGAGTGAATTTTTAATGCCAGCACTGTCAGAAAAGCCTGGAATCTGTTGCAAAGATGCTTCTCCTGCTTTATCCAAAGACATCAGACATTGATCCAAGCCTCTGGTTCAAACTGGAAACACCTGGTGGGGCTCAAACTTCTGCCCAAATGCTTGAGGCTGAAAAGGGGACAACAGGGGGTTCTAACCCACTTTTGGGAGATGCTCCAGAGCATTATTATCTTTTAATTATTTCATCATTTAAAGCAATTTTCTATTGCTTTAGGTGTTGTAATAAATAGCTAGAGCTGATTTAGGTCACAAAGGTGGTCAGGGAGTCACCCTTGGTGCTGTCCCTGGGGCCTGCCAGGCTCTAAATGAGCTCAGCAGAGCCTCAGTCCATAATGTCCCTTTTTTCCACCACAGTGGTCACAGTTCAATGGGTCATCAACAAAATTTGCAATGTAAAAAATATTTATTTTCATTTTTTCCTCACCAAAAAGCGGGAGGAACCCACTGGGCCAAAGTCACTGGTTCTTCCACAAAGCTCCCCCACTTCTGGATGACACAACCTTGGCTGGGCTGAGTCCTTTTAGCCTGGAATGGGATAAAGGATTTGTCTGGTGATGCTGCCACATTTTATAGCTAATTATGCTGTTAATGATGATCTGCTGGATTGCTGCTGATGGCAGGGGAGAAAGAAATGTCAAATAATTCAGCTTGGAAGGACCTGGGGAAGAAGGGGAAGTTTCAGGGAGTCCTCACTGCAGCCTTGCTGTAAAAATGAGGGAGAGGGGTTTTTTATAGGGACAGAGAGAGACAGGACAAAGGGCAAAAGATTTTAATGGCCTTGTGTCGATTCTTTTGCTTCTTTTCAGCCAGGGTCAGGATTAAATGTGTGAGAGGGTATTTCTTGTTGGCACTCAGATGTTGATCAGTTCTTATCTCTGTCACAGTCTCACAAACCCTGAGTTCTGCAGCGCTTCACTCCAACAAACTAAAAATGGAGCCCTGTCTCTCTCTCCAAGGCCTTTGAAGGATAAACTGTCCAATTAACAAATGACATCTCAATTATTTTCACTTTTAACCCAATATCCAACCACCCGTGCCTGCAATGGGGACTTTTTTATCCAATGACACAAAACCACCCAAACCCATGGAGAAGAAGGTGAAGAAGAAGGAGCAGCCTCCACCCTAAACCCTCCATCTTGCTTTCTCTCTATTCCTGTATTCTAAACCCTTAAACTCTGAGTTTCCCACCCTGTGATATCACACACTTCTATCAAACTCCACCCCCACAATCCCAGTTCTGTCATTCCATTCTGGAAGCTTCTCCAGGCCCTCAGGTCAGTGCAGTGTTCTCTTGGGGGTCAGTGCCTGGCAGCACAGAAAGTCTGGAATTCTCAGTAACCAGGGTTCCAATAGCCTTGGGCACTGCCAGGGATCCAGGGATGGAATTCCATGCCAGCCCTGCCCACCCTGCCAGGGAACAATTCCTCACTGCCAAGATCCCACCCAGCCCTGCCCTCTGGCACTGGCAGCCATTCCCTGGGTGCTGTCCCTGCATCCCCTGGAAATTGTCTCTCTCCAGCTTTCCTGGGGCTCCTGCAGGCCCTGCAAGGCCACCCTGAGCTCAGCCCAAAGCTTCTCCTGTGCAGGTGAACAATCCCAGCTGTGCCAGCCTTTCCTCCCAGCAGAGCTGCTCCATCCCTCTGCTCATCCTGGAGCCTCCTCTGGGCTCTCTGCAGCAGCTCCAGCTCCTCCCTGGGCTGGGATGCCAGGTTTGGATGCAGTAGGAAGTGGGAATGTTCTTATTCACCTCAGTGGAGCTTTGGAAGTGTCTGCAGCTGACAGGAATTCACACTGAATTAATATCATGCATTGGCACAGCTGAAAATTCCTGTATTTCCACAATTAGCAGCCAAGCCAACTCCCCTGAAATGTTTTTATCCAATCAAGTCTCTTCTGGGACACCTCTACTTTCGTAGTTTTTGTGATTTATTTTACTGCTGGGGCTTTTTTGTGCTCTATGACTCAAACCAATAAACTGACTCCATGCTGGTGCTAAAAGCTTTGGGCTGGAGGAATCCCACTGTCCTGATGGACCAGGGCAGCTCTGCCTCCCAGACAGAACTTATGGGAAAAGATGAAAGAAGCACATTCGCATCCTTTCTTCTTCCCTGAGGAGAAAATATCCCTGGAGCCTTGCAAGAAGTGGGTGTCAACCCTTATGAAAATCAGATTATAATGAGCTGGCAAAGCTGCTATTATTGGTGACATGAACAACGCAAGACTGACATGTAAACAAAACTGAACATTTTGATTTTTAAACCAGGATTAAAGTCGGTTTTCAGTGATCAGGACTCTTGGCACAGAGTGCTCCAAACACCACCTCAGACATTTTTCCTTCCTTTTCATTTCTCAAGGCATTAAAATGAGATTTCATCATGTGAGCACGGGGTAAACAAAACCTTGGGACAGCACTTAGGACCCAGCCTTTGTTCAGTTCTAATCTCCTGAGCTTCTGGCTCTGTCCTGGCTGTCCTTAGGGAGATTGAGGTGTTCCTTTTCTGTGCCCTGTTTGTTCCCAACATTCAGGCTCCAAACCCATCCCAAAGGTGAGATTTACTGTACCAAACACCAGCTCAGGGCTGTTTGACGGACACAATGCAGGGAGCCTTTGTGCACTCTGCCAGTGACACATTAACCCTAATTTGGAGTTATTCCAGGTGTTATTTCAGCCATCTGAAGCCTAAATGTACAGATTTCCAAGAGCTGTCACAGTTCAGTTGTTGTTTAGTTTTTGCCTTTCTTTTTTTGGGGTGTGCAGGGTCAGAGTTTCAGCTGCTCACTCAGACACAACGTCATAAAAATCATAAAATTACAGAATTGGGTTGGGTTTAATCCATGAAGTTAAAGAAGATATTAAAAAGACTTTTTGTGGAGGAAAAAAAATCATCCATTTTTCATCTTGTATCAAAAAAATAAAAAGCTAAAAACATCTCAGAGCTGCAATAGGGAGTAAGGCCCAGCTCAGTGTCTCAGTTGGCAAACACCTGAAAACTTATGCCTCAAAAACTTCCTTTAAAACTAAAACTTGCCCTTTTTTTCATACCAAAAGCCCTGGGAGAGGGGCTACACAAATTCAGATATTGCAGGAGAAGCAACTGACATCTGGCAGAATAAATTAATTCCTGCTTTCCTTCTGAGCCTCAGTTTTAAGCAGCTGGTCCTGGCCTGGAGGACAAGATCCTAAAATCCAGCGAGTCCATGTATACAAAAATAAAGTTGTCAGCCTCTAAAGTGATGTGAAGAGGATGTGGGGCGAGAGGAATCTCAGAGGGAGGTTTGATTTTTATATTTCTATTAAAAGCACAAAGCATTTTTGCCATAACTCTGTTATTTCTCACCGTGCTCGTGCGTCCTCGCTCCGAGTTTTTCCTCCCGGAATGATAAATTGCAAATAATTTTTTACTCCCGAGATATTTCCAAAGGAAAAAAAAAAAACCCTGACATTTAAAATCTGCATGCTTAGCAGGTCATTAATTACCTCATTTAAGAGCTGACAGGTCTCATGTCAGGCTCGACACTGTTTTTCAAGCTGTCACACCCACGCTCTGCCTAAAAGCTGTGGAGTACAAGCGTCATCATTTATAATGCAAAAAGGGATCATTGATTATGCCCTGATTATTCATCATAATGCTTTCTTTCATGTCTACTTAATCATTGTGGTTTCTTGGAATATGCAAACCTTTCAGGCAAATCTTGCTGCAGAGCAATCCAAACAGAGCTCGGAGCTGACACCAGCTGGGCAAATAGGGCAAAAATAGGGAACAGTGCAGGGTACAAACCCCACCTCTGCTGGACGGAGGGGGGTTTGGGGTGGGGTCAGGGAGGAAGGACCTGTGGGATCTGCAGGGCTGAGTTCCAGTGCTGCAGGAATTCCTGGCTCGGGATTTGCTGTGATGTCTTTGGGATCATTGTGGCAAGCGCGGCCCTCTCCACACAGGGGATCAGAGAAAAGCATCAGGAAAAGGGAATTCACAGAATGCAAAGAATTCACAAAAATAATTTGCATTGAGATTGGACAAGCCCTGCCAGGCCCATGCAGTGCCAGCTGTGCCCCGTGGGCACCTTGTCCCCAGCCCAGAGCACTCAGTGCCACCTGCAGGGGACACCTGCAGGGCTGGGCACTGCAAAGCTCCCTGGGCAGCCCCTGCCAAGGCCTGAGCTCCCTTTCCACGGGCAAATTGCTGCTGCTGTCCAAGCTGAGCCTGCCCTGGCCCAGCCTGAGGCCGTTCCCTCTGCTCCTGTCCCTGTTCCCTGGGAGCAGAGCCCGACCCCCCCGGCTGTGCCCTCCTGGCAGGGACTTGTGCAGAGCCACAAGGGCCCCTGAGCCTCCTTTGCTCTCTTCCCCCCTCCTTTTCTCTTATCTTTTGTTATCTCTAGACATAACAGTGAGGCCAGATAATGATTTCCACCCAAAAAATTCCCTTCGTGACTATTAAGATGTCATTTCTAGGAAAAGCTGATGTGGCAGCAAAGTCTTCCAAAGAAAAGGATTTTATTCCACTAAGGAGTTCAGGGGTGGTCAACACCTTCCTGGAACCCTGTGGATGTTCTGGTTCTTGGGGCTGTTGTTGCTGCTAGACTGATTTGTTGAGGCACTTGTGCTGCACACCAAGGACACGGGACTGGCAGTGCCACCAGCAGTGTCACAGTGTCACCTTGGGCTCTCAGTAATCCCAGAGCACCAAGCCCTGGAGCAGAGCAGGAACCTGCCTCCAAAATGAGATCCACTGTGCTTGGGTGTCCACCTTTGCTCCTGTGAATGTGTTGTCAGGAGAAAGCTCAAACCTGACAATAGGAATCGGTGAGAGGAGCAGAGCCTGAGGGCCCAGGTGCTTTGGGGAGGAGCCTTGAGGAGCCTGAGTTTTTCTCCATCTATAAAAGGGTGTGAGGGCATCTCCAGACTCTGGCTCCAGCAGTGCCTCAGCCAGCAGAGGTGGAATTCCCAGAACCCCAGAATGAAATAGATTGGAAAAGACCTCTGAGGCCATCAAGTCCAACCTATGGCCTAACCCAACACCTCCTCATCAACTAAATTCAGTGCCACATCCAGGCTTCCTTTAGACACATCCAGGGGTGGTGACTCCAGCACCTCCCTGGGCAGACAGTTCCATTGCCCAAGGAATTATCCAAAGAATTCCCAGAATTCCCAGAGTGACCAGGTTGGGAGAGACCTTCAAGGCCATCGAGTCCAGCCCAGCCCCAACCCCTCAAGTAAACCCTGGCACCCAGTGCCACATCCAGGCTTTGTTAAACACACCCAGGCATGGGCACTCCACCACCTCCCTGGGCAGCCATTCCAGAACTTTCTCATCCTTGCTGGAAAAAACTTTTTCCTTATATCCAACCTGTATTTCCCTTGATAATTCCCTTGATAATTCCCTTGGAATTATCCCCAGGGGAGCTCTGTTTCTCCTATTAAAATATTGTTGCTTTTCACCCCTGTGAGCAGGAGCTTGGGCTGTTTGACAGATGGATAACAAAGTTCCTAGAAAGGCAGAGCATCATTTTATGGGATCCTGTGGGTTTTGGGATCACTGGGTGGCACAAGTCAGAGCAGGAGGCACCCAAGGCATGGGTGGCACCTTCCCTGTGATGTGGGAGGCAAAGAGGGAGGGGGGACTTGGAGTTTTGATCCTACAGGGGACCTTGTCACCTCAGGCAGGTCCAAAACTGCAGCACCTCCAAGGGTAGTAAAAGATGTTTATGATTTTAAAATGTTCCAAAACATCTGCTGTACCTTTACTAAAATAATGGCATATTTCAAACCATCTTCTTTTTACTAAAGAGATCACAGCATCAGGGGGATTCAGATTAGATTGGATTAGATAAAGTAAGAAAACAATCCCTCTCAGAGTGGTCAGGCCTTGGGCTGAGCTGCCCAGGGAGGTTTGGAGTCCCTGGAATTGTCCCAGAGCAGTCTGGATGTGGCCCTGGGGACAGGGATTGGGGTGATGCTGGTGGGATCTTGCAAAATTTGTATTCCTTCCTTGAATAAAACCTACTCACAGAAAGAAATATCCATCTGCAATACATTTATTTCCCTGTGGGTAATTCTACAGTCCTCAGAATGGAGTTTTCCAGTATTCCAAAGGAAAGCTGAGACATACAAATACTAAAAGGCTGCACAAAATCCATGAAGAAAAATCAGGGAGTGCCCAGTTTGCTGCCTTGATGCCTTGTGCAGGCTGCCCCAGAGCAGAGGCTGGGCAGAGCTACAGAATAAAGCAGGGATTGATTCAAAGCATCTCCTCCATGGATGCACCTTGGGCAGCACCAGAGCCCAGCCAGGGCTGCACCCAAGATGAACCAAAATGGCCCCAAAATGCACGGCCGGGCACGGGGTCTCTCCCTGGGATCAGTTCTGCTCCATTTGCACCTTGCAGTTCATTGTCCCATTGCAGCTTCAGCCCCTGCAGTCCCACCCTGCTTGTTTTTCTCTCTCCAGCCCACGGGGTTTGTGCTCTGGGGCTGAGATTTGGATCATTTGTCCTTGGTGCCCAGCTGGAGCAGGAATTGTTTTGTCTCCCTGCTCTGTGCACAGAGCTCACCATCCCAGAATATGAAGCTCAGACCCACACACTAAAGCAGCACAGAACCTGAAAAATAGAAAAGCTCAAACCTGAGGCATCAACCCGACCAACTAAACTCTTCCTCCTTTGCAAAATGCAGCCTTGGGGACAAAGGGAAGCTGCTGAGGAGTCTCCAAAACCCTGCAGGCTGAGAAAGCCCCACCTTGAAACCCTGGAGCTCCTGAAGCAGTGTCAACGTTGAGATTAAAACTGAGAAAGGCATGAAAGTTCATAATGGCAGAAAAAGTAAGGCCGATAACATTATCTGTGAGGTTAATTAATGCACAATCATTCGTGGGCAGCCTTTTCCTTTTGTTCCAGAGCGGGTTGTTTGCCAAGCAAACGCCAGGAGCTGTGTGAACCACCTACAGCAAATGTTCCTACAATGGAATCCTCAGCACTGACTGGGGATGTTTGCTCAGGTTTGATTTCCACCACCTGTGCTGGGTTTACCAAGCGGGCTGGGAGCCCTCCCTATCTTTTGTGTTTCCAGCTTTTGTTGCCCAACAACCACAGCTCCTTCCCAAGTAGGGGAATGGGAATGGGCCTGGCTGGTTTCTGCCTCTGCCCTGAAGCTCAGGGAAAAGCAAAGGGAGTGTGGAAAGGAGACTCCCTGCCTTTGAACTCTGGAAGTGCTGTGGTTTGGGAGCCACAGCAGCCATTGTGGAACAGGGAATCCCAGGATTCTGGAATCACCAAGGTGGGAAGAGCCCCCAGGATCACCCAGTGCCACCCCAGTGCCCACCAGCATCACCCCAATCCCTGTCCCCAAGGCCACATCCAGACTGCTCTGGGACAATTCCAGGGACTCCAAACCTCCCTGGGCAGCTCAGCCCAAGGCCAGACCACTCTGCCAGGGAAATTTTCTTTGCCAATCTCCAACCTGAGCCTGCCCTGGTGCCATTTGAGGCCATTTCCTCTCCTCCTTTCCCTTGGGACAGGGCAGCAGAGCCCGAGCCCCCTCACTGCCTCCCCTGTCAGGAGTTCCTACCCATATTTTGTTCCTATTCCCTCAGAGGGGCAGTGCATCCCTTTTTTATTGTCATGTTAAATGTGGTATTTACCAGAGCACTTCTAAAACAAACACACCTTCCCTCCTTTGTCAGCCCAATTCTCTGTACCTGCTGGGACGTAAAACAGGATCAAAAATTGGCTGGAGCAGATCCTGGGCTAAATCAGTGCTGGGCTTGAGTTGAGAGCTGCTGCTGCGCTGCTCAAGTTTTCTTTGAGCTTCTGGTCTTTATTTAAGAGGTAACAGATAAGCAGATAATCTTCTAAAGGTTCAGAATAGAGACTGGAAGCAAAATTTCCCTGGCAGAGTGGTCAGGCCTTGGGCTGAGCTGCCCAGGGAGGTTTGGAGTCCCTGGAATTGTCCCAGAGCAGTCTGGATGTGGCCTTGGGGACAGGGTCTGGGGTGATGCTGGTGGCACTGGATGGTCCTGAAGGGCTCTCCCACCTTGATGTCTCTATAATTCTGTGTGATTCTCCCAGGACAATCTCACTTGTAAACACAAATTAATCCCCATCCTGACGAGTCAGAGATCCACCTCCCTAAACCAGCTCAGCTCCTGCTGCCCAAACACAAATCTCGCTGCCCCTTTGCCATCTCCTTGTAGGGGGATACAGGATGAGTAAATGAAGGTGGTACAGAATGTAATCTTGTCCCCCAAAGAGCTGCAGCTGAACCAATTACTAAAGATGAGGAGCAGGCCTGATGTTAACAGGCCACAGCTGTAGCCAACAGAACAGTGGTGTAAAAGAGTGGGTTGGTGGGAGCTAGAGTCAGATGGCTGCTGCAAGGACCAGGAACAGGCAGTGCTTAGAGGAGCTGCCTGCGAGAAACATTGAGGAGGTACAGAACTCTGCTGATATGGAATCCTTGCCCCATAATGATACGAGAACTCTTGATATGTAAGACAACATCTCCTCGTGGGTTTCTTGCTGTCAGCTCAACACCAGGACTGCAGGTGTGGTCCTGACCCCGTTCCCTGCCCTTCCTGCTGTTCCCCTCAGCTCTGGGATGCAGAGCTCTGCACAGCTGCCCTGGGAAGGAGGATGTCCCAGCAGGGTGGCTGTAGCCATGATATTTTCTGAAAAATCCCTTTGCCAGGATTTTTTCTCCTGAGAAGCTGAGAGGCCTCAGGAACAAAATGTAAACAATGATTATCTGCTGCTGTGCATAATAAATTATTATACCATTATTATACCATTATTATACCATTATTATACCATTATTATACCATTATTATACCATTATTATACCATTATTATACCATTATTATACCATTATTATACCATTATTATACCATTATTATACCATTATTATACCATTATTATACCATTATTATACCATTATACCTTATGAATATAATTATTATACTATATATTATATAATTATTATATAACAGGATAATCATTGTTATCATTATCCTGTAGCAGGATAACTATAGCAATAATTATTCTGCAACAGGTGCATTTTTGATTGGTCTCATGTGGTTGTTTTTAATTAATGGCCAATCACAGCCCAGCTGTCTCGGACACTCTGGTCAGTCACAAGATTTTGTTATTATTCCGTTCTTTTCCTTTCAAGCCTTCTGATGAAATCCTTTCTTCTATTCTTTTAGTATAGTTTTAATATACCACTTTCTTTTCATGTAATATATATCATAAAATAATAAACCAGCCTTCTGAAGCATGGAGTCAAGATTCTCATCTCTTCCCTTGTCCTGGGACCCCTGTGAACACCACCACAGGTGGCAGCTGCTCCATGTGCAGAGCTGATAGCAGAGGACACAGAAAACCTTCACATGTCATCAAAGATCTTCTCATCAAGGAGGTTTTTACTCTTCAGAGTGGAAGCCTGCAGTTGTCTTCAAACATTCAGGAGGCGTGGTGCCCACATTCCTGCAGAAGGAGTGGAAACAGATGGAAACCTCAGCACAGGAAGAGGAGCTCAGGCTAGAGTGGCTTCTCCTCATCCTGACACGTGTTCAGCGTGGTGCTCTGCAGGCTTGAAACACTGGGTGGGCCAAAGGAGTGGCTGCTGCTACATCAAAAGTCGGTCAGGGCTTTTATTTCTTTCAGCTCAGGCTGAAGAAGTTCAGGTTTTACAGTTCCAAGGTCAGAGCTGCTGCCAGTGATAGCCTGAAAAGCACAGCACCTTCTGACAGGACAGAAAAGGGCAACAGAGCCCTGGGAGATGTTGAAAGCAGAGAATTACAGAGTTATCAGGGTTGGAAGAGCCCTTCAGGATCACCCAGTGCCACCCCAGTCCCTGTCCCCAAGGCCACGTCCAGACTGCTCTGGGACAATTCCAGGGACTCCAAACCTCCCTGGGCAGCTCAGCCCAAGGCCTGACCACTCTGCCAGGGAAATTTTCTGTCCCAATCTCCAAGCTGAGCCTGCCCTGGTGCCATTTGAGGCCATTTCCTCTGCTCCTGTCCCTGTTCCCTGGGAGCAGAGCCCGACCCCCCCGGCTGTGCCCTCCTGGCAGGGACTTGTGCAGAGCCACAAGGGCCCCTGAGCCTCCTTTGCTCCAGCCCCAGCCCCTGCCCAGCTCCCTCAGGGATTCTGCAGCCCCTGCCCAGCTCCCTCAGGGATTCTCCAGCCCCTGCCCAGCTCCCTCAGGGATTCTCCAGCCCCTGCCCAGCTCCATTCCCTGCCCTGGACACGCTCCAGCCCCTCCAGGGCTCTCCTGCAGGAGCAGAACTGGGCCCAGCCCTGGAGGGGCCCCAGCACAGAGGGACAATCCCTGCCCTGCTCCTGCTGCACACACAATTCCTCATCCAGCCCAGCTGGACAAAGCCTGCAGTGCTCAATGCCCGGTGAACATCCAGAGTGCCCAAATCCTCCAGAATTCACACTAAAGCCTCTCACAGAATGAAAAGCAAAAACCCCTTAAGTGGTTGATTTGTGATTCATGCAGAGCTCCAGGCATGTGCACCATGGAAATGCAATGGAATCCTGGAATGATTTCATTGGAAAAACCCTCCAAGATCATCAAGTCCAACCATTCCCCAGCACTGCCAAGCCACCACTAACCCATGTCCCCAAGTGCCACATCTGCATGGCCTTAAATCCCCCCATGAGAGGAAGAGTGGATTTGTCTTTACAAACAAGCTGTGGGTCTGCTAAATATATTTTATGTATTTATATATAAAAATATATATGTATATATACACATACATATATATATGTGTGTATATATACATTTATATATACATATACATATATTTATATGAGAGGAATGGCAGATTTGTCTTTACAAACCAGCTCTGGGTCTGCTGGTAGATAAAACCAGCACTGGGAGATAAAAGAAACAATGGGAAGGATTTCACTGATTGATGAATGGAAAAAGAGATTTGCTTTTACTAATGAACTTTGGGTTTGCTGATAAATGAAATTAGACATTGAAAGATGAAAGAAACAATGGGGAAGAAAACCCCCTAAATTCCATAAGACTTAAAAATGAAAAGGGAGGGTTGTACATTAGAGGGGAATCTCTGGTATCAGGTGTTTTGGGAAGTCTGTACCTCTCAAGTGCCTCAGCAATGGGGAAAGAGAGAAGGGAAATGTGGCTGGGAAATTGGGATAAAAAGGAGGCTGCATCCTCCAAAAAAACTGAGAGATCCCAGGGGAATGGCCCATGGCCTCTCCCTTTATTGGAATAAAGCCAAAGGACTCCTCTGGCTCCTGTTTGGACATAAAGCTCTGGTGTTTGTGGATGAATTTTCCTGACACCCAGGAATGGCGATTCCACCACTTCCCTGGGCTGGATAACCCTGGATAATCCTCACCTGGCACTGAGCCCTGCCCAGGTTGGGCAGTGAGAGGCTCAAGGCACCATCTCCTGCAAATCCATGAGCCCATGAATATCCCAAATGTCTGGGAAGGAGCAGCATCCCAGAGCAGTGCTGCAGGATGTTCCAGATATATTTCATCTAATATCCAGGTGAATTTGCGGTAAAGTCTCAACACACATCCGCTGTCTTATTCCCTTGATACAATTCTCTATAAATCAGTCAGAAGCGTAATAAAAATTATCCTTACAGGGGAAAAGCTGTAAAACTCCTGCCTTTAAGACATTTCTTTGGCTCTGCAGTGATGTTGGGAGAATTGCCCATGATATCACCTTTGGTTTGGGTTCTCCAAGGTGCCCAAGGCAATCAGGCACTTGAAATGTTGATTTTCTTTGGGCACACATTTGAAAACTGCAGCTGGGTTTTTTTCCAAGCAGATTCATCCCCCTGGGAAAATCTTCCAGCGTGGCTTTGCAGCTCCTTTCCACCTCTCAGTGAGAGCCAAGGAATTGTTTTAATTCCTCTGCAGGAGTGTATCAGCCCTGAGGTTTTCGTGGTGAGCTGGGAGAGGAGTTAACAGCGCTATCAAACCTCAGTTGTTTTATCCCAACACGGCTGTGGTTTGGTCTTCAAACAAACCCAAAGATAAGGAAATATCGGCTGTGACCCTTCTTGCATCATGGATATTTGATGAGAGCAAACAGCGATGTGTAATGGGTGATTCACACCTCGCTGCTGCACCACAAAAGGTGTTCCAAGGGCTCTTATTCCTCCCCAAAGGGCACTGGAAGCTGCTCAGGGAGGCGGTGGTGGTGATGCCTCAGGGTTAGATTTTATGATTTTTTGGATCTGTGCTGCTTTAGTGTGTGGGTCTGGGTTCACATTCTGGGATGGTGAGCTCTGTGCACAGAGCAGGGAGACAAAACAATTCCTGCTCCAGCTGGGCACCAAGGACAAATGATCCAAATCTCAGCCCCAGAGCACAAACCCCGTGGGCTGGAGAGAGAAAAACAAGCAGGGTGGGACTGCAGGGGCTAAAGCTGGAATGGGACAATGAACTGCAAGGTGCAAATGGAGCAGAACTGATCCCAGGGAGAGACCCCGTGCCCGGCCGTGCATTTTGGGGCCATTTTGGTTCATCTTGGGTGCAGCCCTGGCTGGGCTCTGGTGCTGCCCAAGGTGCATCCATGGAGGAGATGCTTTGAATAAATCCCTGCTTTATTCTGTAGCTCTGCCCAGCCTCTGCTCTGGGGCAGGTTCACAAGGCACCACTGGAGTTGCCTTGGTGTCCCTGGGAGTGTCCCAGAGGTGTCTGGATGTGCCCTTGGGGACAGGGTTTGGGGTGATGATGTGATGATGATGATGATGGTGGCACTGGATGGCGCTGAAGGGCTCTCCCATTGATTTTGGGATCTGCTCTCCCTACAGCCATAAGAGCATCCAGAGGATCCTGTACTGGCTTTGCTCCAATTCTCACAGTGAATTCCTCATGAAAAACCTGAGAAAAATCAGCTTTTCTGCTCCTATTCCCTGCTTAGCTCCCTCTCTGTCTCCTCAGTTATAATCCCATATTTAATGATTTGGTTTTGCCTTAAAACAACACAGGATGATCCAAAGAGGAGAATTTTATTGCCGAGAAATTGCAAAAGGATCCTGGGAAGAGCAGGAAAAGGCACAAACCCCCATTCACGTAATGAATCACACAAGTCCAAACCCAAAAACAATTGCAATATTTCTCAACTCCCTCCAGACCTGACATTTAAAGATCACATACATTTCCTGCAAGCCTTACAAGAGCTTCTTAAAAATTTTCTTGGCTGCAGAGAAGTGGTGAAGCACCAAATCCAAGCCGTGCACACCAAGAATTTTAACCCAAATATTCATTTGTCTTTACTCTTAAAAAAAAAAAATTAAATTAAGGAGTTAAAAAATCTGTGTAAGATGCACACTGAGCCACATCTGGAGGATTATAAGGGAGAGATAAAACACCACTTGGTTTTAAGATGGATGATCAGGATCTTAAGGTCCTGAAATGCCACTAAAATCCACTAAACAGGTCATGTTTTTCTTTTAAACCCCACTGGATTTTAAATTATGTGCAGTTGAAGGAGTAAGACACAGTGGCAGTCCTCTTCCCTTAAAAACTCATCATGGCTTAGTCAAACGTGCAGACCCAGAAAGGATTTGCCCCAGAAAGGCTCCTTAAGACTGAAATAATAAAAGTGTTGAGCAGTTGTTAAGCCTGGCCTTAAGTCACAGAGTCAGAGAGCTTAGAGCAGAGCTGGGGATTTGTACAGGGTAATTCCTGTGAGGGTGGGGAGGCTCTGGCACAGGATTGCCAGAGAAATTGTGGATATTCCCTCCCTGGAAGAGTCCAAGGCCAGGCTGGATGGGGCTTGGAGCAACCTGTGATAGCAGAAGGTGTCCCTGCCCATGGCAATGAGATGATTTTAATGTCCCTTCCAACCCAAACCATTTCTTATAGATACAGATTATAATACTGGCTTTTCGCAAATATTAAAATGGATTTTATAGTGTGGTGTTAAAGTAACTTTGTTATAAAGATATGTTTTTATTTCTGTTGTTAATTAAGCTTAGTGAAACAGCTGATATCAGTGTGCTTGTGTTAAAATGCCTGCTTGGGTGGGATAACACCCAATGAACACAGGATGAGCACACCTGGACAGATCTGCCAGCCAGCAGCGCTCACTGTCTGAAGGCAGCGTGGGCCAGGGCCCAAGGACTGAAGATGATGATGATGAAAAAGGACTAAAACCACTCCCAAGGAATACACATGCTCTAAAAAAGTGAACCCAAGAAGAAGATATGCTAAATAGTTCTTGGAACACGTAAACTGGTTTGGGGGAAAGTTTACTGTGCATAAGGGTCTGTGAATATACAAAGGGATGATGTAATTAAAGGGTCTATGAATATGCAAAGGGCTGATGTAATGAAAAGGTATTTAAGGGGTATCCCCGAGGATAACAGGGTGCTCTTGGCTGAGGAACAACCTTTGCTCTGTGGTCCTTGTCTCCCGTTGTCCTTTATTAAACTTTTTACATTTTCACAGGAGACTGAAGCTGTTTTTCACACATTGATGATCCTCTCCATTCAGGAAGTGGAACTCCCACCCAGTCCCAGTTTGTGGCTGCCAGGCACATCCCTCACCTTTGGTGGGGACAGAGCTTGAAGAGAGAGAGAGAGAGCAGCAGAAGCATCAGGGCTGAGGAAACATCAGCTGGCAGCTTCCCAAAGCAGAGAGGAGCAGCAATTCCCTATGGGAACGGACAGAATCCATCCCAGTGTCCCGCCAGGACAGAGACTCCGGGGAAAAGCCAAAAGCAGAGAACAAAGTGATGCTCTTGTCCCAGTTTGCATCCACTGGGGCTATCCCTGTCCCGACCCTTCTGGAAAACGTTTCTCCTTTTGGCCTCCAGGACATCTTGAGGCAATAAAGCTCCATGAACCAATTCCCTACTGCTGGGAAAAGCTCTTTCCTTTGGTTTTTTGGCTTTATAATCCCACCAGGCACCCCCCACTGCTTGTGTTTTGGGAAAGAAGATTTCAGCTTTCCCTATCTGCCTTCTCCATGCTATTCAGGATTTTATAGGCACCCTTCGTGACCCTTCCCTACCCCATTTGTCCATTTTCCCAAACATAGGGAAATTTCTATCTTAGTCTTCATTTCTGCAGGGATCACTTCAATCTCTGCTCTTTCCTTTAATTCTGCTGGATTCGAGAAGTGATGCCCAAAGCAGTGTCTGCTATACTTATTGTTTATATTATATTATATTATATTATATTATATTATATTATATTATATTATATTATATTATATTATTATATTCCTATATTATGTTATAGCATATTATATTATTTATGTATTCTATTCTAGTCTAGTGTAGTCTAGTCTATTTTATTTCTATATGTATAGAAATATAAATTATATATATAAATATATATATTTATATTTATTTAAATATAATTTAAATAAATTACATTTCTTTCGATTATATCACTTATATATTCTATCATATTCTATCAAATTCAATTCTATTATATTCTATTTCTATATTATAGCATAATTTATTTATATTATATCATTTATATATTCTATTCTATCATATTCTATTCTATTCCATTCTATTCTATTCTATTCTATTCTATTCTATTCTATTCTATTCTATTCTATTCTATTCTATTATTCCTGTCTATAAGGATGTACATCCATGAGTTATAAAGGGTACAAAAAATGCTCTGTTCATGAATTTTTGGCTCTTGCTGAGCACTGAACCAGCATTTTCACCCACCACAACCCAACTGTCCCAAGGTGACACCTGTACCCTGCAGGCAGCCAAATCCCCCCATTAAATTTGCCAGCGAAATTCAAAGTGCCCCAGGTGAAGAATAAATCTGTAATGGGGTAAATCCATTGCTGAAGAAAAGGCTGGAATATGGCCAGGGCATCTGGGATGGACCAGGACAGGCTGGACCCATGGGGTGAGGCCACCACAACCCCAGGGAGCTCCAGGCTGGGCAGAGGGGCTGGAAAAGGCCCTGGGGGTGCTGGTGACAGGGGCTGGACACGAGCCCAGGGGTGCCCAGGGGGACAAGAGGCCACAAGAGCTGGGCTGGATGAGGAATTGTGTGTGCAGCAGGAGCAGGGCAGGGATTGTGTGGGGAATCACAGATCCTCTGAACAGACAGAGACACAGTTCTCTGCCAGGATTTTCCTGGGAAGCTGTGAGAAGCTGTGAGAAAGTTCAGAGAAGAGAATGAGAAACAATTCTTATCTCCATTTGCTGCACCTGTTGTTGTGTACATGTAGAATGTGTTATGGAGATTATTTACCAAAGAGTGATTTCTTAATTAGACACTGGATGGTGTTCAGAGGGATTGGCCAGTTAGGTCAGAGCTGTATCAGACTGTCAGTAAGGGTTACAAACTTCTTAGTGAGATAGTATAATATTGTCGAATAATATAATATAGCTTAATGAAACAATTGACCAGCCTTTTGCAATCACAGAGTCAATACCAATTATTCCCCATTCAAGGGACCATAACCACAATAGGATTGTCCCTCTGTGCTGGCTCTGAGAGCCCCTCCAGGGCTGGGTCCAGTTCTGCTCCTGCAGGAGAGCCCTGGAGGGGCTGGAGCGTGTCCAGGGCAGGGAACGGAGCTGGGCAGGGGCTGGAGAATCCCTGAGGGAGCTGGGCAGGGGCTGCAGAATCCCTGAGGGAGCTGGGCAGGGGCTGGAGAATCCCTGAGGGAGCTGGGCAGGGGCTGCAGAATCCCTGAGGGAGCTGGGCAGGGGCTGCAGAATCCCTGAGGGAGCTGGGCAGGGGCTGGGGCTGGAGCCAAGGAGGCTCAGGGGCCCTTGTGGCTCTGCACAAGTCCCTGCCAGGAGGGCACAGCCGGGGGGGTCGGGCTCTGCTCCCAGGGAACAGGGACAGGAGCAGAGGGAACGGCCTCAGGCTGGGCCAGGGCAGGCTCAGCTTGGACAGCAGCAGCAATTTGCCCATGGAAAGGGAGCTCAGGCCTTGGCAGGGGCTGCCCAGGGAGCTTTGCAGTGCCCAGCCCTGCAGGTGTCCCCTGCAGGTGGCACTGAGTGCTCTGGGCTGGGGACAAGGTGCCCATGGGGCACAGCTGGCACTGCATGACCTTGGAAATCTTTCCCAACATCAGAGATTCTGGGATTCTCTGATCTGCTGGATGCTCCAACCTCTCCATGGGTGTCTGGGCTTCTCTTGCCTTTTCTCTGACCACACAGCCCTGCACAAATTCAGAATTAAGTGACATTCTGTGGATTCTGGCATTCCACTCTCTCCTTCTGGTGGAAACACTTTTTAAATAAAATCCTGATAATTTCTCACCCACATCACCAAGTCCTGAGCTCCTCGTGTCAGCAGAAGGGAGAAAAACTAAGGGTTCTTTGTGCATTTAATGTGCTGCTTATTAGTGACAAAAATAAAGCGAAACATCCCTGAATATTCTTAATAAGATTTATAAGAAGACAACAGTAACTGTTGGAGGATAATCACAAAAACACAAAACTTCTGACTGCCAGAGTTTGCCTTTAATTTTCCTCACAATCTCACATGGTTTTGTTCAATAATTGTGCTGTTGACTTAGGAGTCTCTGATGTGGCATTAATTTGGGAACTGTGAAAAAGTGACAATCAACAGAGTCATGGCAGATGTGGCCCAACAGCCACAAAAAAATAAAATAATACTCATATTGTTGAATTCTGCACTGTATGTTATTGCACCAAGTTATTCCATAGGCAGCAGAATCAATAAATCCCCTTTTCCAAGGGGTCTGAATCTGCCAGATCCACTGAGATGGGGTTTGGTGTCTCCTGCCCTGTCCCAAGGGAAAGGAGGAGAGGAAATGGCCTCAAATGGCACCAGGGCAGGCTCAGGTTGGAGACTGGCAAAGAAAATTTCCCTGGCAGAGTGGTCAGGCCTTGGGCTGAGCTGCCCAGGGAGGTTTGGAGTCCCTGGAATTGTCTCAGAGCAGTCTGGATGTGCCCTTGGGGACAGGGATTGGGGTGATGCTGGTGGGGCTGGGGTGGCACTGGGTGATCCTGGAGGGCTCTTCCACCCTGGTGATTCTGTGCCATTCCCAAGAGTCTGGAGAGGAGCAGCTCCAGGCAGAGCTCAGAGCCCCTGGCAGGGCCTGCAGGGGCTCCAGGAGAGCTGCAGAGGGACTGGGGACAAGGCCTGCAGGGACAGCACCCAGGGAATGGCTGCCAGTGCCAGAGGGCAGGGCTGGGTGGGATCTTGGCAATGAGGAATTGTTCCCTGGCAGGGTGGGCAGGCCCTGGCACAGGGTGCCCAGAGCAGCTGGGGCTGCCCCTGCATCCCTGGCAGTGCCCAAGGCCAGGCTGGGCACTGGGGACAGTGGTTGGACACTGGGGAAGGGTTCCTTGCCCATGGAACTGGAGGACCTTTAAGGTTCCTTCCAGCCCAAACCATTCCATGATTCCACAATTCCACACCAGGAATCCACAGGGTTAATGTAACATTCTGTCTGTCCTTTCTCTGAGTGACACAAAATCTCAGGGGCAGAGCAGAGGTGACCAGGGCAGTGCCACCTTTGTACAGCTGCAGTAGGGAAATGCTGATTTATGGCACGGGAATCTCAGAGCAGGACATCCCTTAGGAAGGAGCCCACCAGAAGAAATCCACTTTTAAATACAAACCCAGCTGAAATGCAATAGCCACAGCTATCACTGAGACAATCTGCCACTTGCCAACAAGAAAACCACAAGAAATGGCTGATAAAAACCGACCTCTGTGAAGCACAGAAAGAAAATGTACATTACTGTTATGTTGTGGTTAATTCCCAGACAATCCTGCAAAATGAGGGTGAAGTGCTACTTCCTGTCACTGAAAGGCAGAGAAACCCAAACAGGGAGAATTCCTCAGGCTGAGGAATGCAGACATACATCATGTCTGCAGCAATCATAAAAAGATCAAATGCAATATTTTCTTTCAGTGCAGACAACAGCTTTGAGATTTTCCATCCAGACGGCCTCGAAAAGCGCCTCCAGCGTTTCGCCAGTTACTCCTGACAAAGACCATTTGGTAGTGAGTGATGTTTTAAGTGAAATAAAGCAGTGGAGAAAACTGAGCATGATGAAAGGGTTCTGTTCCTCCCTCTGAAGTGACTGGAGGTTCTGTGCTCACAGGGCAGGGTTTGAGCTTCCTGCCGGTGACAAATCCCACGGGATGCCAGCGGGGAGGTGAGGTTTGTTTGACAGTAATAGGAAAGGAGCTGCTTTTCATGTTCTGTTCAGCAGCCAGAGAGTTTCTGGCCATAAACAAAGGAGGAGTTGCTGGGACTCCTGTTCCACATCATTCCTCGGAAATTTCAGGGCGTTAATGGAGGGAATGACTCCCCAGTGTTGAAGTGGGCAGAGGGCAAAAGAGGCTGGGGTTTTCTGCCACCAGCACTTGATTTATGAATCAGCTGCAACCATAAAGAACCAGGATAGTCCATCTTTTTAGATTATTTATTACTATTTATTTTATATTATTTATATTTATTTTTTGTGACGGTGTTCACAGGGGTTCTTGGATGAGGGAAGAGATGAAGAATCTGACTCCATGTTTCAGAAGGTTTGATTTATTATTTTATGATATATATTACATTGAAACTATACTAAAAGAATAGAAGAAAAGGTTTCATCAGAAGGCTGGCTAAGAATAGAATAGGAAGGAATGATAACAAAGGCAGCTGTCTTGGACTCTCTGAGCCAGCTGGGCTGTGATTGGTTATTAATTATAAACATTTAAGATGGGCTAATCAAAGATCTACTTGTTGCATTCCACAGCAGCAGATAACCATTGTTTACATTTTGTTCCTGAGGCTTCTCAGCTTCTCAAGAGGAAAAATCCTAAAGAAAGGATTTTTCATGAAAAGATGTCTGCAACAATTTTTAATTATTTATTAATCTTGGAGAGCTTCAAGACAGGTAAAAATAGCTCAGGCCCTCCAACTGTGTTTAAAGAATGATTTAAATAACTCACTGTTAGCTCTCTCTTGACTTTCCTCCTTTTAGACAGAGGATTTGGGTCCATTTAGCTGCACATTTATATCTAAACTGTCAGGAGCATTTGCCTCAGTCCTCGTGTCCTCTTTGCTGTCTGCTGGGCTCACAAATGCTGCCCCTACAACACCAAATTAGCAGAAATTTGTCTCTTCCTCCCAAGGGGAGCAGCATCTCTTCCTGAGTAACACAACCCAGCAGCAGCAGCAGCTGCTTTGTGAATTACCCAAGGAACGCTCCCATTTCCCCCTCCTTGACATTCAACAGTTGCATTTTGTTATTGACTTAGATCCAAATCTTGACCCAGTGGGGGAAGCAGGGGGAAGCTCCAGAGAATGTGGGCGCATTAAGAACATTTTTCACGCTGTTTCATCTTGCAAGGGTCCGGGGTTTCTTTGTTTCACAATCCTCTGCCCATTTTCTCTGAGGAAAACGTTTTATTTGGAAATTAGGAATGTTTAACCATTCCGATTTTTTCAGTGTTGTTTCTCTCTTTCCCTGACTGATTTTTCTAGTGGAAGGTATTCCTGCCCTGGAAGGAACACCTGATTTTTCCAGTGGAAGGTGTTCCTGCCCTTGCCAGGAGTGGAACTGAATGGTCTTTAAGGTTCCTTCCAAGCCAAAAAATTCTGGAATTCTGGGATACACTGATATAACAGAAAATGAGAGATTTCCCGCCTGGGATCTGTGTCCATATCCCTCTGTGCAAGGAGCAGTGACCAGTACAACAAAAAGGCTCCAGCACTGCCAAAAAAATCCCAAAAGGTCCCTCTTGATCCCTCCCCAACATCCTCTGCAGGCCAGACCAGCCCCAGCGAGCATCTCTGTCCTTGCAGAGGTCATCTCATGGGAAGAACAACCAAATTCCCTGAAATTCCTTCCCTGGGACACCCAAATTCCCCCAAATTCCATCCCTGTCCTTTCAGAGTTCATCTCATGGGAAGGACACACAAATTCCCTGCAATTCTGTTGGATTAAGCCTTTTCCTGACACAGAGATGGAGTAACTGAGAGGCATTTTAAAAAACTTTTATTCCATTTTCAGTGCCATGAGAAGGGTGAGACAATACAGATGTTATCATTCACACCATCACAATCAGAAGGCAATTATTTCCTAATTACAATACACTATAAGTTTGTTGTTCATCGATTGTTGTGCACAGTGAAGAACACAAGGCACTATTACTAATATTGTTACTTTAATAATTAATGTCTATAAACTTAATTATAATACTATATTATAATTATGTAAAGTTATATTATATTACTATATTAATTACATTATAATAATTATATAATATATAATATTATGTTATATAATATAATATTATATTATATTATATTATATTATATTATATTATATTATATTATATTACATTACATTATATTATATTATATTACATTATATTACATTATATTACATTACATTATATTAATTGTATAAACTTAAGTTGTAACACACTATACTTTGTGTAATAGACTTATTTTGTAGGCACACTATATAAACCTTCTATTAAACATTAAAAATTTTCTATAAATCCATTTCCCACACAATTCCTATTTGGTTTATTCTGGACAAGCTCTGGAGGCCAGCCCGGGCAGGCTGGTGCAGCCAGGGGTGGCCCCATCCTCCTGCTGAGAGCGTCCCTTGTCCCCTCCTCGCTGCCTGCCAGGGGTCACGAGGGCCCAGCTGGCCCTGCCACAGCAGCCCCAGCACGAGGGAGCTCTAAAGGGGCACATCCAGAGCCTCTGGAATGTCTGCAAGGGATGCAGAGCTCAGCTGGGATTCCTCCCACCATGGAATGGTTTGGGTTGGGAGGGACCTCAGAGCCCACCCAGTGCCACCCCTGCCATGGCAGGGACACCTCCCACTGTCCCCAGTGTCCAGCCTGGCCCTGGGCACTGCCAGGGATGCAGGGATGGAATTCCATGCCAGCCCTGCCCACCCTGCCAGGGAACAATTCCTCATTGCCAAGATCCCACCCAGCCCTGCCCTCTGGCAGTTTAAAACCATTCCCCCCTTGTCCTGTCACTGTTTGTCCATACAAAAAGTCCCTCTTCCTCCTTTTTAAAACCTCCTTTGGACACTGGAAGGGGCTCTAAGCTCAGCCCAAAGCTTCTCCTGTGCAGGTGAACAATCCCAGCTGTGCCAGCCTTTCCTCCCAGCAGAGCTGCTCCATCCCTCTGCCCATCCTGCTTCCAAATCCCCTCCATCCACCAAGGGTGAAGCCCTGATTTCCCCAAGTGATGCTGCAGGAGTCTCAACAGGTGAATGTTTAATCCCATTATTTTCTATTTTATGGGTAATTTTCCCTCCCAGCCCCATGGAACAACTCATTGCATCATTATTCATCTCTTTAAATCCGGGTGACCGAAAGCTCTCATGAAAATTCCAGCCCTGCCCTCTGGCAGTTTGAAGCCATTCCCTGTGTCCTGTCCCTCCAGCCCTTGGAAATTGCCTCTTTCCATGTTTTTTTTCCTGCTCCTTCAGGTCCTGCAAGGCCACAATGAGGTCACCCTGAAGTTTCTCTCCTCAAATTCCCCCCAGTCTGTGGCAATGTTTCAATCTGCTCCATCCAAGGACATTATGGAGCGGTGTCTGTGCCAGAGATCCATCAGGCCCCTCATTCTGAAGGAATAAACCACAGGAACAGACATTTCTGCACTGCAATCCCACTCATTAATCCATCAGAGGGGAGTTCTTGACATCACCAGGGTTGGAAGAGACCTTCAAGACCATCCAGGCAATGATTTGAGCTCTGTCTTGGGTAACAGTTCCAAGAGGAATGCCATGAGGAAACTTGTGAGAGGCACAACAAGAGAGTTAAATCTCAATAAAACTGAGAAGATAAAAGACTACAAACATTCATGTTTCACTTTTAGAGCAAAAAGAAAATGACATTTTGAACTATTTATCTAAATACAGCAATGGTATCTCACTGGAGACAATGCTTTTTTCTGTTATAAATATAATACAGTAAATAGGATTATAATTGGCTGTGGATTTCCTGTAATTCCTTTTTCTCTGCAGTACAGCTGCATCATCTAGTGGACAGCACAGAGATTGCATTGGGTTTATGTTTTCTACAATTGATGTGGGATTAATTGTCTTTGGTTTTTCCCTGAATACACTTCAGTGCAGTGCTTCCTAAACCTGAATTCTGGGATTATAGATATCCACTAGAACATGCAGGAAAATGAGCTGGAAATGGAATTTTTTCTTTCCATTTCTGGAATGGTTTGGGGTGGGAGGGACATTACAAATTATTTCAGCCCCTGCCAGGTTACCCCACATCCCACCCAGCCTGGCCTTGGACACTTCCAGGGATCCAGGAGCAGCCTCCTGACCCTGCTACTGTTTAAAGAAACCCATAAAGTTTTTTGGGATATTTTCCTGTGCTCCAGAGAACATTAAATCCATCACTTGAATCACTGACTGCAAACAAACATTGCAAATTCTGCCCAAGTGTGGCACTTTTTGGACAACACCATTTTTAAAAGCTCTTTCTTTTGGAAATGTCATCGGCAGTGTTTTCATAGCTTATTTAAAAGCTTCAATTATCAGGCTGTGAAGTTGATACTCCCTTATCTTGTCCCAGACCAGACAGGCCTGAGGGCACTCAGCAGTGATGGATGAGCTGCACACATTACAGGAGGAAACTCTCAACTGGGAGCCACTTTCTGCAGGAGATCAAAGGAAATCCAGGTTTTATTGACTAAACTGACACAGCAAAGATTTTGTCAGGAGGTTTCATGTTTGTAATTTTTCAGTGACTTCAATGACTGCACTAAATCAACACCTCTCTTAAAAAATAAAAAAAAAATCAACTGTGCTATTTTGGCCTCGTGCTCTTTACACATGAAATCTGGTGGCTCTTATTACCTAAACAAACCCAGTTTGTGTTTGAGTGCCTTCCCACTTCAGCTTTCCTTGAATCCCAGGATCACCAAGGTGGGAAGAGCACCCCAGGATCACCCAGTGCCACCCCAGCAGCACCAGCAACACCCCAAAATCTGTCCCTGTCCCCAAGGGCCACATCCAGCTCCAAAGTTCACCTTAACTTCACCTCATCCCTTGGACTGTGTAGGACCCTGACCTTTGGCTGGGAGGGACCATCCTGGAGACTCCTCACAGCCCTCAAGGTGCTGAGTCTGGCAGCAGAGGAATTGTGAGTTGGAGCAGCCTCAATATTTATGGGGTGGGTGTGCAGGAGCCTTTGGCTTTGATTGCATGGAATCACCAGGGTGGGAAGAGCCCCCAGGATCAGCCAGTGCCACCCCAGCCCCACCAGCATCACCCCAATCCCTGTCCCCAGGGCCACATCCAGACTGCTCTGGGACAATTCCAGGGACTCCAAACCTCCCTGGGCAGCTCAGCCCAAGGCCTGACCACTCTGAGAGGGACAAAAATGTCCCAGAGCTCTACAGAAACCTGAACAGAGACTCTCAAATGTTCCCATCTCACAGAGATCCAGGGGACAGCCAGGAAAAGATCCACCAAAGGAATCTGGGTGAGGATTTTTTGTTCAGTTCCACAGGAAGTGTTTTAAAAAACCTGAGCCTGCCCTGGTGCCATTTGAGGCCATTTCCTCTCCTCCTTTCCCTGCCCCTCCTGTCAGGAGCTGTGCAGAGCACTGAGGTCCCCCTTGAGCCTCCTTTGCTCCAGGCTGAGCATCAGAGAGCTGTGACTGATCCAACCTGCCCTGAAGGTTGGATCTTCTCAGAATCCCAGGATCAAGGCTGGGAAAACCCTCCAGGATCACCCAGTGCCACCCCAGGGCCACCAGCATCACCCCAATCCCTGTCCCCAAGGCCACATCCAGACTGCTCTGGGACAATTCCAGGGACTCCAAACCTCCCTGGGCAGCTCAGCCCAAGGCCTGGCCACTCTGCCGGGGAAATTTATTTCCCAATATCCAATAGCAATGAAATTTGAGGCCATTTCCTCTCCTCCTTTCCCTGCCCCTCCTGGCAGGAGCTGTGCAGAGCACTGAGGTCCCCCCTGATCCCCCTTTGCTCCAGGCTGAGCCCCCCAGTTCAGCCAATCCCCCCAGGATTTGGTTTCCAGCCCTTTCCCAGTTATTTTTGCTCTCTCTGGCCAAGCTCCAAGCCCTCAATGTCATTTTTTGGGGAACACTGCACAAGCTGGGAGAGAATCCCACTCCCTGCCCTGCTCTGGCCCAGGTTTGCAGCACTCCAGGGCAGAAGCTGAGTTTATTCCCACTGGTGCTCAGATCTGCAGCTTCAATCTGAAAGGGAATTTAGACCAAGAGGGAAATCAAGCTTTTCTTTTCTTTCCCCACAGCTTAATCCCTTTTCAGGGAACAGAGAGCCAGAGTGAAATGTTACCAGCCCATCACTGAGGAGATGCTGTTTGCAGCTCCAAGTAGAGGCTGAGAGGGAGAATTTTCACTCTGAAAATTTGATTTATTCTGTAGAACAGGTACAGAGCATTTCCAGGGCTGCTGCTTCCTCAGGCACCTCAGCTCTCAGCCCTGTCTTGCACACAGTTTAGGTTGAATCAAAAAAGTTTAAGCTTAAATTTAAAGTTCTATTTTTATATATACACATAAACTGCTGTGCTCTGCCTTCTTTCCTGCATTTCCAGACTCCCTTTCCTGCTCTCCCTGGAGGGTGTGCAGGAGTTCCAGGAGCAGAGCTCATATCCAGAGCACCTGGAATAAATGTGGAGCAAAAGCAAATCAGCTTCTGTCCAACTCCTATTCACCAGGCCAGACACATTGTACAGGAGCTGTTCTTAAAATAACCATCCTCAGGAAAAAAATAAAAGAGAAATAATCCAGCCAAAGAGCCTTATCTCCTTTAACTCTGGCACCATTTTGGGATCAAATGATAAAATCAGAAACACAGCTGGTGTTAGAGAATGAAAAGGGCTTTATGAAAGGAAGGTCAAACAGTCACAGGGGCAGGGCTGAGCCAGTCAGTGGCACAGAAGGACCTGGAGAAAAACAGGTGAGAATTCCCCCCAAATCCAAAGGAACCTCAGGAGGCACTCAGAGCCAGAAAATCCCTGAATCCTTAAGGCTGGAAAAGACTTTAAGCTCAAAGTTCAACCATCACCCCATGGTCACCATCAAACCAAGGCCTCAAGTGCCACATCCACGTTTTTGGACAGTCCCAGGGACGGGGGACTCTGCCCTGGGTTCCAATGTTTTACAACCCTTCCCATGGATAAAAAATTCCTGATATCCAATCTAAACTGAGCAGGGTTTAATGGGACTGATTAGAGTGGAAAATATGGTGGCAAGTGACTTAAAAATATAATTTAGGCAAATCTGAAGGTGAATTGGCCTCAAGGATGTAAGAAAGGGAGTTCCAGCTCCAGGAAGGATTTTAGAAAAATAAAGCAGACAAGTCTTGTAGAAAATGAGGTAATATATTCACAAAAATAAACACTTTTTAAAATCACATCATGGAAAACAATCACAAGAGAATCCCAATTCCAAATGAAGTTTCTGCAGCTTAAATAAGGGTCCTGCCCTGAAATGCCCTTTAAAAAAATTCTCTTTTCTCCAAACCAAGGAGCTCGAGCTCTCCTCTTCAGCTGAACCTTCTGTGTGAAGGTCAGCAAAGACCAAAATTATTCTGATGAAATGTAAATTATTCTTTGCTGCTCAAATCCATTAAAAGAGTAATAATCTGGCAATAATCCCTGAGCAATTACAGCTGTCACAGCTCCAGGGGGCTCAAGTTGTTCCTAAATTCAAGTTGCAAAGAATCTCAGCTGATTTTTGTAGGATCTTGAGGTCTTCTGAGCGCAGCATTTCCACCAAAGCCAGGTGGGTTTTGAGGTTCTCTTGTCTCTTTTCAACTGGGAAATCTGCAGTTGAGACAAATGGGATGAAATTATTCCAAATTCTGATTATTTAATAGGATGTGAAGAGAAAATCTGTGGAAATCCGTAAGGATTTCATTGATTATGGTAAAATAGTGGGGTTTTTTAATTTCACAAGAGAAACTTTGATAGTAAAAAGGAAAAAAAAAAAAGAGGGAGAGGGAAAAATCATCAAAATTCTTCTTTAGAAAATGACATAGTTCTGATGGAGAAAGGAATCTGAGCTCCCTTGTTTTCCCAAGTTACCTGGAGAAGGACATGCTGGGTCTCCTCTATTAAAAACTGACAAATTTTTGCTGCTGTAGCCAAAGCCTGCTGTTCATTCCTGGCTGAAGAGACATCACCAAGCAGGATCCTCCTCCAGCAGGCACTGGAACCAAAATGGTGGAAGAGTTCAGAATGATTTGCTGCACTCCCCAGCTGGATGCCAAACGTGGCTCTGCTGCCCTGGCCCTCACCTGGGCCTGTAACCCAGCCCAGGGATTTATTTTTAGTTCTCAGATCAATTTATTCCACTCAGCAATGAATCTTCAAAGCACAAACAGCTCTGAACAAGCCTTTTCTCATTAATTTATTGCCTCATTTCATTTATTCCAAGCAAAGTGCAGGTAATCATTTTCTACCCCTGATGTTTGAGGCTGATTTGGAATAAATGCTCCAAGTGCACTGAGAGTCCCTGGAGATGAATTTCAGCAACTTCCTCAGCCCTGGAATTCCAGCCTGTGGAACACATGACTCAAGGAAATCAAACCAGGTTAAAAGCATTTAAAATTTCATCAAACCAACAGGAAAAAGGCCTGAAAGGAGGCTGAACCTTGAGGGAACATCTTGAAATAGAAGGGAATAGAGGAAATAGAGGTTTGAAATAGAAAGGGAAAATAATACAGGAAAGGAAATCACCAAAGCAGCAAAAGGGGAGGGAGTTTACAGCCAGTGGTGTTCTCTGACTTTCCTCTTTTCATTTCTCACCTGGGGTCAACAAATCAGACACAGGAGATCCAAACATTGTCCCAGTGTGTCACTCACAGCCAGCAGAGAGCAAAGAAAGAGTGGGGGAAAACAGAAAATATTGAAGGGGCTGGAAAACAAATCCTGGGAGGAGCAGCTGAAGGAGCTGGGAAAGGGGCTCAGCCTGGAGCAAAGGAGGCTCAGGGGGGACCTCAGTGCTCTGCACAGCTCCTGACAGGAGGGGAAGGGAAAAAATGAGAGGAAATGGCCTCAAATGGCACCAGGGCAGGCTCAGGTTGGAGATTGGGACAGAAAATTTCCCTGGCAGAGTGGTCAGGCCTTGGGCTGAGCTGGGATCTTACTGTGGGGAAAAAAGAGAAAAGCTTGATTTCCCTCTTGGTCTAAATTCCCTTTCAGATTGAAGCTGCAAATCTGAGCACCAGTGGGAATAAACTCAGCTTCTGCCCTGGAGTGCTGCAAACCTGGGCCAGAGCAGGGCAGGGAGTGGGATTCTCTCCCAGCTTGTGCAGTGTTCCCCAAAAAATGACATTGAGGGCTTGGAGCTTGGCCAGAGAGGGCAAAAATAACTGGGAAAGGGCTGGAAACCAAATCCTGGGGGGATTGGCTGAACTGGGGGGGCTCAGCCTGGAGCAAAGGGGGATCAGGGGGGACCTCAGTGCTCTGCACAGCTCCTGACAGGAGGGGCAGGCAAAGGAGGAGAGGAAATGGCCTCAAATTTCATTGCTATTGGATATTGGGAAATAAATTTCCCTGGCAGAGTGGTCAGGCCTTGGGCTGAGCTGCCCAGGGAGGTTTGGAGTCCCTGGAATTGTCCCAGAGCAGTCTGGATGTGGCCTTGGGGACAGGGATTGGGGTGATGCTGGTGGGCCCTGGGGTGGCACTGGCTGATCCTGGGGGCTCTTCCCACCCTGGTGATTCCATGCAATCAAAGCCAAAGGCTCCTGAACACCCACCCCATAAATATTGAGGCTGCTCCAACTCACAATTCCTCTGCTGCCAGACTCAGCACCTTGAGGGCTGTGAGGAGTCTCCAGGATGGTCCCTCCCAGCCAAAGGTCAGGTTCCTACACAGTCCAAGGGATGAGATGAAGTTAAGGTGGGCTTTAGAGTGTGTTTTCTTCCTGAGACACATCAGCCATGGTGGATCTCCAGCTTTGATATTTATTGGTATTTATATTTACCATTATATTTAATTTATTTAAATTACTGGTATTTATAACTTCTCCATCTCTCCCAAGCAGTGAGTTTGTAAAAAAACCAAATAATTCTAATTTTTTGCTGGATTTTGATACTAGGAGCAAAATCTGACTCCCAGAAAAACTGAATTAAAATCTCACCAGGAAACAAAAAACTCCAGATACTTACTCTAGGAAATCATGATCCTTTAGAATGGAAACTTTGGCCTTTCTCTGCTTGTCCAGTGGTGAGAAATATTTGAGGAGGGTATCTGCAGAAAAATACAGTTTACATATTTAAACAAATTGTATGTATGAGAAACTGCAATCATCAATTCTGAGAAAATATTTCAACCATCTTTTTCATGTAAGACTAAGATCAAAACCTGTTAATTTTTGATGAACTTTCCAGAATTCTCTCCAGGATTCTAACAGAAATCCTGACTCAAAGTGAAGTTATGAAACACTCCAAGCAAGTTCAGTTTGTGGAGATCTGGATTTCAATCCTCAGTGCTGCAATCTAAGACATCCAGCTGGAATCTCTACACAGATGTTGTTAATAACAACAAATTTTAAAAATAAAAATGGCCACAAAACCCATTTTAAATTAAGCAAAAATTAAATCATTAAAGTCTATGCAAAGAGGGATCAAACCCTTTTGCACTCCTTGAGAATTCACACACTCAGTTCTCTGGTTTTGTGCCTTTCACTGCTCAGACAATCCATAAATCCAACCTGCTGAGACATAAACACTGCTCTGAGGGTTGTCCATGGCAACAAATCCATATTCCAGCAGCAGCCTCTGATTATCATGAGGTCCATAGCAGATCAAAACTTCCTGGTATTTTCTGCATTGTGAATTTGTCCAAATTTCATAGCTCCTTGTCTGCTCATTAAACCCAGCCTTGACCTTCAGGGAGTGAAAAATAAAAGGATTTTATTCTTGGTAGGGTGAAAAAGGAAATAAACCTTTGAATTCTGAAACCTCAGAGGATTGAAATTCTTGTTCAGTTGTTGGGACCTCCTGGAGGGACCCCAGATCTGCAAACACAGATGGCTCCACACAGGGTTGGCCCCTCCTGTGCTGCCCCAGCCCAGTGGTGGCACCCAGAGCCTGACAGAAGGTGGAAATTCCCTCTGCACGCCCCTCAGGCTGCTCTGAGGCTTCAGCCAGAGGTGAAGCAACACAGGGACCATGGAATTTGTGCCAGGACAAGGAATTTGTCCTGCTTTTAGGAGCAGATCATTGGGGGGTGTTTACAAGTGGCTCTTCCCAACAGATGGTTTGGATGCCAAGCTCCCCCAGCCACTGTGGGCTCTCCCTGCACCTTGGCTTTGCTGCACAAACTGAAATATTTGAATTCTACAATTACTGAATGTTTGAGCTGTGAGGGACCTTAAATATCTCATCCCACCCCTGCCATGGCAGGGACACCTCCCAGTGTGCCCAGTGCCCAGCCTGGCCTTGGGCACTGCCAGGGATGCAGGGGCAGCCCCAGCTGCTCTGGAATTCTATGCCAGCCCTGCCCACCCTGCCAGGACAGGATTTTCCCCAAAATCCCATCCAGCCCTGCCCTCTGGCAGTCTGAAACCATTCCCTGTGTCCTGGCACTCCAGTTCCTGAGGAGCTGAGCCATTCCTCCCCCTCTGAGATCCATCCCTGCCCTCCCCACGCTCCTCGTCCATCACATGAATGCAGATGGCATTGACAGAGTGCACTTTAGAAAAATACAGAAATTTACTGATCGATTTTGAACTTCTTACCTGAACATTTGGGCTGTGGTTTAGCAAATCTAAATATGGTGCCAATGCATAAACATCTGGCTCCAGGGAGAAACAGTCCCTGTGGGGATGTTTCATGTAGATTGTCCTGGTATTTATAGTGCACCAAGCCCACTCCAAAGCACTGAAATTAAAAATAGTTCCTGTGCTCTCAGTAAATAAAGGCTGCAGGGAAGAGAAGAAAGGTTTGGAAGATCTGAACAGCTCTTGGATCATCATTTTTTGCTCCTGAGCCTTCTTTTTTAAGGGTTTTGGGAGCAGATTGATGACATCAGGTTCCATACAAGCAGGGCAGGTGTAAGTCTTGGGTAGAACATCCAGGTAGGGCTTCCATGGAGATTTGTCCCCAGCGTGTTTCTCTGCTATCAAAAACGTGCACAGGGCCAGCAAAGGAGACACGGGGGGCTTCCAGCTATTGGAAAATAAAAATAAAACCAAAATAAAATTAAATTAAAATAGAAATTAAATAAAAAATAGAAATAAAAAATAAAAATAAAAAAGTAAAAAAAAAATTAAAGGTAAAATAGAAATAAAAATAAAAATAAAAAATAAAAACAAAATAGGAGGGAAAATTAAAATAAATTAAAATAAAATAAATATTATATATAAGTATTACTATATATAAACATATCTAAAAATAAATATATATAATATATATTATATATATCATATATATTTATATGTATTATATATTATATATATCATATATATAAATATTTATTTCTAAATATTTTAAATAAAATAAAGTAAAAAGAAAGAAAAAGAAAAAGAAAAAGAAAAAAGGAGGGAAAATTAAAATAAATTAAAATAAAATAAATATTATATATAAGGATTACTATATATAAACATATATAAAAATAAATATATATAATATATATTATATATATCATATATATTTATATGTATTATATATTATATATATCATATATATAAAATATATTTATATATATAAATATTTATTTCTAAATAATAATATTTATTTCTAAATATTTTAAATAAAATATTTAAAATAAAGTAAAAATAAATAAAAAGAAAAAGAAAAAGAAAAAAGGAGGGAAAATTAAATTAAAATAAAATAAATATTATATATAAGGATTAGTATATATAAACATATATAAATATATATAATATATTTTATATATATTTATATGTATTATATTATATATATATTATATATAAATAAATATTTATTTATAAATATTTATAATAAAAATAAAAAAATAAAAATAAAAAGTAGAATAAAAATAAAATTAAATCAAATGAAAATAAATAAAAGTCAAAATAAAATAGGAATAAAAATAAAAATAAAAAAGAAAGAAAAATAAGATCAAAAGAAAAATAAATAAAAGTAAAAAGTAAAATACAAATAAATAAAATAAAAATAAAAAGTAAAAAAAAAACGAAAAATAAAATATAAATAAAATAAAATATAAATAAAATAAAAGTAAAATAAAATAAAAATAGAAATAAAATAGCAATAAAAATACCAATGCAGCAGACCCACAGAGGTGAGATGGGAAATGGACACAGCAGAGTTCTACCTCTCTCAGAGCTCTCTTGAAGTTTTAAAACTTCTTTGCATTTCATCTCCAAGTCCTGGGGCTGATTTCCAAGGGGCAATAAAAGCTGGATTTAATACCAATTTCAGGCTCACCCCCTGAGCTGGCTTTTTTCAGGATACACAAGTATTCAATGCCCAGCATGGGGCTTTGTTCCAAATTTTCCAAACTTCCAATTTGTTCCTAATTTTCTAAAGGGCCCTGGCTTTGCAGCCCAGTTTTATCTTCCTTGTCCTATTGAAGCTGGCTCCCAAATTCCCAAAAAACCATTCCTAATTGGCATTTAGGGCCAAGCAAGCTCTGAGGCAGCTCCAGCTGCAGCTGTGCCCTCTCTCCAGCTGTGCCAAGCTAAAAGGGGGTGCTCAGTATTTAACAAATGTTCAGTATGTATCAAAAATGTTCTCCATCTGAGCATTCCACATCCCCAAAGTGCTGGCACCACTCAGGGTACTCAGTTTAAAGCTCCAGCACCCCTTCAGAGGATTCATTATTGCTGGAAAACCCCACTGAAGGCCACCAAGTGTCACTTGCCACTTACTTCTCAATGTGTCCTCCCAGGCAGCTGCTGAGGACGGTGCTCGTGGTGAGCAAACACTTCTCAGGCAATGAAATAATCACATCTCCTGCCTTTGAGGGAGGAGGGGAAAAAATACACACAAAAACCAGTCAAAATCAAGTGTAGAGGCTCATTTAATTACTGTGGGGACTGGTGGTTTCACCTTATGGCTGCACCAGTCCAAAAGGCAGAAATTACATTCACAATGCATTTCTGAGCTTTGCTTGTTGCAAAAATCATTAAATGTCAAAAAATGCTGAAAGGCTCCTGCATCAGAAACAGCATCACTCACCTGGAGAGCTTTTGTTGTCATCAATCCTCTGCCTGTCTCTGAAGAAGGAACAAAGAGCAGGAGTAAATAAATGGAGAGATGGAAAATCAGGGATCAGGTCAGCAAGGAAAAGCTCTAACAGAACAGGCACTATGTGTAACAAAACATAAATTCAATTATGGACTGCTCCAGATAGACCTCATTTATTTTGCTCCAATTTTCTTTATTTTTCAGGATCTTTTCCCTGCATATCCTGCAGCATTTGCTGTCTAATTCTAGCAATTGTTCAGCTTTTTTTTTTTTCTCCCACTTATAGCAATTATTCACCTTCTTTTTCTCCATTTTTTCCTCAAACACATTTTTCATCACCATCTGCAGCTCTTGGTTTCAGAGTTTTAACTAAACTTTAGCATTTCTAGTCACAATATTTTTCTCTGATCCATCCTGTTCTTTCTGCTCTGTCTATATTATTACAAAATATTTAAAATAAAACCTACAGAGAGAGGAAAAAATATAAGTATAAATCTTTACAGTAAAGATTACTAAGTGAACCTCAGCTTTCTGCTGAACTTGCTTGGGGATAAAAAGATAAACAAATTATAACAAGGTTGAATTCCAAAAACTGCTTTGTTAACACTTCAAATTTTGGCTTTTTCAGGCCTCCATGTCTATTTTTTCATGTTAAATTGACATTACAAGAATCCTTGGAAGAGTATCAGTAACTGGTTTTTTTCTTGATGCCAGACAGGGGCATGATTCAAAATGAAAGCTGGCAGCTAAAATTCTTAGAAGATTCAGAAATTTGTACCATCAAGAAATAATTAAAGCATTACCCCAGAACTCTGCTGGCCTTAAATTACTGTCTTCAAATCCTCTCTCTTTTAGCCACTTCTTAAGTTTAATGTATTCCAGCTTGTGACTGCAGTTGACTAAAAACAGAAAAATAAATTAATGCTATTAAAGGGCATTCTGTTGGACAATAAAGGAAATATAAAAAATTGTACTGTACAGTCAGAGAAACTTTATTTTGGACATTTTAAAGGCATAACAGAATGGCAAGAAAGAATTGAACTAAATAAATAAACTAATTTGTTTAAACTTATTATTTAGTTATTTGTAAACTAAATAATAAACTAATTTGGAGTCTCTGGGCACTGGGAGGTCTCAGAAATGTGTGAGTTATTCAGCATGTTCAAGGAATTTTAGAATAATGTGATATTTGCCATTAGACAGAAAAGTGAGCTCAGAAAATTCACCATGCTCTGCTTGGGACTGTAAACTAATACTCAGATATTTGCATATTAAAAAAGGTAACATTTATGAATGTAATTTTCCAAGCAGAAAGGCTTTTGAAAATATAAATAACAAAGTGACACCTTGAGGAACAACTGGTTATTTTCTTATTTAACTTCCAGGTATGATGATACCTCCATCCATAAAACCCTTCAAGTGCTTTCTTCTTCTCTTTCGACCTGTCCGACCTCTGCTTTTCTTCATATTAAGCAATAGATTTTGCCTTTTTTAGACAACCTGAATTAAAAAAAAATATATAAATTAAAAATAACTGATTAAGAAACATTTAAAGCCACTTTCTAATTTATTACTGTGAGGATGGGCAGGCCCTGGCACAGGGTGCCCAGAGCAGCTGGGGCTGCCCCTGCATTCCCTGGCAGTGCCCAAGGCCAGGCTGGGCACTGGGGACTGGGAGGCACCTGGGACAGATGGGATGGTGTCCCTGCTATGGGATGGGATGGGATGGGACGATATTTCATGGACTTATGGAATGTCCTGAGGTGGGAAAGATCCACAAGGATGATCCAGTGCCAGCCCTGCCCTGCCCAGAGCCCAGCAAGCCCAGCCTGGGCATCCCTGGCAGCGCTGGCCAAAGGCTCCTGGAGCTGTGGCAGCCTCGGGGCCGTGCCCATTCCCTGGGCAGCCTGGGCAGTGCCAGCACCCTCTGGGCAAGAACCTTGCCCTGATCTCTTTCCTTTTGCTAGAATTGCCCTGAACTGAAGCTCGAAGCGCAGCTTTTCCCTGCCAGGACGGAGGGCTGCAGGGAGCCGGGATCACCCACAGGCGCTCGGGCTCCTCAGAGGCCGGCCCTCCATCCCAGCCCGTTCCTTTGGGGTGAAAAGACCTCAGAGATCATGGAGTCCAAACCCCATCCCCTATCATCCCATCCCACCCCAGAACTGGGAATCCTGTGCTAACCAACCTCCATTCCCCGCTCGGCACAAACCCCTGGGACGGGAGGGAGAGAAACGGCCCCGGCAGCGCTGCGGGAGCGGAACTTCCTGAGGGACCGCCCGTGCTCCGCGCACTCCCCCTGGGAGCCCCAAGCGCGTCCTCCCCTGCCAGCCCAGACTGTGATTCCCGAGTCTCTCCTGGGGCTAGAATTGCTCCCCGGTGTCCCAAACCCACCTGCAAAGGGGACACCAGCACCGACATTCCCTCGCTGTCCCTCTCCGCGAGTCCCGCCCGCTCTCCCGCCCCTGAGGCGGGGCTGCTCCGCCATCTTAGGGGCGTCCCCATCTCCCTTCCCCGCGGTTTGCGGCTGTCTGTGCTTTGGACATAACGTTCTCTGTCCTCGCTGTGTGGAGCTGAGGGACGAGGGAGAGGTCCCTGCGGTGCTGGAGGTGGGTGATGGGGTGCTGGGTGTCCCCCCCTTCCACCGGACCCTTCACGCCCGTGTCCCCCCCTGAGGGCGTCGGGGTTGATGGCGGCCTGCGGGTTCCCTCCCCTGAGGGGGACGAGACGAGGGGGGACAGAGGGAGGCTTGTGGTGAGGGGAGAACGGCGTTCCTAACCCTGGGCCGTCACTCTGGAGATTCCTGGAGTGTTTTATACTCGCTGGATGCCTGCTTAGGGTTACAAGTAAATTAGAAAGAAAGAGATGGTAATGATGTCAAAAGGGGGCAAAGCCAGCGTTTAAACTTGTTTTTGTGGGGGGAATGCAGCTTCTCTAAATGCACTGTATCGATTAGAAAAGCAGCAAGCAGGTTTTGGATGCTGTGTTACACAACCGGCCATTGTAGTCAGCCTGCGCTCTGCTGTTTTTCCCGGAAAAGGCTGTAAGTGCTCCTCCTGCCTGGCACTGGAAGATAAAGATACACCATCCTTTTTTTAATATTGTTTGGGACCTTAAAGATCATCCAGTTCCAGCCCTTGCCATGGACAGGGATACCTTGCACTAAACCAGGTTGCTCAGCTTTTGAGCCTGAAGTTTTCAGCAAAACTTGAGCTGACCCAATTGAATATTCCCAAAAGGTGGAAAGTCTTTCTGTGAGGTGCAAGTGCAGAAGAGCTTACTCCTACAAAAAGTTCATTTAGTATGAAAGATTAGTCACTGGTAATTTTTAGTCAAGACATTTCTTCTTTTTACCTATCACTGCTTGGCTTTTCTTCAGAACACTTAACACCAGATATCTCTGTGAATACCTCGTGTTGCCTTAGGATTTTACATGCCTTGCACAGGAATGTAGTTTCACATAATCCGAGGTGGAATTTTAAATAATATTTTAAAGAGAAAACACTTACCTAGGAAGGGTCCACACTGCTGGAAATGTTCAAGGCCAGGTTGGATGGGAGTGACCTGGGATAGTGGAAGGTGACCATGACAACGAGACAATCTTTAAGGTTGTGGGGGTTTTAGTTGTTGGTTTCACTGGGTTTGAATTGAAGGCACTTGAGACAGTAGTTCATTTTTGGATTTAAGAGTTTATTATTTCTTATCAGTAAAACAGTCTCACTACTGTGAGTTCTGCAGCTTTTCATTAGAAGGCACAAAAGACTGAACTATCCGATGAAGAACTGACACCTGGATTATTTTCCCTTTTAACCTAATAACTGATCCTAAAGAGCTGCAATGGGGACTTTTCCGCCCAGTTACAAAATGCCACCCAAACCCATGGAGAAGGAGGAAGAAACATGAAGAAGAAACCCAGGATGACACCCTGTGCCCTCCATCTTGCTTCCATCCACAATGCACTAAAAATCCAAAATCCTCAATTTCTCACCCAGTGATACACTTACACTACTCTCTGTAATCTATTTCACACTTTTGTGGGTTCTAGTTTATGTTGAAGTCTGGGAAACTTTCTCCATGGATGAGGGTCAGAGTCAGTGCACCCCAGAGCAGACACAGAAATATTCCCTGTGCCCTGGGCTTCCACAGTCCCTTCCAACCCAAACCATCCCAGGATTCTAATTCCTTTCCCAGCAGCCATTTTGCGTGTCTGACTGACCTTTTCTTTGCTGTTGGCAGTTCCTGTGACCTTGGCTCGCGTTCCCAGGGAGCAATGTCCAACGTGCGGGTGGCTGTGGTGACGGGCTCCAACAAGGGCATTGGCCTGGCCATCGTGCGGGCGCTGTGCCGGCAGTTCCCGGGGGATGTGTACCTGACGTCGCGGGATGCCGGCCGTGGCCAGGCCGCCGTGGCACAGCTCCAGCAGGAGGGGCTGCACCCCCTCTTCCACCAGCTGGACATCGATGACCTGCAGAGCATCCGAGCGCTCCGTGACTTCCTCAAGGACAAGTATGGAGGGCTGGACGTGCTGGTGAACAACGCTGGTATTGCCTTCAAAGGTGGGAAGTGCTCTCCTGGGGTACTTTGTGGAGAGGGCAGGGGGTGCATCCAGCGCTTTCTGCTTGGGGCAAACTTCCCATCTTAAAGGATGATGTGAGAATAATGTGCCTGGGGAGGGTCAGGTTGAACATCAGGAGGAATTTCTCCATGGAAAGGGTGCTCAGGCCTTGGAAGGGGTGGCCCAGGGAGGTTTGGAGTGCCCATCCATCCCTGGAGGTGCCCAAGGAAGGCCTGGACTTCCTCAGGGAGAAGTATGGAGGGCTCAACGTGCTGGTGAGCAAGGCTGGCATTGCTTTCAAAGGAGGAAGAGCTCTGCTGGGGTAGTTCTGTGTTCTGTGGAGAGGGCAGTGGCTGCATCCAACACTTCTGTGTCAGTGCCATGCTGCATTTTTGCTTGGGCAAATTTCTCATCCTAAGGATTATGTGAGAACAGTGTGCCAGGGCAGGCTCAGCTTGGACACCAGGAGGAATTTCTCCATGGAAAGGGAGCTCAGGCCTTGGCAGGGGCTGCCCAGGGAGCTTTGCAGTGCCCAGCCCTGCAGGTGTCCCCTGCAGGTGGCACTGAGTGCTCTGGGCTGGGGACAAGGTGCCCATGGGGCAGGCACTCCATGAGCTGGGAAAGCTTTTGCAGCTGTAACAATTCCATGTTCCTGTAAACATGCATCCCTGGAGGGGTGTGTTTGCACCACATGGAAGTGTTGAGGCATCCAGGGCAGTGAGCTGGGCTGGGTTCATTGCCTCAGTGCCCATCTATCTCCATTGGGAATGTCTCCCTGTGCCTCAGGGAGCTGCTGTGTTTTCTCTCTTCTCCACCTCCTGCTCTGTTCTGTGCACTCTCTGCTCAGGGATTCCAGCTGATGAAAAAGCACCTTCATTGTCCCTTCGTGGGCTTTGCTGTCTGGAACTTTCTCAGGCCATTCAGTCACCTCTGAACCACTTGAATCCTGCTGTGCTGGGCAAGAGTTTAACCCTTTCACCTCCCTGTGGGCAGAAAGGCAGGGAAAGTGAGACTCAGCAGTTTCAAGGTGGAAGGACAAATTTTTGTCATGTGTATGAAATCCAGAATCAGAATTTGCTCCAGACAGAGCAAATCACAAGTCTGGCTGATGGTTTTATGGTGGGGATTGTACCCCTGCTCCCCCCTCAGGTGAGACTCCACCTGCAGAGCTGCCCCAGCCCTGGGAGAGCTGGAGCTGCTGCAGAGAGCCCAGAGGAGGCTCCAGGATGGGCAGAGGGATGGAGCAGCTCTGCTGGGAGGAAAGGCTGGCACAGCTGGGATTGTTCACCTGCACAGGAGAAGCTTTGGGGTGGCCTAACTGGGGCATTCCAAGGGGGAACAGCTTCACACTGAAAGAGAGTAGGGAACTTCTTATGGAGTGGGAGTGCAGTGATGATCTTCTGACTCTTTTGCTTGTTACTTTATAGGAAAATTGCTTAAGATCAGCTTCTTGGGAGGCAGCTGTTAATAGAATTGTCTGAGCTTCAGGGTGTGCTCAGCAAAGATTCCAGCAGCAGTTAAAATATAACTTCCAGATGTTCAGCCTTGACTCTCCTCGAGCTGACAGCTGAGTCAGCAGTAAATCACAATTTAGGAACTGTTAAGAGTTTACCTGTTAAAAACTGATTAACTCTCAGTTAAACTGTTTAACTGATAAAGGAACTGCTGCTGTATCAAGCACAGAGGGTGTAACATCTGTGTAAGAACTTGCTGTGATGCTTCTCCCATGGTTACAATTTTTGCTTCCCAGATTGATATTTCTACCCAATTTGCTTCTTGCTTCACCAAGTTTTTGCTGCCATCCCAGAATTTATGCTTTCCTTTCTTAGTTGTAGCATCATGTGCTATTGCAGCCCGTCAAAGATTTGCCATTAAGTTTTGTTATTTTGGTTTTGTGCTGCATTTGTCCAGCAAAGTCCTTAATCCAGCTAAAACTTCCTGTATCAAATGGTGCTGGAGCTGTGGTTGTCTTCTGGATGAGCCTCTCTGGGAAGGGTTTTCTGATAAAGCTTCTTAAATCATGGAGTTTCAGAGTTTTACCATGTACCCTGTTAGACACATGAGTGGGGCTGGGGGTGTCAGGAAGTTCTCTCTCACAAGGAAGGCAGGACATGGAGCAGGATTTGGGGTTCTGTAGGATTTTAGTTCTCCCCCTGCCATAACTCTGGCCATGGGTCACAATCTGGCTTCATGTGTGAGATTTAAATGCAAGTGAGTGATTTGCAAATGAGTGCGGGTCATTAAACATGTTTGACAATTAAAACCACATCAAATAATGACCTGTTACAATTTCTCTTTTGAATTATCATGGATTTGGAGACAATGAACACCTGCCCAGTCTATGATCATATACCAGTTTTCTAATTATTAAAAACAGCAAGATAAGATAAACTCTTGGGGTTTGATAACTTCTATTCAAACAGTGTTACAATTCTAATTTTTGTTGGTGTTTTTTTTTTTCCTTCCTACTTCTTATGACCAGTTCATGACACCACTCCATTTGCAGTCCAGGCTGAGGTTACACTGAAGACAAACTTTTTTGGAACCAGGAATGTTTGCACAGAATTGCTGCCTCTTGTGAAGCCTTATGGTAAGTGAAACATAACAAGTGAAAAGAGAGTTTTGTTTGAATTTTGGCCCTTTTCAGTGGGAAATCCTCTCCAGTCTCAGGCATTGCACCAGTGTTTCAGATGTGTTTGCTGCTATAAGTGAAATGTGGTCTCTTCTAATATTTAAATGCATCAAGGTTTTCAAGGAAAAAAGAAGTCAAACAGATGAAGAACAGGTTTTTATTTCCTGAGGGAGAAGGAATAAACAGAGTGAGTGAATTTTGAGGAGAGAGGAAACAGTGCCAGGGTTGCAGCCTAGTGCTCTTGTACTACATTGAAGGATGGCTGTTAATAAAGTCATTAACAGCATTAATTTCTGTGGCTTTTAAGATTAAATCCCCAAATTCACCACCAGAATGGCTGTGAAGTAGCAGGTAAGAGGGGAAACAGTGAAAGATAATTTTGGAGATGAGTGATTTACTGATTCAGCTGATTTGTTCCTCTTACTGAAGTGCTGGGAGATAAATCCTTGAATTTGTAAATCTCCAGGTGATATTTCTGCTGTAGTAAGAGTGTACCTGCTGATTGTGAAGTTGTTTCCTGGAGGTTTATCTGAAACTTTGCAGACTCACACCTTAAATTACCTCTCATGGCATTTACTAGAAATCAGAACATTGAGTTATCTGATTTTCCAGGAGCTCTGCAAAACAACCCACCTAAAATATTTTACAAATATTCACCTGAGGAGTGAATGCAGAACTGGAGAGCAGCCCCACTTCAATGGGAGCTGAAAATGTGGAGGTGTTCACAGGGGTCCCAGGATGAGGGAAGAGATGAGGATCTTGACTCCATGTTCCAGAAGGCTGATTTATTATTTTATTATATATATTATATTGAAAGAAAATTATCTACTAAAAGAATAGAAGAAAGGATTTCATCAGAAGGCTGGCAAGGAATAGAAAGGAATGGAATGGAATGATAACAAAGGATTGTGAGTGACCAGAGTCTGAGCCAGCTGTGCTGTGATTGGCCATTAATTAAAAACAACCACATGAGACCAATCCCAGATGCTCCTGTTGCATCCCACAGCAGCAGATAATCATTGTTTTTCTTTTCCTCTGAGGCTTCTCAGCTTCTCAGGAGAAAATAAAATTCCTAGCAAAGGATTTTTCACTAAATATGTCCGTGACAGAAAATGTGCGAAGAAAATCCCTTTTTATTCTCTTTTCAGGCCGGGTGGTGAATGTCTCCAGCATGGTGAGCAGCTCAGCCCTGCGAGGCTGCAGCCAGGAGCTGCAGCAGAAATTCCGCAGTGACGCCATCACCGAGGAGGAGCTGGTGCAGCTCATGGCCAAGTTTGTGGAAGACACCAAGAGAGGTGTCCACGAGAAGGAGGGCTGGCCAAACACTGCCTATGGGGTGTCCAAAATCGGGGTCACTGTCCTGTCCAGGATCCAGGCGCGGCTGCTGACCGAGCGGAGGAAAGGCGAGCACATCCTCCTCAATGCCTGCTGCCCTGGCTGGGTGAGGACGGACATGGCAGGTCCCAAGGCCACCAAGTCCCCTGAGGAGGGGGCTGAGACCCCCGTTTATTTGGCCCTTTTGCCTTCCAGCGCTGATGCTCCTCATGGCCAATTTGTCAGTGACAAAACTGTCAAACCCTGGTGAGCTCAGGGAGGTGGAGATGGAAAGGGCTGAGCTCATTCTCCTGATTTCATTCCTAACTCCATCATTCCCTTTTCCCTCTGCCCTGGGTGGGTCTCGTGGAGCTGGGATGAGGAAGCAGGTGCCTTATCTCTCATCACACTAGAATTTTCCAGGATCCAGAGCTGTTCTGGAGGCTGCACAGGGTTTTCTAAAGATGATGGGGCTGTTCTAGAGCTGCTGTGATCTGTCTGGGGGAGACTCAAGACTAGAATCACTGTTGGACAGACATTCCTTACTATCAGAACTAAATGGAATTAGGTGAAAATAAAAATAGCACTGAGCTATCATTTATAGCCAAACATAATCAGTTGGTGTTATTGATATATCAATAAATAATTACTGATTTATATTCTGATACTTAATTATTGTGGTACTAAAAACTTAGAAAGTCAGAAAATATATTTTCATTCTCTACAGCAGAGTTGGTGGCTGGAATTTGTGATGTGTGCATTGGAAACAGAAAATAAACTACAGACCTGGCACAGCAAAGTGTTCCTCTGTTCCTTTATTGCACAGCCAGAAGTTTCCTTAATAAAATCTGAATTAACTGCTCTCCACATAGCAGCAACAACAACTGTAAGTGATATGGAGAGCTCTACATTTGTTGAAATGTTGCTTATTGCCTTCCAGAGTCTCAGAGTTGAAAAATTGCCCCTTCTGAGGCTGAAGGAGCTGGAAACAATTGCCCATAGAGCTGTTGTTAGGAATGACAAATCAATAATGGTCTTGTTAATTGTTAATCAGGAGTCAGGGAGGTGATGCTGGTGGCTTTGACATTGGCCTCCCCCAGAACAGCTTGGGCTGGGAAGCCTTGGAGTGGGAGGAATTGGGAATCAATTTTTGGGGGGATTATTAATTGCTTATCAGCACAGAACAAAGGGCTGGTTACAAACTGGTTTTTAAGCATACGGAAGCATTGTTTTTGTGAGCAATTACCTCATCAGTCATGCCCCAGAGCTCCTGGAAGGGAAAGCCAAAAGTTCTCAGGGAAATCTATTCTGTGGGAAGAAAAAAAAACAACCTCAGAAGCCTTAGGTTTAGGGGGAAAACTACAAAAGTGTTGGAACCCTGGCTCCTGAGAATTTTAAACTTTCTGTGCTGCCAGGCACTGACCCCAAGAGAACACTGCACTGACCTGAGGCCATGGAGAAGCTTCCAGAATGGAATGGCAGAACTGGGATTGTGGGGGTGGAGTTCAAATAGAAGTATGTGATATCACAGGGTGGGAAACTCAAGAGTTTAAGGGTTTAGAAATAAAAATATATAGAGAGCAAGTTGGAGGTTTTAGGCAGAAGCTGCTCCTTCTTCACCTTCTTCTCCATGGGTTTGGGTGGTTTTGTGTAATTGGATAAAAAAGTCCCTATTGTGGAATTCAAGTGATCAGTTACTGGGTTAAAAGTGAAAATAATTGAGGTGTCAGTTCGTAATTGGACTGTTCAGCCTTAAAAGACCTTGGAGAGAGAGATAGTTAGCCATTTTGTACCTGGTTAGTGAAATACTGCAGAACTCACAGTTTGTGAGACTGTAACATAGACAAGAAAAAATAAACATTTGAGTCTGAGCATGAACTATAATCTGAAGTGCCTTCAATCCCCGTCCCACAGAAGAGAAAAGAAACCAAGAACCAGCACAAAAGCTGTGAAAGTTTTGGCTGCTACACTGTAACTCAAAACCAGTTTGTGTGTGTCCTTCGAGTTGTGTTACTGGGAACTCAGCAAAACACAACGTGGCTCTTTGATTTAGTCAGAGCTTTAAGAGACTTAATCCAGCAGCGGGGAATCCTGTCTAACTCTTCATCCCTCAAGTGCTGCCTGAGTCACCGAGCTTCAAAAGCTGCCTGTCCCTCTGCGTGGCATCTCCAAACATTCCAAATACACCCTGGCCTTGGTTTGTGCAAGGGCTGTGGAGCAGCTTCACCGCTGGCCTGCAAGCAAAGCTGAGATCATGGAAGAAATAACAGCTGATGATTTTTGAGAGTATCCATAGCAAGGAGGAAGACAAGGCTGTCAGCATGCAAACAGATTAGAAAAGATAAAAATTAGAAAGGATGAAAATCTTTGTAAGCTAGACTGCGTGCATAAGTAGATGTGTATACGTGCCTTATTGAATTTCTGTAAAACTTTTGCCAATTACCTTGATGTTAATTGCTTTGCACCAATGAATAGAATAAGTTATTGTGATGTAGTTAATGACTTGAGATCAGGCTTTGTTAAGAGTATATAAGCTGGAGAACACACAGCATAAAAAATTTTTTCTTCTTGGACCCTGATCATTTATGCATATGTTACATCTGACCTAACAGTAACACTTTTAATTATACAGAAGCATTTTGTTGCTTTGTTGCAATCTTAGCTTTACCATAATTTCTTCTCTTTTAATCATCTTGCTACTTCATCTCTTTTACTCTACTCCCGTTATTTCCATGCTTTATTAAGCTGTTGGGTCAGAAAGTTTCCAACCCATTCTGTGCATCTATTTTTGACACAGCAGATACAATTACCAATGAACACAAATCACAAAAACATTTTTCACAGAGCACAAAGACAGACGGTGCTGAAATTGTGTCCGTGCTCTCCAAATGCACCCGGACAGCGGCCCCAGGGGCTGGGCTGGGCTGTGACAATGTCACCCCTGGGCCCAGCTGTGAGAGATGTGACACTGAACCCACGGGGTTTCGTCTATTTGGGATAAAGAAATGAGGCTTTAAGTCTCCTTGGGATAGAAAACCACTTTGGATTGCTCCAAATATTATCCCTGGGATTGTTACATTAATGTTTTTATATCATAGACTATAATATAAATATACAATATGAAATAAAAAATTATTTTCTAGTTTTATTTATTCATTCAATTTTCTCTTCATTTTTTTATTCTTATCCTTCTTAATGTTATTCTTCGTCTTCGTACTACTCTTTCTTACTACTCTTCTTCTTCTTTGCTACTTCTATGTATTTTTAAATTCTTATTCCTATTTCTATTCCTATTCCTACTCCTATTCCTATTCCTTTTCTTCTATATATTTTATATTCTTATTCCTATTCCTAGTAGTCTTCTTCTTCTAAGAATTTCTAAATTCTTATTACTATTCTTCTTCCATGGATCCTTAAATAAGCCTTCTCCGTCTTGTCTTCTTCCTCTTTGTCGCTGTCTTCTTCATCTTCTTGGTCTTCTTGGTTTTCTTTGTCGTTGTCTTGCAGTGGTTTGTGCTGAGAGTCCGTTCCAGGAGCCTCTGCTTTGTGCCCAAGAAATGGTTGCTGCACCTTCCAGGCCCGGGCCGGGTGTGTGTGGGGCGGGGAAGGGGGCAGCTTTGGCCTCTTTGCCTGGCCATTTTCCAAGCCTCACTGCCCAGCTGTTCCTGGCTCTGCCTGCTACGGTTTTGCTGGGCTTGCTTGGCTTTGCTGGCCCATGCCAAAGCTTTTCCCTTCCCTGCCTTGGAGGAGCTGCAGCAGCAATCTTTCAGCCCCTCCAGCCGAACCCAACAGCTGCTGCTCCCACACCAGAGCAGCGGCACCGGCGGCAGGGGTCATCTTCATCTTTTTCTCTCCTTCACCTTCTTTGCCTTTTTGTTCTTCATCTTTTCCTGTTTCAGTCCTCGGGCCGTGGCCTGAGGCAGGCACAGCAGAACAGCCCCTGCAGCGCCCGCAGCGCCCGCCTGAAGCGGGAGGGACGTTTCCTGGGGGCAGCCGGCTGCCCGCGGAGGGCCTGGGCTCCCAGCCGGGCAGGGCAGGGGCTGGGGGGGCTGTGCGGGGCAGGCGCCGGCCCTTGGCTGCACGGCTCCTGTGCCGGGCACTCGGCCCAGGCCTCCTGAGGGAAAGGCACCGGGAGCTTGTCTGCCCCAAAACCTTTCCATTGCTGGTCTTGGTCTTCTTCTGGGGGCAGCTCCAGGACGCTCACCTCGTCCCATTCATCCTCCTCTGGGGCCAAGGCCTTGGTCCCAATGCTGTGCTCGGTGTGCGGCAGATCTTCCCCCATGCATTGCTCGCAGTAAGACACCTCCCGGGACAGCTCTGGGTCTCCAATGAGGAAAGGCTCCAGGTCATCCAAGAACTGCCAGAATTTCATTTCCTCATTGGAGCCGTTCCTCCTCTCGGGCGCTGCCAGCACTGACCCCGCTGCCGCCTCCTCAGCAGCTCCGCACCGGGCAGCAGCTGCCGGCTCGGCCTCCGTGGCACGGCCCGGGGCAGGAGAGGAGCTGGGCAGGGCAGGGGCTGCCCCTGCTGCCACCGCTGTGCCCACGGGGCTGCCAGAGCTGGGCCCCTCTGGGGAAAGAGCCGTGCTGTCCTCTGGGCCAAGCTCGATGGCCTCTTCCACTTTGGGCAGCTCCTCATCAGCCAGGTTGTCCCCTGAAACCACCACGTTGTTCTCTTCCAGAGGGGACAGCTTCTCCTCACGTGTTCTGTCCCCTGGAGAGACCTCGAGGTCCTCTTCCACTGAGGACAGCTCCTGGTCACTGGCGCTGTCCTCAGGAATGTCCTCCGGGTCCTCCTCCACAGAGGACAGCTCCTGGTCACTGATGCTGTCCTCAGGAATGTCCTCCGGGTCCTCCTCCACTGAGGCCAGCTCCTGGTCACTGGTGCTGTCCTCTGGAGAGACCTCAAGGTCCTCTTCCACTGAGGACAGCTCCTGGTCACTTTTGCTGTCCTCTGGGATGTCCTCGATGTCCTCCTCAACTGAGGACAGCGCCTGGTCACTTTTGCTGTCCTCTGAAATGTCCTCGAGGTCCTCTTCCACTGAGGACAGCTCCTGGTCACTCCTGCTGTCCTCTGGAATGTCCTCGATGTCCTCCTCATCTGAGGACAGCTCCTGGTAACTCGTGGTGTCCTCTGGAACATCCTCGAGGTCCTCATCCACTGAGGACAGCTCCTGGTCACTCCTGCTGTCCTCTGGAAGGTCCTCGATGTCCTCTTCCAATGAGGACAGCTCCTCGTCGCTCGTGTTGTCCCCTGGAACAATCTCGATGGCCGCTTCCACTTGGGAATATTCCTGATCACTCACGCTGTCCTGTGGATTGACCTTGATGTCCTCTTCCACTGAGGACAGCTCCTGGTCACTTGTGCTGTCCTCTGGGATGTCCTCAATTGCCTCTTCCTCTTTGGACAGCTCTGGCTCGCTGTTGCTGTCACCTGGAGAGAGCTCGGTGGCCTCTTCTGCCTGGGACAGCTCCTCATCGCAGGATGAAGGACACAGCTGGGAGTTCTCCTCGTCCTTCCATGAGCCCTCAGGCTTCTCCTCAGAACAGGAGCTCACATCATCCTCCCCTGGCAACAGCTCTTGGTCTCCCAAATCTTCCCCTGGGGACAGGAGAGGCTCGGGGGGCTCCTCCTCCTCAGCAGCTCTGGACAGAGCAGCAGCTGCCGGCTCGGCCTCCGTGGGACTCTGTAGGGAAGGAGAGGCGCTGGTTGGGGCAGGCACTGCCTCTGCTGCCACCTCTGTGCCCACGGGGCTGCCACAGCTGGGCCCCCTGGGGGACAAGGCTCAGGCTCCTGTCACTCCCTGCTAGCAAGGATCTGTCCCACATCTCAGAGCTGATGGCATTTCTCCCCTGGGACAGCTCCTGCCTGCTCACATCTTCCTCCCACTGGGACAGCTTTTGCTCACTCCCATCGTCCCACCAGGGCAGCTCCTGGGCTGCAGCGTCTGCTCCTTGGGACAGCTCCTTGGCACTGCTGGCTCTCACCTGGGACAATTCCAGCTCTCTCCTGTCTTCCCATTGGGACATGTGACAGTGCACATCTTGTCCCCATGGTCAGAGGTCTTGGTAGCCCTCACCTTCCCCCTAAGAAAGCTCTTGGGCATCGTCCCATAGGGAATCCTCTGGGACACTCACATCTCTCTGCAGGGACAGCTCATGGGATCTTTCATCTTCTCCCCATCCCAGCTCCTGCTGCCCTCTCATGTCTATTTCCCACTGGGATATCTCTTGGCTTGTGACACATTCTTCCCACTCGCACACCTCTTGCTACATCTCACTGAGGACTCTCCCCACTGCTACAGCTCCCGGACTGTGACAGTTTCTCTCTGTTCATAGAGCTCTTGGTGTGTCCTACCTCTGCACAGGGAAACTTCCCCAACTCTCACACGTACCTGGCATTGGTACAGCTCTCGGCTGCTCCTGGATCTCTGCTGGGACATTTCTTGGACTCTCAGCACTTCTTTAGTATACGTCTCTTGCAAAGCTTCCCACTGGGAAGGCTCGCAGTGCGCTTGGGCAAATGGCTTCTCCTCCTCCTCAGTCTGTGACAGTGGCAGGACTGACCTGCCCACTGCCCCCGACCACTGCCCGCTGGGGGCCTCCAGCCAGCTGGGCAAGGGGCTGGCGACCGGGAGTTGGAGTTGCCTTTGTCCTTGTTGCTTTTCTTGTCTGTCGCTGTGGGCCTCTGTCGCTGTGGGCGTCCAGCGCAGACAGACACAGGGAGCTGCTTCCTGCACAGAGAGCGGCTCTCCTGTGACTGGGCACTGCAGGGCTCTGCGCCCCTTAGACACCCTCAGCCAGGGCCGGGCTCCCTGATGTCACAAGGCTCTCTGGCCACCAGCACGTCCCACATCACAAAGGGCCCCGACACCGTGTGCCCGTGTCACAAAGGGCCACCCCCGGCAGCCCAACATCAGTGGAGCAGCCAGGAACTGGCTGGGAGCAGCCCTGCACTTGTGGCCTTTGGCCCCTGCTGTGCCCAGAGCCCTGAGAGGCTTTGGCCACGCTGCCACAGGACAGCCCCAGCCCCACAGTGCAGAGCCCTGGCTTTGCTGGCTGCGCTGCCCAGGGCACCAGGAATTGGCCGCACGGACGGGCCGGGCACTCGTGGGCAGCGGCTCCAGGAGCGGCGGGAGCCCGGGGAGCAGGGGTGTCCCTCAGGCCTCTGCCGGGCACCGGGGCTCGGCCCTGCCTTCAGCAGCGACAGCCGGGGGCACCGAGCGCGGCCTCGGCGCCTTTGCCGGGCACGGGAAGCCGAGCGGGGCAGGGGCAGCGCGCAAGGCCGGGGCCATGCACAGGCACCCGGCCGGGCTGCAGAAGCGGCACCACGGGAGCCTCCTGCGCTGCCACAAGGCCGGGCCCGGCTGCTGCAGCTGCCTCGGGCCGGTGCCTGAGGCCCCGACTCCTGCAGCTCTGCCCTGGCCTCTGCGGCGCCACGGGCACAGAGGCCGGGCCAGGGCTCGCTCCCTGCTGCCCGCAGGGCGCTGCCGAGTGCTCCCCGCCCGCCGGGGCCCGGGCCGGGCGCTGAGGGAGCGGCGCCGCCATTGCTGCCGCCCTCAGGGGCTCTGAGGGGAGCGCGGCTCCCGCCTGTCATCCCTGCCCTCTGTCTGGGCAGTCCAGACTAATTCCCAGAGTTTTCTGGGGAGCCTGGCAGACTCTCCACAGCACTGACCCCATTTATTAGCTCCCCCAGTGCTGTTTCCATGTCCTTCCCAACAACCTTCCCCAGGGTGAGCCCCTATTTCAAGCCATGCCACAAATGTTCAGCCACAGCTACAGAAACTCAGGGCGGCTTCAGCATCTTCTTCCCTCAGGGCTGTGCCTCCCCAGCCAAAACACTCGCACCATCTCCACGAGAAGGAAGAAATTTATTGTTTCCATGTGACAGGTTTCCCTGGGAACCACCAAGACAGTTCTCTAGACAGTCTCTCTCATGATTTTGGTGAGTTTCTGGATCTTGGACCTTGTTGACATGTCCACGTACTTCTCCCCAATATTGACAATCATGCCACCAAGGATCGCTGGGTCAGTCTAAGGAAGGAATATTAAACAGAAAGTTGATTAGCAGTAATTTGTTACCATAGGACACAAGTTTTACAGTAGTAAAGAAAGAAAGAAAAAAAAAAGCTTTTCAAAAGAGCCTTTTTTGAGATGATTTTGCTGTCATTGCATTCCAAAGTGAAGATTTTAGAAATTAAAACATCACCCTGTCTATAAAAGCACAGAACTATGTAACAAAGCAACTGAATTCAACAAAATATTTTTGTTTTCATAAAAATCAGAGACACAGAAGCCCTTAGCATGAACTTAGTGACACTTATTTGCAAGCCAAGAATCCAGACCTTAGTCTCCAGTTTCAACACCTCTCCTTTGGCCAAGAACCCATTCAGAGCACTTTTCAGTTCAGTGAGGTTAGCCTCATCCAAGGGCTGAAAAAAAAGAACAGAAGAGCAGGAAAATGAAGGACTTAAAAATACTCAAATGATATAATGATAATAAATTATATAATAATAATATATACTCAAATGGTATAAATTATATAAATTTTCTTCTCAGGTCCCTTTGATGACACACTTCCACCAGGAATGCAGCACTGTGGAACAGGAATAACCCAAGGACAGCACAGGAACAACAACCACTTTGTGCCCTCCTGATTTCATGAAACATTTTCCTGTTTGGAAGAACAGGGGCAGCTCTACACGCAGACCAGCCTGACTTTTGTCAGTCCCTGGGCTCAACAGAGGAAGGAAAACCTGTGAGCTGTTTAGCTGTAATGGGATGAAGAGTTTTCATTGTGCACCAGGAACTGCTGGGTATCAGCCCTCTCTTTGCTGCAATCTGTTCAGCTTGGCAGAGGTGAGACATGTCCTCACTGCTCTCACAGCAAGCACTTCAATCACAGAGAGCAGCCTTAACTGGGAGAGGTTTGTCTTTCCTCCCACTCCCTGTCTTTTCTCCCTGTGGAAACCCAGGGCACAGGGAATATTTCTGTGTCTGCTCTGGGGTGCCCTGACCCCCAGGGCAGCACTGACTCTGACCCTCATCCATGGAGAAAGTTTCCCAGACTTCAAGATAGACTGGAATCCACAAAAGTGTGAAATAGATTTTTATAGAGAGTAGTGCAGGTGCATCACTGGGTGAGAAATTGAGAGTTTGGGGGTTTTAGTGTGTTGTGGATGGAAGCAAGATGGAGGGCACAGGGTGTGGTCCTGGGTTTCTTCTTCATGGTGCTTCTTCCTCCTTCTTCTCCATGGGTTTGGGTGGCATTTTGTAATTGGGCAGAAAAGTCCCCATTGCAGCTCTTTGGGATCAGTTATTGGGTTAAAAGGGAAAATAATCCAGGTGTCAGTTCTTCATTGGATAGTTCAGTCTTAAAGATCTTGTAACAAGAGATTGTTGGCCATTTTGTGCCTTCTAATGAAAACCTGCATAACTCACAGCAGTGAGACTGTTTTACTGATAACAAATAATAAACACCTGAGTCCCAACATGAAACACTGTCTGGAGTGCCTTCAATCCAGACCCAGAGAAACCAACGACTGGGACCCCCACACTGCCACTCCCTGGCCTTGCTCCCACTCCCTGCTGCCCCGCTCCCAGCGCACCTGGGCCGTGGTGACCGTGCACACCACCTCCCCTCGGACGGCGCTCATGATCTTCCCGAAGGCAGAGACGATGCCCGGGGTGTAACGCAGGCGGCCGTTCTCAGCCAGCAGATCTGCAAAACATCCACACAACCGAGGGCTTCAAGCACTACTGGAGGCACATCCCAGCATCCATTCCAATGGATGGCACTGCTGGGATGTTCTCCTGAAGCCCAGAGGTCACTCACTCATCAGGTTGACGGTGATTGGGGACATCTTCTCTCTTGCCAGAGCGTCGTTCACGGCTTTTTGTTTCACGGAGCTCTTGGCGTGAGGGTTCATCACCACACTGGACAGCTTGGGGTCCTTCAGGAGGCTCTGAGGGGATACACAAAGATGTGACAAATGCCAGGGGTTTTCCTGGCGTCACAAGGCCCACCTGGAGCAGCCAAGGCAGCCAACAGGGGCACTCCTGGAATGAGAACAAAGGGGCTCTGGAGCAGATGGGAAGTGAAGTGGCAGCTCCAGCCAGAGAATCAGGGAATGGTTTGGGTTGGAAGGGACCTTAAAGATTGGATGGACAGGGACACCCTTCACTACCCCAGACTGCTCCAAGCCCCATCCAACCTGTCCTTGGACACTTCCATGGGTGGAGCAGCCACAGCTGCTCTGGGCACCTTGTCCCAGGGCCTGCCCACCCTCCCAGAGAACAATTCCTTCCCAATATCCCATTTAAACACCAGGGCCACAAGCAGGCAGTGCAGGTGCCAGCAGGATGGGAGTCTCACAGGTCACAGGAGCTCAGCCCCCTCCCTACTGAGGAACAGCAAGGAACCCTCCCCACTTCCACCCCCGGGAGCCTTGGCTGGGAACAGCTTACCCAAACCCGGGTCAGCTCCTTCTCCACCTGCTCCAGCTTCTTCTGCTTGCTGGCTGCCGAGTAGAGGGCGGTGGCATAGCGCCCCTCCAGCCCGTACACCTGGATGGGCGGCTGCGGGAGCACGGGCGGGCGCTGAGCGGGCAACCCGAGCAGAGACCCCCGTCCCTGGCCTTGGCCAGCCGGGAGCCCTCCCTGCACCCTCCCCTCACCGTGACCATCTCGGCCCTGCGCCTTGAGCCCCTCACGACCCACCTGGACACCCCCGTTGACCACCCTGGGGACACCCTAGATCTCCTCATGACCTCCACCTCCTCACATTGACCAGCTTGGAGACCCCTCCCGGCCCCTTCAGGACACTCCTGCCCCGTCATCTTCACCAGCTTGGAGCCCTCCCTACCCTTTCCCTCTGACATCGTCCCTGCCCCCTCACCTTGACCAGCTTGGTCACCGGTCTCGCCGCCGTCGTACTCAGCTGCCGCACCTGGGGGGGAATAAGGGGGAGAATGTCGGGGTCGGCACGGCCCTCGAGGATCGGGAGGGAGGGGAAGGTCCGAGACCCCGCGCAGGGCTGGAGGGCGGCAGACGCCGCTGCTCCCCCCCCAGAGCCGCCCAGGCCCCGCCGCCCCCCAGTTTCACCTTCAAGACGAGCCCCGCTGCCGCCGCCATCTTTCCCGGCTGCCCCCAGGGTCACCGCGCACTGCGCAGGCGCGCCGGGGCCCCGCCCATCCAGCGCTGATAGGGCCGCTCCTGCCGCGGGGCACGCTGGGAGCTGTAGTTCCGCGGGGCGGCGCTTTCCGGCCGCGCGCCTCCTGCCGGGCTATTGGGGAAGCGCAGCCCCCACGCCAAGACGGGGTCCCTGTGGTGTCCCTGTGCCACCACTGTCCCTGTGCCACCACTGTCCTTGTGGGGTCGCTGTGCCACCACTGTCCCTGTGGGGTCCCTGCGGTGTCCCTGTGCCACCGGTGTCCCTGTGGTGTCCCTGCAGTGTCCCTGTGGTGTTCCTCTGTCCCCAGTGTCCCTGTGGTGCCCTTGTGGTGTCTCTGTGCCACCACTGTCCCTCTGGTGTCCCTGTGTCCCCACTGTCCCTGTGCCACCACTGTCCTTGTAGGGTCCCTGTGCCACCACTGTCCCTGTGGTGTCCCTGCAGTGTCCCTGTGCCACCGGTGTCCCTGTGGTGTCCCTGCAGTGTCCCTGTGGTGTTCCTCTGTCCCCAGTGTCCCTGTGGTGCCCTTGTGGTGTCTCTGTGCCACCACTGTCCCTCTGGTGTCCCTGTGCCACAAGTGTCCTTGTGGTGTCCCTGTGTACCCGGTGTCCCTGTGCCCACAGCATCCCTGTGCCCCCAATGTCACTGTCATTGTCTCTGTGCCCATGGTGTCCCTTTGCCCCCCACTGTCCTTGTGCCCTCAGTGTCACTGTCAGTGTCCCTATCCCCCTAGTGTTCCTGTCCCCATGTTGGCCCTGTGCCCTCAG